>NW_017728995.1:50889771-50896430 GCF_001723915.1 Gavialis gangeticus
TGCCCCCTGACCTTCCTCCCATCTCTCTCTCTCTCTTTCTCTCCCTGGGTTTTACTATCAAGATTCAGATTGTTACTCAGATGCTAGATTGTCTAGTTGGTACCAATGAGAACATTGTGAACCTTCAGCTCCAACTGACCAACAAACAACATGCAACAGTCATCACTGCATACACCCTGAACCTTGATGTTGATGACAAAACAATAAAAGAACTCTATTATATACTTGAGTAAGTGTCATCTGTCCCCAAAGAAGATAAGATAATTCTTCTTTGTGATTTTAATGCTAGAGTGGGCAGGGAATCTGAACTATGGAATGGAACAGTTGGAAAGAAAGGGGTGTGGAAAGTCAATTCTTTTCCTGAGCAAGTGTTTGGAACCAGATAGCATCATAAATACTTTATTCCATCAACGCAACAAATCAGAGATACAATGGATGCACCCCTGTGTAACAGAGTGCACCTCCAGGGGCAGCCATGACTCCTCCTAGTGGTGACACTACACCCATTCTCCTACTCCAGTTCACTAATTCAGCCTTGCCTACTTGCTGGCCAAACCTTCATGTTTAAGTAGTTATCTATATCTAGATAGATATGTATTAGGCGCTTGTCTTCAGAGAACTGGAGTTTGGTGTTTGATGCCTCGCTCCACCTTTCTCATCATCAGGCTACCTATCTGCTCAGTCCCCACACCATAGCCTGAGCAGGGGTCTTTCTCTCTCCACTTTTTCACTCAGGTCTGGGCCCCTAGCCTGTATGGGCTTCAGCTCCTCTCTCCAGGCTTTAGCCCCTCACCAAAATCCTTGCAGGATTCTGTCCCTGAAAAACCCCACCCATGGCCTCCTCCACCCCTTTAAGCCACTTCAAATCTCAAAGTTAACATAAAAACAAACAGAAACAAAATGTGTAACTTGTTTCTCTTTGTCTTTACCACTCCCTGCAGAGCTTCTTCACTCATGGATGGTTGAGTCAGACTGACCTCTCAGCCCTGTGCCAGGGTTTATATGGTCCTGATTCCTTCCCCTTTGGTCATTTGACCTGTCTCTTTGTAAAAACAGTGCCCAGGTGCTGCCAGTCCCCCAAGTCTGACACAAGGGCTCTTAATCCCCTCTTTAGCTGCTTAGCTGTATGCTCAACTTTCTACAGCCTGCATTCCCCTAGCCTGCCTCCCACAACACTGCTCCTGCACCTTCCAGTAGCAGGGGTCGGGGTAATGTGCAGTACTGTAGTCAAGACAAAAAACAGCTAACAAATACAAAATGAACAACTAAATGTCTCTCAGAATCGGTAAAGCCCTACACTGAGCAGCTCACTCCTGAGAGTCAGAGTTTAGGGGGGGTTTGCCTTCATCCCTTTGATGGGGCAGAAGAAAGACCTTACCAGTCAAGTTGGTGTGAGGCAGTGGAGCAGTGGCAAAAAGAAGTGCCTGACAGAAAAGAAAAGTGCCGGAGAAACACCAGCGTTGTAACACTTTATAAGCGCATGCTGCCAGCACTTAAAGAGCTGGAACCCTACAGCTGGGTTAAAAGCAGCCCAGCACAAGGAGACAGGAGGATGAGAAGTGAGGTCTGGAAGCTCCAGGAGGGGCGAATGATGGAAAGCAGCTGGCAGGCAGCAAACTCACCAAAGTGGCTCGGAGGAGCCAAACGAATTATCTACAGGTGAGTCCTGGTCATCAGGAACCAGGTAATTGGGGAAGGGGAGGGGGAGAGATTGGGACCTGACCAGAGACTTTGGACCTAGAAAAGAAGAGAGAGAAGGGTTGTGAATTCAGTGGACCTAAGTGGTTCACAGGGGACTGTTCTTATTGCAAACCCTAAAGGACAAAAGGGTCCCACAAGTCAAGGACCTGGGTGGTCCAACTCCAGGCATGAGGACTGTAAAAAGGGACTATGCCCCAGAGTGCTATTTTGAGTTACATAGTGTTTGTTTGCTTTATATATCATCTACCTCAGAAGGTGTGATATTAAAGTATAGTCTGTGTGCCTGGAACATCTACTGGAGGTCTCAAGGGTTGGCATAAGGCAGGGTATAGGGGAGATGGAGCCCCAGAAGCTGGCACCACGGCTGACTTAAGGAGAGCACCCACGGGGGTTAAGACCTTCCTCCCAAATTACATAGAAGATCAAGTCATGGCAGGAGAGAGTGGTTGTTCTTATCTCAGTCCCAGTTGTACAACACTAGGAGCACACTGTCTACACATAAAAGAACTGAGACTGTAAAAGATCCCGTGGAAACATTAAGTTATGCCTCACGGGACAGTCACAGGCACCTCCACAACCCCCTTTTCCCCCCTCCTCTGGCACCCCTCATTCTCAGGAGCTCTCCACTGGTGTGCTTTATGTGCAGGTCTTGACTATGGGCTTGCTGGGGGGCTGTGATGCACACTCCCTCATGGGGTCTTTCCTCACTGGGGCCTGCTTGGCTCTTTCATGTGAAAGCCTTCCCTTGCTCATGTGGGTTTTGACTGGGCAGGAATCACCCAGTCCAGGGGTCAGATCCAAGCTCACTGCTCACCCTAGCTTGTCCCTGGCCCTATGGGCTGAGGCTGGACTCCCTGACTTAGGAGCCATTTGTGGCATCTGTAGCAATGGCAGCAGTGTTGGCAATGGTGTTGGCAGTGGTGTCTGCATTGGTGGCAGCAGCGTCGGCGGTGGCAGCAATGCCAGGTGCAGCATGGGCAGCAGTGGTGGTGCCAGTGACCGCAGCACTGGTGGCAGTGATGACAAGAGTGGCATGAGTGGCAACAGCTGCAGCAATGCCAGTTGCAGCATTGGCGGTGGTGAGCTCCTGGTAGCATGGGCAGTGACCAGCCCCAGTTTGGGTACCTGATGTCCTCCACCCTGGTTCTTGGGCAGTGTTTTATGGTGCGGCCACTGTGCCATGTGCCAATCCAGGCTCCACTTGTTAGCCCACATGGTGGCAGCTGTGCTGCGTGCAACCCAACTACCTGCACCACGGAGAGCAGGTAACTCAGGCAGGGGCCTTCCACACCTGACTAAGACCTGTGATTCAATCTGTACAGAGGCCGTATGGAGGATCCTGATGAGATTTGAAAGTCAAAATTTGTTACTATCCTCAGACTGTTTCATGACATCATAACAGCAGCCATCCTAAGCAATGGCTTGGAAACGGCCCCCTCCATTATTAGAAATGGTGGAGTTAAACCAGAATGTGTGATTGCACCAGCACCCTTCTCCATTTGTATCCTAGTTATTCCACATCTCATTTCTGATAGGCTTCCACCCAGAGTCAGCATCAAGTATTGCTTGGATGGACAGGGATCTCTTTAACTGTTATGTTCCAAATCTAAGATAACCAAACTTCCACTACTGATCTTCAATATGCTGATGACACTGGCATGTGTGCCCACTCACTTGAAGAGTTCCAGGTCATTCTTGACTGTTTCTTTGAAGCATATTAAGTTCTTGGACTCACTGCCAACTTCATGAAAGCCAAGATACCTTTTCAACCCACCACAAACCAACCAGCTCATCCTCCAAACATTATAATTACAGGACAATCTTTGGAAAATGTTGAGCTTTTCCCCTACCTAGGTAAATATAAAGTATATCTAGATGATGATATTCAACATCAGATATAATCCAGCAGTGCCACCTTTGGACATCTCTGAACTTTGACGACCATGACATTACAACCCAAACCAAACTCCTTGTCTACCAGGCTGTTGTCATTCTTACCTTGCTTTATTCATGTGAAACCTGGATGACCTATTAGAAACACCTGAAAGCTCTGGAATGTTACCATCAGTGTTGGCTTCAGAAATCCTCCATAGCAATTGGAAGGAGAGAAACATTCTGCATTCTGACTCAAGCAAACTCTATCAGCATTGAAGCCATTTTCATACAGTACCAGCTTCATTGGACAGAACACATCATAAGGATGCCAAACAACCAGCTCCCGAAACAGGTCTTATACTCCCAACTCACCAACAGTCAGTGCTCTAGAGGTGAACAAAGGAAGAGATTGAAGGCCAGTCTGAAGATGATGATGATGATGCAGCGAGTGTCACCACACTTGTATGTTGGAAGCATAAGGGCCAGAAAGCCAGCAATGGATAAACTGGTCAGTGTCAATGACAAAACACATATTTGGGATTAGATGATTTTTCCACTGTGGTCAGAGCCAATAATACCACAGATTTCAATGGGAACAAGATAGGGCCTGTCATTTATTGAAAACTCTAGCATTTAAATGATGCAAAGATAATTTTCAAAGTTGTGTGAACTGTTATGGTTACCTTTCATATAGATGTAAGTGAGGGTACTTACATGTTCACCCAAATAAATTCAAAACAGTTATGTTTAAGTTTGAGCTTCTGATTTAAACGCATTCAAATCCAGACGGAAAATATTGATAAGAGTACTCCATTAAGAGTATTTTTCATTTTTGGCCAGCTTTGCCCAAATATCAAAACTAGGTTTACAATGCAGAGATGAAAGTGGAAACCAATTGTTGTTTATAAATTTGATCTCAGCTTGAAGATGTAATGACACAAGATGTAATGGTTTTCTAGCAGGAGGCTTGAACAACTGTGATGCATCTCAAACCTGCATATTTTGTTATATTTTTTCTTATTAAGAACTAGCAAATCCTTTGTTCCCACCATTAGATGGAGAGATCAATAAAACAAGATAGGACCAAACTAAGGCTCTGTGAAAAGCAGCTGTTTTTAATGAACTGAACACAGAACGGCTGATTGCCTCTGTAGAAAGCAGATTCCTTAAAGACATAAGACACATAAAATAAATGTATATGCTAAGCACATCGTACCTTTGTGATGAGTTTGAGTTGAATTGCCTTTCTATTTCCATGTGAGTTCAGATACAAAAAAATGGAAATTTAGGCCCATGATTTTTACATTGTAATAATTCTTAGTGTAGTGTCAGCATTTTATTTTTAGGTACCATAAATACAAAAATGGTGAATCTTAGAACCAAGGAACATAAAACCATTTCCAGGAACTGCAGAGTGTATGCACCAAAACTGCTGCCTGATGCAAATTTATCTGTCCTGGGTAGAAGTAATTAACATTCTTGTTTGCAGTGTAAGTAACCAGATAATGCTATGTAATTGCTTATGATTTGCAGTCCTTAAAATGGTATTGCTAATTTCCAATGATAATTAGCATAGCATTTAAATAATTACTTTGCCCAAAATGATATTTAATTTTCCATGAAGTTTGAAGTACATTGGAGTTTACATAACTCTACTACAGAAGTTTCTATGAATTTTAGGCTGTTCAAAATCTTGGCTATTCTTAAATCCCCTGTACAATTGCAGGTAAAGGCACAATTGGATCAAATCCATGATCCAAACCATTATACCTCCTGCCATACCACATGTGGATACCATTACATCTTATTGCTGGTGTAGGGGGAGTCCAATATTGAGCATCCCTGCACTGGCAAGAAGCTGGCTCCCAGCTGCAGGGGATATGTGTAACTGGGACTGAGAGTCCTCCAACTGGGGTCACACACCTGGAATGGAGAGTCCCACAGCTGACGGGATTCTTGGTCCCGGCTGCAGGAGGCGCACCCAGGGCCAAGAGCCCATCAGCTGCAGGGCTTATGAGATGTAACCGGGACCAGGAGCCTTGTCAGCTGCAGGGACTCTCAGTCCTGGTTTCATATGTGGTACAGTTGGGACTGAGAGTCCTATGTGGGTCAAGGGTTTTATATAATCCAGAGCCTTGCAGATCACAGTATCCATGAAGCCCATGGGTTGGGGGTTTCAAGCTAAGCATGAAGCATCTCAAGCTGGGAACCCAGTCACTTGAAAGGGCTCCCAGATGCAGGGGAGACCCTACTACATGTGCAAATTAAACCCCAATAGCAAGCAGTTATGAAGTTAGTCCATATTTTGGAGGTGTAACTTTATAGTTGATTGGAGACTTTTATCATGTGATAGCCACCTTGCACATGTAGTTGGGGATGGTTGATTCCTGCGCCCTCCGTAAGGGTTAGTCCCCTGCTCCAATGAATGACGCATGCCCCTGGTAGCTGGGGGGGCACGGTGGCAGTGGAAGCATGGCAGTGGCAGCAGGAGTGTGGAGGTGGTAAGCGGCAAGCTCCCACAGATGTTGGTGGCAGTGTCAGCGGCGGGGTGGTGAGCAGTGACTGCCCGCAGGCACTGCCAACAGTGTCAGCAGCACCTTTTCACAGGGGGTGCACCACCATGCTCAGGGGGTATATGTGCACCTGTGTGTACCCCCTACACATTGCCAGTGCCTGCTCCTTTGCTCTCTGAGGCAGGGATGCTGTTGCAGGCATTGCTACTGTGAAAGGCTGTCAGCAGGACTGTCACTTTTCTAATGGACAGCAAACAAGAGCATCAGCATCCGCAGTTCAGACCTGAACCCTGTTTACAGGGCAGACCCATTGCTCAAGTTTAAAATGTCCCAGCCACTCCCACTTGTAGGTCAGAAAAATGCCTGATCAAGACCTAAACTCAGAGAGGTCTCTCTGTCCAGAGCCTTCTTTGCCTCAAGTGAGCAGCAGCTTCAATCTGAGTTACAGGCAGCTCACAAGACTCAGGGCATCCAAGGGCACTGGTATTACCTGGAAGCCCACCCTTGACCCCTGGAAAATGGCCATTGTCTTTGACCAACAGTAGTGTAGTGATGGGAGGGTGGGTGGGA
>NW_017728995.1:50896604-50909680 GCF_001723915.1 Gavialis gangeticus
GAGGGAGCCATGGCCCCTGGGCACTGGTCTGGGGCTGGAGGGGTGCCAGCCAGGATGAGAGGCTGTGGCACCTTCCATGTTTGGTGTGTGGCCCACTCACCTGCCCAGTGGGTTGGGCACTTGCTTACCTGTTACAGCCGGAAATTCCAGCTGCTGCCCCTCTCCTGGTATCCAGTGTGCCATGGTATCAATTTCCCCATGGAAGTGCTGTGGGGAGGAAGAGGGGGCACCACACCCTGCTCAGAATATCCCCGGGGGAGCACAAATGGCTCTGAGGCGCCAGAGATCCACAATACGCCACTGCTGACCAACCTCTCAGAGGAGCACAGTGCCATGGACAGAAGGTAGGTCCTGCCCTCAGTGGGAGGGCAGGAGTACAGGAAGGTCCTGCCTTCAATGGACTTGGGAATGGGAGAGCTGTTCCACAAGATAGGGGGCTGTGATTGCCAGGGTTAGTTAGGAAGGGGTCACTTGCATGAACCGGCTAAAGGACCATAGGAGGTACCTAAAATGGTGGTGAGACCCATTGCAGGAAGCCTCAAACGGGCCCTTTAACTCACAGCTCATTACTTACCCATGACAGGATCTGCCCAAAGCATGCTACTCCAACTCCTCGCACCAGGGACCAGCACAAACTACCACACTTTGAAACAGAAACAGCAAACTGCTCACCAACCTACCAGACCACTACCTACACTTGATGCACACCATTCCTATTCCTTCACTCAGCAAAACAACCTGTAAAAACACCTTGAAGGCCACTTTCATCAATATGCGCTGCTACCAACTTCCTCAACCTGGTCTAACACACATGGGGTAGATGTAACACTGCGTGCATGGTGCAATTTCAGGGACATTCCACTTAAGCCAGAGTGAGTGCTTAAAAGTTTGGAAGTATGCACAGCCATCCCCACCTCTACTCATCTAACTACCTGTAGCCGGGGCGAGGACTAGGGCTCTCTGGTGGCAGAAGTATTAGCGATGGCCCTGCTCTCAGTTCCCATCACTTCTGCCTTCACCCACCACACCTTGGTCTTAAGTGATAAAATGGGGTGAATGGGAATGTACCTGGTCTTTGAGGCAGTCTGTTGCATGGGTTGAAGACAATCCCACCAGGTGTCTCTGTGGGGCTCCTCCTTCCCTACACCCTGCCCACAACTCTCCCAAAACCACTCCAAAGCAGCGCTGCTTTCAGCAAACAAAGTGCCACATGGGGAGACTTCTACAATCCAAATTGAGAGGCTAAATGAATACAAGGACGTTATTGCCCAATGCCCACCTCCCCCAAAGACAGTATTATACCTTAACCCCAGATTACAGGGGGATCCACACTTTGTCAGCTTTCTTTCTTCTTTCTCCATCCCATGTCTGTGCTTCTTGTTCTAGGTGCTCAGAACCAGGGACAGAGCCTGGGGGTAACTTCTGAAGCCTAAACATAGGCCTGCAGGTGGAACCATCTTTCATCTCAGGTCTTACCAGAAAGTGCCGCCACACCTGACTTCTATCTGCTGAGGGGTGTAATGCAGAAATCACACCCCTCAGCACAATTGCTGGGGAGGCAAGAGGCACAGTAAATACATACACCTGTAACCTGCTGACCAAGGGTCTGCATGGGGAAAGGTATCTAGAAATGAGGGCAGGGGGCAGGGGACACAGGCTTCAACTTACAGAGATGTCACTCTCCAAGGATTTTCTGAACACGGAGCTGAGACCAGACCCCATCTATAGGGAGGTCCCATGGCTCCAAGTGCTGAAAGGCCCAAAGCCAGGGAGGTCCTTGAGTCCAGAGCCTCTTTCTTTCCTTTGACTCCTGTTTCACTGGCATCATTTCACCCTTCCACATCAACTGTCCATTGCATGTACATGCTTATCCCTCCGGGGGCTGAAAAGCAGAGAGACCACCTGGGTGTAAACCAAGGACCCAGAGAATGGGGCTGCAAGTGGAAACATTTCTCTTTCTGGGTTTTATCAGCAAGTGCTGGCCAATCAGTCTTCCTTCCGAGGTGTGGGGGGAGCGCGGAAGTTGGGCGGCCCAAGTCAAAGGCCAATTCAAAACAGAGAGCGGTGAGCTGGTAAAGACTGGCCTGGCACAAGCACTATGGTATTCCAGGGGCAGAGGTTTGTTAGGCCTCTACTGTGCCAAGGTTCTATGATTCGCTTGCACCTGGAAGAGTTAATCCCTCAGAGTATTGGCCTGCAGCCCAGCCCCACCCTGAGGCCCACTATTATTAAGGAATACAAACACCAAAGTAAGGGTTAATAAGCCACCTATATTACAAGCCAAAAACAACAACAATCATAGCACCATGAACTAGTCAATAACCACTTAACAGAATGCTATATACAAATATGTACAGAGAGCCACACCGGCCTGTCACCAGTGGGTGCAGCTAAGAACACTGACACCCAGGCTGCAGGATCTGCTGACACATCCCTGTCAGGCAGAGGATTTCTACCCTTTCCTCCACAAGTGGAGTACTTGGAGACCTCTAAAGGGAAGGGTGATACTTTACCCATCCTATGGGGGAAATGAAGGTGAGTATCTCAGGTGGAATTCCGGTGTCCCCGCACACACCACTCAGCACCTGCACTCCCAATCTTCCCAGCCTCTCCAGCAGATCCAACACCACTCAAAACTCTCAGGCTCTCAGATTCAGCTCACACAGCTTCTCGGCACACACACTCTTCACGACATACGCAGATACGCACGTGTGTTCCTGCACACTCATGCACATGCGCACACACACATACACCGAGATGGTGAGTCACGCTGGCTTTTGTAGTGGTCGCCCCATGCCACCTGCCAGTCATACCATGGTTCAATCACTGCTTGCACATCTCAATCAATCAATGTCACTCAACAGTATCATTTTCTTGGACCACTCATATTTATTATCACTTCATAAATTATTAACATAAAGTTCCTGCTCTTTGGTTATGTAACAAGGTTTCAACTGTGCATGCCTCAGTTTCCTAACAAGGTCATAACATCATCAAAGCCAGAAGTTTAGATGTTCCAGAGACTTCTAACCTCTAGCGATCCTATGCATGCATAATCACTATTATGACTAGGCCAGGACTCTCACTGTTTACACCGGGACCCTGGATACAATGGCTAGGGCCACACAATAAACAGGGACCCAAGGACAACTGGAACCCCACTTATGGGGTGGTACTCCTACCAAACAAACAGCTGGCTACCCTGGCTAGTATGGGGGATACTTGGTCTCCATCAGCAGACCAAGCAACAGTGTGCCTACAGAACAGTTGGACAGTGACTCCAACGCTCCTTATGGGGCAGGCATAGTGCCCAAGGTAGGAAAACAGACCTCAACCCCCAGTTCAAAGGGGGAGGAAACCACACAGCTGATTACAGGGGGATCCCACACATTAGCAGTGGCCGTGCCAGAACTGCTTACAGCAGCAAAGGAGCAGTGGCTTGAAGCTGAGTTACAGGCAGCTCACAAGGCTCTGGGCCCCCAAAGGCACTGGTATCATCCGGAAGCCCCCGTCCCCTTACAAGCAACTGTTGTCTTTGACCAGCCTTCCAGAGGAGCACAGTGCCATGGGAAAGAGGGGCATGAGGTCTGGGCTTAGAGGGAGGTCCTGCCCTCAGCAGACTCAGGAATGGGAGTGCTGTCCCTCAAGACGGGGGCCTGTGATTGCCAGGGTTAGTTAGGATGGGGTCACTTGCCCAAGTCGGGTAAAGGACCACGGGAGGTGCCCAAAATGGCAGAGAGAGACCTGATGCCCACAACACAGGCTGGTCATGCTGACCAAAGTATGCAAGGGGGCCTGGTGCTCCTGAAGGTGGAGGGGGTAGTAAGCTTCAGTCTTGCTTGGCCCTGGGTGGAGGAGCGGGGAGTAGAAGTTGATCCAGGCACAGCAAACCCTTTCTCTGGCACTAGGAAGGAAAATTATAATATGGTGCCACGGTTTTAAGAACAGAAAGAAAATAAAAAATGCTTTCACGCCCAGCCATTCCACTCTCTCACAACAGCACATTGTGGCATAAAAAAATTTTAGAAGTATTCACAGCCATCCCTGACTCGTTCAGCTAAGGAAGCATGGGCAGGAACCTGCTTACACACTCCATGCCCTGTGGCAATTCGGCCAGCTCCAGCAGTGGGCTTGGACCCGGGTGGCAGGGCTGCCACAATGCGTCTGATATCCAGAGCACGTTCTCCTCCAGGTGACAGGAGGAGGCAGCGGCAGGCAGCCTGGCTACAGGGCAACTGCTCAGTCAGTGGCCACTCCTGGCACCGGGCCTGGGCTCCTTATGAGTAAGGAGGGTTGCTGGAAGGAATCAAAACTGCTGCGCTGCCTGGAGCCGCAGCTGACACTTTGAGCTAAGGAAGCAGGGGCAGGACTCCCCTTCCACACAGCATGCTCAGTGGCCACAGGGTCTGCCAGTACCTCAGGAGAATCTGGTTCCCTTGCAGAAAGTTGAGGCACAGAATTGGCACCCTCATTACAGGGCCATCCCAGGAGCTGGTCACAGAGGACAGGTGTGAAGCCAGGCAAGCGAAAGGCTGCTGCCTGAGCCCCCAGGCATGCTAAGGAGGTGGCAGGGACATTGGAACAGGAAGGTCCTGAACTCCAGAGGACACACAAGGGTCCTGCAGTGGGCTCCCTCACTGCCTGGTGGCAATGTGAAGTGTCCCAGCCACTCCTGCTCCTGCTCCCTGCCCCATAAGGCATGTGAGAAACCTGCACCCCCTGCCAGGGATTTGCCCTGCCTTGCCCCTGCTCAGCTGTGTGATGCCCAGAGCTGGGGCCGCCCCTTCCACAGGTGACCCTGCCCTATGGATGGGCTCGGTGGTCACTGTGCCTGGGGCCCAGCCCAAGCAGCTACCTAGGTTTGGGGGCCCAGGTGCTGCCTGCGGCTGGCTGCAGACAGCCAGAGCCAGAGCTGCCTTAGCGGCGCCAGCCCTTGCCTCATGTCACCTCTACGCCCTCCCACCTCATAAGTCAGCAGCCGTGACTCGTGCCGTACGCACTTCCCACCCAGCGCCAAAGCACGCCCTGTCCCTGCCCGCAGACCCCTCCCCCACCACACACAGGGCAGCTGCTGGCCCCTCCCGCTTCATTCAGCACCATTTTGTGGGAGAGCAGAGTGGGGTGTCAGCAGGACCCAGCTCTATCCTGCCCCAGCAAGAGGGTGCTCTGGGAGCTAAGAGGCTAGAGACCTGTGGGAGTAGGCACACCCTGAAGACATTGATTGCAGTTTGGGACCCAGAATAACCAGAGGTACCGTGGAGGCAGAAAGTGGGCTTGCCTGCTGCAGGAGGTCAGAGATCCTCAAGCAGGACACAGCCGCAGGGGACTGGAGCCACTAAACTCCGGGTCAGGAAGGGGCTTGCTTTCTTCTTTCCACATTACATGTCCATGCTTCCCCTTCTGGGTGCTGAAAAACAGGGACAGCACCTGGGGGTAACTTATAAAGCTTGAGCAAGACCTGCAGGCGAAACCGTCCTTCATTTCAGGTCTTACCAGAACCTGCTACCACACAGGCCTTCTGTCTGCTGAGGGATGTAAGGCAGAAATCAGGCCCCTGAGCACAGTTGCTAGGGAGGCAAGAGACACAGTCAACACAGACACCTGGAACCTGCTGACCAGGAAGTCTGCACAGGAAAGGTAACTAGAAACAAAAGCAGGGGGCAGAGGACACAGGTCCTGACTTACAGAGGTGTTGCCCTCCAAGGGACTTCTGAACAAGTGTAACCATGTCAGGAGCTGAGAACAGGTCCCATCTACAGGGAGGTCCCATGGCTCCAAGTGCTGAAAGGCTCCCTTGGCAACCTTCTGCCAATCCCTGATGAAGGCCCAAAGCCATGAAGGTCCTTGAATCCAGAGCCTTTTTCCTTTGATTTCTGGTTCACTGGCAACCTTTCACCTTTCCACCTCAACTGTGTGTTGCAAGTCTGCACTCATCCATCCAGGTGCTGTAAAGCAGAAAGACCACCTGGGTGCACACCAGGGAACCAGAGAATGAAGCTTTGAGGGAAATCTTGTCTCTCCTTGGCTCTTACCAGCAGGTGCTGGCCAATCAGTCTTCCTTCCAGGGTGTGGGGGGAGTGCAGAAATTGAGCTAGCCAAGTCCAAGCCAATTCAAAACAGAGTGGTGGGGCGGGGCCCTAGAAAAACTTGGTAGGCTTGCACAGTAAACAGGGACCCAAGGACACCTCCAAGGAACTCCATTTAGGGGGCAGTGCTCCCTCCAAACACTTGACGACCCTGCCTGACATGGGGGTCAGTTGGTCTTGGTCAACAGACCAAGCACTAGTGTGCCTGCAGAACAGTTGGGCAGAGACTCAAACCCTCTTTATGGGGCAAGATGGTAGACAAGGCAGTAAAACAGTCCCCAATCCTCATGTCAAGGGTGGAGGCAACCACACTGCTGATTACAGCAGGGTCCCACGCATTAGCAGTGACTGCAGTAGAACTGCCTAAGGCAGCAAAGGATCAGCGGCTTTTATCTGAGTTACAGGCAGCTCACAATGTTCAGGACACCCGTACCATCCAGAAGCCTGCCCCCCATCCCCTAACAAGTGGCTGTCGTCTCTGAGCAGCCTCCCAGAGGAGCACCGTGCCATGGAAAAGAAAGGCACAAGGCCTGGGCCCTGCTTACAAGGAAGTGCCACCTTCGGCAGACTCAGGAAGGTTTATCAAGCCAAGGCAAAGACAGGCAGGCAGGAAAGACAGAGTTAACACAAGTAGCCAGTAGCCTAGTGTTAGGGCACTTGCCTGGGTTATGGGGATATGGGTTTATAATCTTCCTTTAAATTCAGTCTAATTCAGAATGAAACCTCGAGCTTTTTTGGAAAATGGAATTCTTGGTTTTCAGCCAGACCTATTCTTGATCCTTGTTTAATCTTTGTAAATACAGGACTGAGTACATGAACAGACTAGGCTGGTAAGTTATCTTTTTACTCTGCTTCTTGGTTTTTATTTTACAAAAATTGTATTCTGATTTGGAATAAATTATTTGAAACTTCAAACTAAATGCATTTTTACTTTAATTTATAACTAATGTTTTTTAAATAAGTATGACTAACATATTCATCTGTTCTGCAAATTTTCTACCAGCAATACTGTCTTTCATAGACTTTATTTTCTGTTTGCATACATGGGATTAGTGTAACTAATATTTTTTTAAACAACCAAAAAAACCCCCACAAAACCAAATGTTCTGATAGTTTACTTAAACTATAGAGAATCAATCTGAAAGCTCTCTTTACTTTTCATTCCCAGAAAAGCAGGCCCCTCTGCTGCCACCCACATTACAGATGTCATCTTAAAACAGCACACAGTTACTGCCTTTCTGCTTTATATTATTTGTAACACTTGATCTTTTTTTAAAGAGATATTATCTTCCTAAATGCCACTGAACCTGTAAAAAAAAATCCTAGGTTTTGAATACTGATTGACTATTTGACAATAAAACCAGTGAAAGTAAAATCTTTGTATTTATATATGGTTTATAAGAAAAGGTGCAGTGTGTGTGCCCGTATGTGCATGCACGTGTGCACACCATTATAGTACATAGAAGCGGTCATTAGCAAGTCTAAAAATGTTTGTCTTTATCCCATGTAGGTCATCCAATTTGATTCATCCCAATAAACTATTGTATGAACTACATAGATCTTATCCACATTAAGAATTTGCCCTAATTTTAGCAACTGACAGCCCACTACCTATGTTGTACCTCCAGAAAGCTGCACTTTGCATTGGTTTTGTGCTTGACACCAGGTAAATTCCATTTCTGGAGAATGAACATTATATTCACATCATAGAAGCATAGGGTTGGAAGGGCTTTCAAACATTATCTAGACTAAACCCTGCACAAATATGTAATCTACTATTCCTAAAACTTTCCAAATGATTTCTTGTCTATTGTACCTGCACACCTCAATCAGTAACTAGCAATTGATTGCTGGACTCAAAGAACTTCTCCAGGTATTCAAGGCCCAATGTATGAGTTTGATCAGGACACAGGTGGTCAGGCCTGTGGGCAGGCCCTAAGGGCAACCAGGAGTCAGCTAGGTGGGGGTACAGGTTACTGGGGCATCGGGTCAGGGTCTGCATCAGCAGAGCAGAGAACACAGGGCCAGGTTCCAGGAAAGCCAAGAGGGAGATCCAAGAGACGTCATCCAGGGTGGAAGCCAAGATCAGAAGCCAGTTGAATTAAAGAGCCAAGTGCCAAGTTACAAGGGTGATCTAAGAGCAGGGGCAGGGAAAGCCAAAGCTGAGTCAGGAGTGAGGGGAACCAGAAAGAGTAGTGAGATGCTTGCTCATGAGACTGTTACCAAGGCATGCCTACTTCAGAGGGCTGAGTGACAGTCTCGGCAGCCAGTCTGGTTACAGAGAACTGCATTAGCTCATGATTAAGGTCAGGTGTGGAAGCTCAAGACCTCAGCCTGGCCAGGCCTGACTGACCAGAGGCCTTGACACCAAGGATGGCATTTCCCTTTTTTTAAGCATACTTTTGTGTCTTCACTAGCTTTGTTCATGTTCCTATAATTAGTTAATTGAACTAGAGAAAGGTGTGGAGTTGCATTGCCTTTGTCCACCGACCCTCTCTGATCAACAATTGTGTACAGGTTGCTTGGTTTTCCTAGTTCATAAAGAAGTTACTAAGAAGCAAACATTTCCTCTTTTCAATGTATCCAGTTGCACCGTCTCAGGAATGCTCAGTGTCTTTTCCAATGAAAAAATGTGACCAGTTCTCACTTACATGAGCAAAATCACTTCTCAGAAATGGAAAGTATATCAATTTCTAATCAATTTCAATATTTCATGAATGATTCCTAGTGTGACGGGCTAGCTGGTAATGATTTAGCCAAGGGGTTTTGAAAGTGTAAAAGATCGGGTTTAGCCAAGGGGTTTTGAAAGGGTAAAAGATGATTGGAGGGCTTGGGATTCCCTTTCCTCACCAATCAGGCTCCAGAGACTCACCCTTCATATCCCCTGATTGGCCCCTTGGTTCACCTGGAGGGGAATAAAAGGGGCAGCGCAGCTGACTCATGGGAGACCGGAGAGGGGCCATGAGGAAGGAGTTTCAAAGAGCTGGCAAAAAGCTAGGCCAGCGGGGCGGGAGCAGTTGGACCCTCAGCAGTGCGGCATGCGGCTGGCAGAAGAGGCTCCCTGCTGGGCTCCAGGATCCCCTACGAGAAGCTGCAGTCAGCAGGAGAGACTCCCCAGCTCCTGCAAGGATCTGAGCAGCGACCTGAGAGGTTCCCAGGTCTGCTTCCAGCTCCTCCAATAAGAGGCCAGGAAGCTCGACGTGAAGCAGGGGCTCCTGGAAGATCAAGACCCCTAGCAACTTGGAGCAGCACCAACACTGGAGACTGTGTGGTAGAGTGTCTGCCTACCACATGGGAGATTGGAGTTTAAGTCCCAGCTGGGATGACTTAGGGTGAGTGAAGTGACAGGGAGAAATTCTTGTTGTAGTGAAAAGGGGTCATTGTGTTCTCACTCTCCCCCCCCGCAGGTACCTAGGCCCTATATTTCTTGTTATTTGACATTTTCTATTTTGTGCCTTTTATATTTCGCCAACCAGTATTGTTTGTTCTGCTGTCTGTGTTTTATATTTTGTTAACCCTGTCTTTTGTCAACTGGATGAATACGTCTATGATCGTAAGTGTCTAAACTTTATTGAATCCTGCCCCTGCGGAGCGTTGTAGTGTCCCCTATACCTCCTGGTTTATACTGGTTATGTTCCCAGTACTGTTTTCTCATTAAAAGGTATATGGTTAAGTCCCCATTGGTGATCTGACTCCACTCTACAGGGGGAAGGAGGGTCCCTACACCTCCCACAGTGCTTGTGCACCTGCTCTGATCCCTTCAATTGGAGAGGGGGTAAATCTTGGAGTACTGCCTGGGCTATACTAGTTTTAATCATTTTAGCAAAACTGTTTTCTTTCCATTGACTTTGAATTACAAATACTCTGTCAAGAGGCAATTAACTCTACCAAAGCTGGGGGGAGAAGGGCTGTTCTACCTGTTTTATGAGGAAGATGGATGGTCACCATCCATTTCTACAAGGGAGACAGTAACTATGCTGTAGCAACTGATAATGGCATCACATCCTGAATTTTGGTTCAGCCAACCTGCCACAGTGCAGAAGCTGAAAAAGTTTAATGCAATTTGCATGCTAGCTCTGTTAACCTTTAAGTGCTACTGCATATCTTGACCTGCACTTCCAGGGGTGTACAATTTATAACAGTGGGGTGTAGTGGCATACTGGCTAAAGTATCTCACTATAGCTCCAGATGCAAGAGTTCAAGCCCAGCTCTAGAGTAATGCCAAAATCTGTTCTAGATATAAATGGAAAACTTTGTTGTTCAAGGTGCAGAGTGAAAAGTGGCTAGACCATGATATCACTCTCTCATACGCCACAAGTACAAAAAGTGATGCATTTTACTCATGCTTGGCCTGCTAAGCTTGGGAGGACCCATGACAACAAGCAAATGAGCAATACTAGCTGAGCATAATGTCCTATGGACTTATAAAATGTCTTGAAAACAAAGGTTTTAGGAGATCAGTTTCTGGCAGAACCACATCTGGACTGTGTTCTCACTTATTTGTATTCAGCTTTGAAATAATTACAGGTATTTACTCCTTCCAAAGACAATGACAACCCTTGGAAAGTGAATAAAGCCTTCAACAATTATTGTTCATCATTTATCAAATGGTTGGGCATTGATAGAAAGTGGTTCCTTAGTTGAAACCCTACAATGGCTAAACAGATAATGGCATTCTGCTATCCCAATAGCCACCATGCCTCCACGGATATGGACCTGATGGGAAAATCATCTCTCACTTTTTCCTTGCATTAACTTCTACACATTTGAATCATGACTGTGCTTTATGGCCCAAATTTCTAATAGAATGGTAATAAAATGACCCTTCCATTTCAAAGTGTTTTGGACAAGTTTCCACACATCACTTAAAGGTTCAGACAGTAAAAGACAAGACTAGACCAGCTTGTAAAGATAAACAAAACTAAAATGCTTTTGGATCAATACATTTGTGTAAAGTTATATCTGTTATTGAGAGTTTAGAGCAGATATGGCTTCAAGCTTAGTGCATTATGTAATGCTTGGGAAGGAGGGAATATAAGACTGTTCTAAGAGACATTTCTCACAAATTTAGTAATTTCCCCTCAGCCTGAAGGTTGATCAGTGCATGTTATAAACAGTTATATATTATGTCTCTCAGTTTGGTACATGCAATAAGCCTAAAGATTATCTGCAAGAACAATAACTTACCTCTTTCTTTTGTTGTTAGGGAAATTGTAAGGTTACTTTTTAAATAATTGCCAAGACATACTTATTTTTTCTGGTTTAACTATCTACACATGAAAGAGCTGACTTGGAATGGAATCTTAGCCTGGCTTCCTCTTAAGTTTCTGCAGGTCTACAAGTAAAACACACAGAGCTAGATTCTGTATTCACTAATTCAGGTGTAAATCCAAACCCCAACAAATACAATAACATTTCTCCATATTTACATTAGCATGAACACAGAATGCTGTGGGTTAAACAACTATGGACAGAACCAATATTATTTTGTGGCATAATTACTTAACATGCACTTTCAATTATTTTAATTCATAAAACTCCAGGTGCTCAGGTGGAGGATATTTATAAATCTCAGAAATTATATGCTTTTCAAGGAAAGTAATTTATCATACAAATCTGGGGAACAGGAGACTTTTATTGACTCTACTAGAATTGCATCTTTTACTAGTAATTGGGGAGTTCTCTTTGCAACCTTAGAAACCTTAGTTCTCACTTCTATATGGAGGTCATTCCAATTGTTACTTATTTTGGTTTGTACTGAGGTATTTACTGTCTAATCAAACCATTAAAAATAAGTTCCTAGTCTTCTTTTAGATATTATGAAATGTAATGGGCTAGCATAGTAATATGCCAAGTATCTGATTAGATGTCCTCTTTCTCCCAGAACAATAATCATTCTTGGCTGGGCAAGGTTGAAAAGTTGGCACACCACTTCATTTCTCAATTTTCAGCCCCTTATAAGGCTGAAATTGTGTTAGATATGTCAGAGCTGTCTTAGGGAATCAAAAGTTCATTGCTACTCTTGCTGAACATGTCTTGGTTTGATAAGGCGGGGGCAACATCATGCAAAAAAGTCATGTACTTCTGTACTGAGTGAAGGAGAGGTTTGTTAATAGTTATGTTTTATGCAAGGCAGCATGATGCAGTAAATCAGGTAGTAGCCCAATTTGGGCAGTTCAGGGGAAATTCAGGTTCTAATCCTAGCTCAGACACTGACCTGCTGCATGACCTTGAACCAATGCAAGTGCACAAGACCTCATTGTTTCTATTTCCACTTCCACCTTTATAACAGAGGTAGGCAATTATTTTGGCTGGAGGGCCACTTAATGAGTTGTGGTGAGCTGTTGAGGGTCCCAAAGGTAGCCCACCCCTTGACAGGTGCCCTACCCCCTGGTGACCATCTGGGGACCAGAAGTTCTACGCCTAACCCCTGACCTTTGCCACCAGAAGTCTCTCCCCTTGACCCAGAAGTACTCCTTTGGGGAAGTGGGGTTGTCATCTTGGAACCAGGCAAAAAACAAATCATATACTAAAAAACAAACATCTACTATAGCATACTTAATTTTATTTAAAAAAACATTTTGGTCCTGATTGATGTGTGTTTGTGTAGTGTATATTGAGGAGATTGCATAATAGCTCAAAATAAAGTCTTACTCTTGTATATTGTGTGTTGGGGGTAGGGGGGTGAATGTGGAGGGTGTGTGGCAGGGTATGTGGGAGAGGTGTGTGTGGGGGTGTGCATGTATGTGTGGATAAGGTAACAGACAGGGGCCCGGATAGTCTGGGATTGGAGAGGTGGTGCATACACCCTCAGGAGGCCTTAAATGCCTCTACACTAATGCTCATAGTATGGGGAGCAAGCAGGAGGAACTTACCCTCCTGCTAGCTGACACAAACCCAGACATAGTGGGGCTCACAGAAACGTGGTGGGACCCAACGCTCGACTGGGTCATGAATATCAAGGGCTATAGGCTGTATAGGAGGGATAGG
>NW_017728995.1:50914680-50931885 GCF_001723915.1 Gavialis gangeticus
AATAGAACAGGGAGGAAAGGTAGGGGTGTGGAGCTCTACATCAAAGAGCAATACACATCCTCAGCAAACAACAAACAGGTGGGTCTGAGATAGGGCAGACTGAGGTGCTCTGGGTCAGAATACAAGGGGGTCAGGGGGAAAGGACCTTAACAGTGAGGGTCTACTACAGGATACCCAACCAGGGGAAAGAGTTGTACTGAGAATTCTCAGGTCAGCTCACAGAAGCAGTTAAGTCAAGGGACGTGGTGATCATGGGTGACCTAAACTATCCGGACATCTGCTGGGAAGAGCAGTCAGCCAGGTTTGACAGCTCATGTAGGTTCCTAGCTGAGTCACAGGGCCTCCACCTAACCCAGGAGGTGCACCGTCCTACCAGAGGAAATGCATTATTGGACCTGGTCCTGGCCACAGGCGATGATCTGGTGAGGGGACCGCGGGTTCTCAACCACCTGGACAATAGCGATTATCGCCTACTGGAATTCACCATCCAGCGCAGAGTCTCAAAGGCCTGCAGCAAGGCTGCAGCCCTGGACTTCAGGAGGGCAGATTTCAATGAGGTAAGGAGACTAGTCAGGGAGACACTGAGGTCCTGGAGGGGAGGGGAGTTGGGAGTCCAAGAAGAATAGTCGTTCCTTAAGGAGACGATCCTCCAAGCCCAAAGAGTGACAATCCCCACGTGGATCAATGGGGCCAGAGTGCTTAAAAGCCTCCATGGCTCACCAAAAGCCTCCAGGAACATCTCAAAGCCAAAAAGGAGGTATACCATTCCCAGTGGAAAGGAGTGGCCATCACCAAGGAGGATTATACCTCCATTGCTCGAGATTGTAGGGGGGCTGTTAGGAAGGCTAAGGCAGAGATGGAACTGGGACTAGTGACCCGGATCAAAGATAACAACAAGTCCTTTTTTAAATACATAGGGGGTAAAAAGAAGGTACCAAGTAACGTGGGGCCTCTGCAGGACACGCTTGGTAATTTGGTGGTAGCACCAGATGACAAAGCTAACCTCTTTAACAGATTCTTTGCTTCCATTTTTCTGAGCAGGGAAATCCCCCAGTCTGGGATCCCAGACAGACCCAGGGGAGGCACAGCCAGTCCCAGGGTCAGCGAGGACATAGTCAGAGAACTTCTGGTGGGACTAGACATGTTCAGATCAGCAGGTCCCAATGATCTCCACCCCAAAGTGCTGAGGGAATTGGCAGAGGTCATTGTGGGACCCCGACACAGCTTTACGAGCACTTGTGGTGCTCTGGCAAGTTGCCAGAGGACTGGGAAAGGGCAAATGTGGTCCTCATTTTCAAAAAAGGGAGGAAGGAGGACCTAGGAAACTATAGGCCCATTAGTCTTACCTCAGTCCTGGGAAAGCTCTTTGAGAAAATTATCCAGGAGCACATATGTAAGGGACCAGCAGGGGAGATTATGCTTAGGGGCAATCAACATGGGTTCATTAGAGACAGGTCCTGTCAGACCAACCTGGTTGCTTTCTATGCCCAGGTCACAAAAGCCCTGGCTGCAGGTGTCATGGAGTACGTAGTCTTTCTGGACTTTAGAAAGGCATTCGACACTGTCTCTTACCCTATCCTCATTAAAAAATTAGGCAACTGTGGTGTCAATGCCTACACAGTCAGATGGGTGGCAAATTGGCTGGAAGGCCACACCCAGGAAGTGGTAGTGGACGGGTCATTTTTGACCTGGAGGGATGTGGGTAGTGGGGTTCCCCAGGGCTTGGTCCTCGAGCCCACACTGTTCAACATCTTGATTTGCGACTTGGACGAGGGGGTGAAAAGCACCTTGTCCAAATTCACAGATGACACTAAGATGTGGGGAGAGGTGAGCATGCTAGAAGAGAGGGACAGGTGGCCATCTATAAACTTGCCAAGGTGAACCAGCAGGTAATGGGAGCGTCCCTGTTCCCCCAAGCACTATTGGGACTAACAAGGAATAACGGCCATAAGTTGACTGAGAGTAGATTCAAGCTAGACATCAGGAGGCGCCACTTCACAGTCAGGGTGGCTAGGAGCTGGAACCAACTTCCAAGGGAAGTGGTGCTCACTCCTACCCTGGGGGTCTTCAAAAGGAGGCTAGACAATCACTTAGCCGGGGTCATTTGACCCCAGCATTCTTTCTTGCCCATGGCAGGGGGTCAGCCTTGATGATCTGCTTAGATCCCTTCCGACACCACCAACTATGCAACTATGTTATGTGTGGGATGTGTGTGAGGGTGGGGGGCATGGGTATGGTAGGGTGTAGGGTGTGTGGTTGGGATGTTGGGGGTGGGTATGGTGGGGATGGGGTGGTTGGGGTATGAGTGGGTTGGGTGTGAACATCTGGGGTGTTTCCCCCCCCATGCTCACTCTTTGTGATGTGACTGAGCCCAGCCACACTGCAGGCAGGGAGGGGAGGGGGGAGCAGTGCTGACTGCCTGGCTGACAGTGCACTGCAAAGGGGTGGGAAAGTAGCAGCCACTGGCAGGCAGTAAGGGAAGCCCTAGGAGAAGGAAGGCAGGGAGCCAAGCTTGGCACCGCCAGTTTTCTTGGCCTCTGTCCCACGCCTGCCTAGTGGGGCTGCAGCTGAGCCCTCACTGACTCCTGCTGCTGCTACCACCCCACCAACCTGTCTGGCAGCTGCACACGAGGACTCTGTGAGCAGGTGACCTCCCTCACACACCCACCTCCATCCACGTGGTCCTCTACCCAGCCATGCATGAGCAGATCCAATGTGAGCTGCAGACAGAGCCAGCCCCCTGCCTGACTCCCCTCAGCACCACAGCTTCCCCTTCCTACTTGCCGCCTAGAGTGCTGCAGCAGGAACAGGAGGAATCATCACTGGAGGCCAGGGGAGCCCAGCAGTTCCCTAGCAGGCTGCAGCAGTGGCAGCAGCAGCCCTGCCCAGAAGCCATGCCTGCTGGCCAGGGCTGAGGCCTTCCAGTGGGAGAGGCTGGGAGCATAGCACACAGTGCCCCATGTGGGATCAGGCAGGATTCGGCCCCATGTGGACCCTATGCACTGGCCAGGCAGAATACAATTACAGACCGTCCTCAACTTTACGACATTCAAGTTGCAATGAATGGCACTTATGACCTTTATAAATTGACACCCTGTTTCAACTTCCTGACATCAGTTCGACTTTACGATGCCCAATCCAACATGATGCAATGCCACACCAGTGAACAAGTTGGCTGCGCCCCCTCATCTCCTTGCACCAATCTGCTGCACTGCCCACCTCCTTGACTCAAGATGCTCAGTTGCTGTTCCAATGCCATTTTTACATGGTGAATCTTTGTGTTTCCAAACTTAGTCTTACAATTTAGTGTTTCTTTGCCCACAATAAATGCAAAAAAGCATAAATCTGGTGCAAGCGATGTTTCTAAGAAATGTAAAGCAATTACTATAAAAAGAAAAATGGAAATAATTAAGAGGTCCGAAAAAAGGTGAGATGCCAACTGAAATCAGTAGCGCTTTGGATATCCCTCAAATGACTACCATGTGAATATCCAAAGAGAAAGAAAGAATTCAGGAACATTATGGCAGTGCACCTTTGGGTGCCTGCCACTTTAAGGGCTGGAGGCAAGCAGCTGGCAGGTGCTTGATTAGAGTAGCCATTTTAGGACCCAGCACACACAGAATGAGGCAGTAGTCTGCTGCTAGCAGCCAAGGGTGTAACATCAGCTGGCTGAGCTAGTGCTCCTGGAACAACTTGGAGATTAAGGCAGGACCTATGGAAATGTTTGGAAGCTCCTGGGCCTGGGCATGGCCTGAAACTGCACCCTGCAGGGGAAGGGTGGCTTGGTGGGGTTGTTCATGGCAGAACAGCCCACAAGAAATGCCAGGCTAGTTACCTTTTCAGTGAAAGTTGAGTAGGGGTACTGTAACCCAAGCCCCACCATCTGGTGGGTAGCATAGGGAGTTCTGGTAAGGGTCATGCATGCTTTGAAGGAGCACCTGAGCCCAGCAGGGGTATGAGACTTCACAGATCCCAGAGAGGGTAGTATCAGTGTGTGAGCCCATGCAGAGTAGGGTGCAAAAAGCGGTACTTGAAGAACTGTGTCTGTGGGGTGCAGAGTAGGGCCACTGAGGGAGGCTTGAAGAGCTGCCCCAGGGGATACTGAGTAGGGTGGCAAGGGCTGCCTAAAGAACAGTACATGGACCAATCCCCATGAATGACAGTAGAGTCAAGTTGCCCAGTGAGGACTCAGGGTGGAGTTAGCCCAATATTTGGAATAAGGTCAGGCCACATAGAGTAGGTGAACTCTTGGGATCTGAAGGGCTGCATGTGTCCTACCAGAGTGTGAGTAGTGAAGCCTAATGGCCAAAATGGGGTTGCTTAGTGGAGCAAAGCAGTAGAAAGTAGCCCAGTGATGGGCAGTATGCAAGAGGCCCCTGTGAGAGTGGGGCAGAGTGCATGTTAGCATGTAAGAGGTCCAATGGCAGACTATTTTTGCCCTGGCCTGAAGCTGAGGAGCCATAATAGTCTGGATGCTATCTACGAGGCATGGGCCATGGTGTAGGGGTGGCATGGAGCAGTGGATTGTGCCCCCTGGCATCGGGGTAGTGAATGGGCAGCATCCCACTTAATATATTATGCTAACATTCAGGTTGTGGCAGGTGAGTCAGGACAGACTGCCCTAGGCATGTGGGTGGGCTGTCATGAGATCTAGCCCCAGAGAGACCCCCTGTCACAAACATGTTAAGGGCTCAGCTCCTATACAATCAACTGTGATAATTAAGCACAGTTGCTATCACAACTTATTGGACTTATTGCTCAGGTTGAGAAACTTTTAATTGTTTGGCTGGAGGATCAAAACCAGTGCCGTGCTCCTGTGAATTTAGGCATATTTTAGGAAACGCTAGGATCTAAAGAAACAACAGGGGGAAGAGTTCTAATGCTGAGCCTTTTAATGCAGGTGGGGGGGGGTTATGCGTTTTAAAGCCAGGGCCAATTTGCATAACATCAAGATCTCAGGTGAAGCTGCTAGTGCTGATGAGGAGTCACTGAAGAGGGTGGGTATTGCGCTTGACAAGTTTTTAATGTTGATGAAACCGGACTTGTTTAAAAAAAATGCCATTGAGAACCTACGCTGCCAAAGAGGAGAAATCCATGTGTGACAGGGGGCAGCTCTTGGAACCGGGTCCCATGCTGGCCCTGCCCACCTGTCTCTATGGTGCAGTCTGTCCAGTCTCACCTGCCATGACTGCTGTTCCCATAAATGGTTGGGAGACTGCCCATTACATGCCCCAATGCCAGGGGGTGCTATCTGCAGCTCTGACTTTCTCTACACTGCAGCCCATGCCTCACAGATGGCATCCACAAGATACTCACACCCCACACCACGACTGGTTCTCCAGGGTCTCACAAGGACTCTCACTCCCCACCTGGAGCAGCAGGTGATTGTGCTCACTAAAGGTCTTACTTTTGACCCACACTCAGCATCCTAGCAGTGGCGGACTTACCAGGGGTCAGGACTCACCCCTCATGCTCTGGCTGAGCCCCCACTTCTCTCAGCCTCTAGCCCAAAATACTCCCTCAGCCTCTCTCTGACCCTAACTGCTCTCTCAGCCTCTACAGCCCCACCTGAGGTTCCTACTATGCCTTCTCTAGGGCCTCTGCACCATGCCCCTCCCTGGGGTCCTCTCATCATCCTCACAACTGACTCCTTCACCCAGATGTTGGCCCATATGCTGCCCTTCAGGCTGCCACAATCCTACTCAGCACATGCCCTTGGGCTGCCCTTCAGTCTGACCCTCATCCCTACTCAACCCTCTTCCAGGCCCTCACTATGGCCCCCTCTGTGAGGTTACACATCTATACCCCCTTATGGGACTCCGGGGTCTCTCCCCTGTGGAGGCTCAGGTGGCCACAGCCATGCCTGGCCCTGCCCAGGTCTTACACCCTCTTTGGGTTCAGGTGGCCATAGCTGTGCCTGGCCCTTTGTACCCACAGTGTTGTGGGGGCTAGGAGTTAAGGTGCCCCGACCTGCCTTTTGCCGGGGTGGTAACTGGCCTGGCATTTCCTGGGGACTCCACGCCACCAGGAGACCCACCAGGGCACCCATCCCTGGCAGGGTGCAATTTTAGGTCATGTTCAGGCCTAGGAGCCTCCAAATCGTCCCCATAAGCTCCTGCCCTTACCTCCAAGATGTTTTGTACAGCCTTTCAGCCAGGTGATGTTTCTGCCTGGCTACCAGAGCAAACTGCTGTGTTTATATAGGCAACCAGTGTTTTAAAACAGCTGCTGCGATCAGGCACCTGCTGGCTGCTTGACTCAGACCTTAAAGTGGCAGGCACTGCAAGCGCACTGCCACACCATGCCAGGGTAAAAAGCTGCTAAAGATAGGCTCACTCTTTTGCTCGGAGCCAATGCTGCAGATGACTTTAAACTTAAACCTTTACTTCTGTACCATTCGGAAAACCCCAGAGCTTTCAAGGGATAGTCCAAGGCATTTCTCCCAGTAATATGGAAATCCAGTCCTAAGGCATGGGTCAGTAAGAACATTTTTGAGAATTGTTTTAATCCTTATTTTATGCCAAGTGTCAAGGATGATTGCAGCAAAAACAATCTTGCTTTTAAAGCATTATTAATCCTTGACAGTTCTCCTAATCATCCAACCATCCTTGATGACATGCATCCTGACATCAAAATGATGTTTCTGCCCCCCAACACCACTTAATTGTTGCAACGCATGCACCAGAGGATAATTGCATCCTTCAAGGCCTATTATCTTAGGTGCACATTTGCCCAGGCCATCAGGGCAATTGAGAAGGAAGGTGGATCAGCTCTGAAGGAATTCTGGAAGGGCTTCAACATTTACCATGCAGTTAAGAACATTGTTGAGGCATGGAATGAAATTAAACAATCAAATTTGAATGGTGTTTGGAGAAAATTGTGTCCTGAGTTTGTGTCTGACTTCCAAGACTTTACAGACACTGTTGAAGAGGTGACCAAAAATGTTGTTGAAATAGGCAAAGAACTCCACTTAGATGTTGCACCAGAGGATGTTGGTAAGTTGCTGGCATCACATTCTGAAGAATTAACTAATGAGGACCTCATTGAATTGGAACAGCAAAAAGTGGCAGAGGAAAAAGAAGATGCACCCACTGTTGAAGAGACTCCTCCTCATAAAGTCTTGGCAACAAAAGTGTTGGCTGAGGCCTTTCAATATTTGGAAGCTGCCATATCCCTGTTTGAGGAACATGACCCCAACATCAAATACAGTGTGTCAGTGAATAGGGGCATATCCAACATGTACAGCTGCTACAGAGAAATTTACAAGCAAAAGAGGAGAACATCTGTCTAAACTTCCTTGGACACTTCCTTTCCAGAAAAACCTGCAGCCAAGACACCTGAGAAGAATCCAGGCAAGAACCCTTCAAAAAGTCCAACCAAGAGCTCCTCAAAAAGTCCAGCAAAGTCACCTCAAATAAGTCCTTCCAAATCAATATGATTGCTGTTTACAATATAAATACATTAATGTAGCTATATTACTCGTCTATAATTGAATAAAATTCTGGGTTATTTTTTATGAAAATAGGGTATCAGGCCTTGGTTCAGGAACCAATCTCCCATGTATAACATTGTTTCTATGGGAAGATTGGTTCAGAGTTATGATGTTTCAACTTAAGACACAGTTTTCAGGAACAATTGTCTTGCAAGTCTGAGGATCACCTGTAATTGGTGGGTGCCTACTGATAGGCGGGATCCAACCAGCTGGCAGGCCACACTCAGCCCATGGGCCATATTTTGTCCAGCCCTGCTTTATAACTAAGTACTAAACATTTTGGGGAATGAACCGTCTCTTCTTAGGACAATGCTTAGCACAATAGGACTCTGGTCTTTGATCTTTCACTGTCACGTTATAAATAGTAATAATGACTTGTGAACAGTAACTGGAGAAATCTTGGCTGGATTTTAAATCTAGTGATTTTTTCTAATTCATGGATTATTCTTGGGTAGACATGAAAGTTTCCCATTCTAAAAACACATTCTCCAGCTCAAAACAAAGTAATTGTAATGTCTGATTAATTGTGATAGTATGGACGCATCTACATGAGACATTTACTGCAGAGTAGACTAATTAGCTCTTTAGTAAATGTCTTGCATCTATACATGCAGCCCTATTAGGCCTCAGGAAACTAATTAACTCCGCAGCAGGATGGTATCCGTAAATACAAATACTATCCTGCTGTGGATTTTTTTACTCTACAGCAGTGCATGTGTAGACATTGAACTTGTTGACTGGGGCATGTGGGTGCTTCAGTGTGGGGACTGCCTATCAACTAGCTCCATGCTGAAGCACCCTCATGCCCCAGCCAGCCCCTCTGCAGTGCAATGAGCTGGGTTAGAGCAGCCTTGGGTTGGCAGGCTGGGCCCCTGCCAACTGGGGCTGCTCTGCCCTGGCTCAGCATGCTGCAGTTCTGGGCACAGGTGTAAATGCAGTGCCTATGGGCAAAAAACTCTGGTGTGCTAAGTGCCGGAGTTTATTGCTTTGCCTTAATAGCGTGCCCTATGAGTACAAAAATAAAAATAGCATGCCCTATGCCCTGATGACCTCCCCTATGGCACTTTCAAAGATACTAGGCCAGTGGTTCTCAGTCTTTTTATTTATTTTTTATTTACTTATTTATTATTTTTAGATAGCCTCAAGAATATCAGAACCAAGAAAACCCTCAGAAAATGCCAGCTTTTAGCTTTCAAATGTGTCTTGACTACAGAAAAAATAGAGTAGTTCTCTTGCAAAGAACTCAGAAATACCACAACAGGTCAGAATGTTTTTGACACCATAGATTCCTATTTAAAATTTGTCTCATGAATCCAGCGTAGATTTTTACACACCCATATTCCTGAATAGGGACCGGGACATTTCCCCCACTAGGATTACGGATGGACCCAAGGGAGGCACCGCCATGCCTAGGGTCAGGGGTGACCTAGTTAGGGTATTGTTGGAGGGGCTGGACGTGTTTAAATCAGTAGGTCCAGATGCTCTTTGCCCAACGGTGTTGAGGGAATTGGTGGGGGTCATAGCGGAGCCCCTGGCACGGCTTTATGAGTGCTCATGGGGCTCTGGTCAGGTACCAGAGGATTGGAAAAGGACCAATGTTGTCCCCATTTACAAGAAGCGGAGAAAGGAGGACCTGGGTAACTATAGCCCAGTTAGTCTTACCTTGGTTCTTGGGAAGACCTTTGAGAAAATTATCAAGGAGAGTATCTGCAAGGGCCCAGCAGGAGAGGTAATGGTCAGGGGCAACCAACATGGGTTCATTGTGGGCAGATCCTGCCTGACTAACCTGGTTTCCTTTTATGATCAAGTCACAAAGTCCCTGGATGAGGGCATTGAGGTAGATGTTGTCTTCCTCAACTTTAAGAAGGCCTTTGACACTATTTCCTACCACATTCTCTGAAAAAAACTAGGTGACTGCAGCATTGATGCCTACACAGTCAGATGGGTGGCAAATTGGTTAGATGATTGCACCCAGAGAGTGATGGTGCAATCTGGAGGGATGTGGGAAGTGGCATCCTCCAGGGGTCTGTCCTGGGGCTTGTACTGTTCAACGTCTTTATCAGCGATCTGAAGTGGTTGTCTACTTAGCTGTATAAAAAGATTTTAGTTTTCACACCAGAGGATAAAAAATCTCTCTTAAAGTTCATCAATGTAATGATTTCAGTTAGCAAAACTGTGCATCTTAAAGGATTGGGTATGAGGAATTTAAAATGTATATTCAGACCTGAACTTTTCATCTCTGGTATGTCTCTATTTTTAGAACAATCCATCCTGGTTGAGCTAGTAGAAACAACTATATTTTGAAATGAAACACAAAGATGTCAGAATTTGACACCTAAATTGTTCCTGTACCAATTGTGCTGGCAAAGCCCACATTCACGTATCAGGCCCAGGTTACTGCTTGTATTTAGAAACTAATGGGAAAGCAGCCACAAATCATGAGAGACCTCTGTAAAATTCAGTGGGAGTTTTGCCAAAGATTTCAAAAGGGCCAGGATTTCACCATTTTGGTCCTCATCTTTCAAAAGAAACTAGTTTACCATTAAAAATGTCTAGATCTGAAAAAGAATCATATTTAAGTGCTACAGGACAGTACACAGCTGTATGTGTGTGGGAGGAGCGGAGAATGAGGCAGAGTACCTTCTATACATAAATAGCATTTCTCCTTCTAATCACTGAATGGAATATAAGAGAATAACATATGGTGCATATAGCTATGAATGACATATGGGGCTGATTATAGATGTAATCCTTTCTTTTCATTTTTGCTTTCCCACAATGGAGTGCAAACGTTATTGAAAATTACAATTCTTTTCTGTCATGCTGAATGCAGTATGCAACATATGCAATAGTTTTTGCAGCTGTTCCAAGAGGGAAAGGTAAGTAGGCACTTTAACTATAAATTATTCAGAAATACAATATATGAAATAAAATGTTAACATGAAGAAAAAAGCAGAATTTCATCTCTTGGGACCTGAGATATAATGACATGACCCAAAAACCAATACACAACTTTAGTCAATTCTCAAAAGCAAGTGGAGACAGGGTAGAAAAGGAAAATCAGGTCTGCATAGTAATGTCAAATTAGTTGAGTTAAAGGATGGGATATGAGGAGATTTATCTTTGTTAAGTATTTGCCATGTGAACTCTGGGCTTAGTTACTTAATGTAGCCTAGAACTGCAGACAAAAGGTATGCAGTTAAAACTATCCCTAAGTACAAAAATATAATCTATGCCCTTTTGATGCCAATCAAAAGAATATTCTTAATTCTTACATTTGAATTACTTTTAATCATTAAGAAGTTCCATATATGAGACTATGACTTGTTAAAATGAGTGGGAGTGGTTGATTTTTCCTAAACATTTTACCATTGTCTCTTTTATGAACCTAAAATAACAGATGTTTCAGCACTTATTTACCAGTTTGTCTTGTAGAATTAGGATATATTTGTATCATTTTGTTTCAATGCTATAGTCGTAATGTAAGACTTTCTCACACAAATTCCGATGAGAGTTTTACTTTTGTACAGACTGGATCCTGTTCATTCTTCCCCTGTAGATGACCCAAGGTTTTCATTTATAATACAGTAAGTAGTAAGATATCAGCTCTAATCTACATTATTCAGTCTATAGTATAACAATATGGAGACTGTATATAGCTACAACAGTTTAAAGATAGATGATTGCTATCAGGATTTATATCAATGTGGACTGGGTAAAAGATGAGATAAACATTTATTACATTTGGAGGCTGATTCATCCAGCCTTTACTTCATTTTATACCAGTACAATACCACTAAAGTGAACAGGGTTACACCTGCATAAAATTGGACCAATGCATCTGTGAATCAGTTTCAGCATTTTAAAATATTACAATTCAGTTCCTACAAGCTGCAAGATGAAAAATCCTAAAAACTAGGTTAAACTCAAAATCTGTATTTCATTAAAGGCTTCTTGCCACTTTCCTCAGAATTGATAATACAATTTATGCTGAATAACATCCAAAACCTTAACCACTAGTTCAGCCAAAAGTCAACTTGCCCTTCCTTGAAGATACTTGTATTTTTAATTTTTTTTCATTACTGTATATATATTTTGCCCTAGAAGCTGAACGTCTCAAGGTAAAAGTCCCAATTAAAAAGTGAATATACCCTCTAACTGAAACACTAAACAGTGAGAAGGGGAACAAAGTTAAAATGTATTTAGATGAATACTAATCTAGACAAAAAAATAGTCAAGTTTATTAGTGGACACAAAAACAACACCCTTCTCTGGACATTTGTAGGAGGTTCTCAGATCTAGACCTAACATCCCTACTTGTATAAAGCAGGCCATTGGATCTGGATCAGAGAGAGCTGGGATGAAATTGTGACATCATGAAATTTGGTAAGTTTTGACAGAAACTTCATTGGTACCAGAATTTCACCTCTGGTTGTAATCCTTGACTCAACCATAGACTTCATGTATTACCTGGGACTAGTTAGTTAATCTACCCTGTACCTCAATTTCCCATCTGTGAAGTAAGCACAGTACTTCCTTATTTTACAGACATGTTGCAAAGATAAAAACATGCTAAGATGGTTGGCTAAGAGGAAGCAGGCCAAATAAGTAAGCAAGCAAACAACCAAGGAAGCAGATGGATAAGCTACGTACAACCAATTAACTGTGTTGTGTACCTATTTTGGACCGTGTACTGCATAGCTGAGGACAATTCAGTGATATCATGTATATACATTAATGATTCTTGAAAATAAATGCATGGATATATCTTTTTCACATGTGAGCAGTCTCACTGATTTTGGTTGGAACACTCATTTATCAAAAGCTAACTGGACTCAGTTTACTGGACTCAGAATTTATTAAGAACTTTGAGAATGTATGTACTTTTTAAACATAAATGTATATAATGTTTAAGCTGTGTATGAAAAAGTTCCTTTCTCTGAAACAGTCAAAGCAATGGGGAGCAAGAAAGTAAGTTAGCTAAAGCTCCCAGCCACCTGTATTACATTTCTCAATACCCTTGTTGTTCATTGTAGCATATTTACCAGTTCTAGATTACAGAAGTTTCCTGATGTTTTATGCACAGATATCTTTACTAACCTGGCACTGGATACACAGGTAAAGACAATGATTAGCAAGTTGAATCTTAGTAGACAAAATAATATGCCATAGCTCATACACAGAGATAGAAAGGACAAGTTTCTAGCCTGACAAAGAAAGAAACACTGTTGAGTTCAGCCTTTTTTCTGTTTTGTTTAGTCCGCCGTGACATCTGTGCACTTGATCCAGTGCAGGTGCTGCTTGACTCTGCATAGTTTATACAAATTATTGTCCTGTCAGTCCACAAACTCCTTGACTCCTGCAATCACCTTACTGTCATCATTGAAACTTCCTACAAAGGTTGTCCTTCAACTTGGGGAACAGGTAGAAGCCTGGGAGCCAAATCTAATGACTGTTCAAAGCTCTGTTTGGTCACTGTGGTCACTGCAACCTGAAATGTATGGGGTGATGCGCTGTCCTAGAGAAGCTGCACCCTTCAACTCCCATGCCACGTGTTCCATGGCTTCCTGAAGGCACAGTTTACTAGCATAGTATCCCCCATTAATGGTCTTACCCTCACTGTTCAGAAAGTGTATGCCATCTTTCTTGATTTCTTAGGTGGTAAAGAATGTGTGTGTTTCTAATGCATGCTCTGCTGTTTAGTCTTAGTATCAAAGTGCTGAATCCATGTTAACTTATAATTCACAATCCTGCTCATGATTTTTTGTATAATTTCCTCAAAATAACCCTAAAAGTTCCCTGGAAATGGGAAGTTTTCTTTTATGACCAATGCTCAGCATCCTGAGTACCCATTTTCCAGCACCTTTCTCATGCCCACGTCTTCACTAAGGTTGGTACACACTGATTCAGTGGTGATGTCCACTGTGCTTGACTGTTGGTCTGGTATTCATCACTATCTTGTGGATGGCATCAACTTGTTCTGTTACGGTGGCCTCTCTGGAGCATATTGACCTTGATTCCTCCTTAGGGTTGATTTTCTCTCATTTAAATTCAGCTGTCCAGTTTCCTTCTTTGGCCTACGAAGGACCACCACCCTGTCCTCATAGATCTGCTTTGGAGTCGAGCCTTTTTTATGAATGCTATGTCATCATTGTTCTGATTTTCATTCATCATTTTTTCTGTGACTGGCTATCTTCAAGACATCCTCCATACAGATAAGTTCCATACAGATAAAAGTGACTCTTGTCAAAGAAGCACATTATTATAATATCAATACTTTATCTATGAAATCTGTTTACATTTTCAATATGCTAATAGTCTGAGAGAGAGTAGGGCACAAACAGCAATGCTTACACAGAATGCAATAACAAACACTATGTGAAGTTTCTAACTAGTGTATGCTTCTCTGCCTGCTCATTCATAGTTTTATTTTTTTTTAAATCTACATTTAATCCTTATTATATCGCTACCATTTTTTTACTAATTAGGATGTATTTCTGTTGACCTTACAGTTATACCCAACGTTTTCAATTTGTTTGGTGTGTTTTTCATGCCAGAATCATAAGCAGTTTTCTCCAGTTCTAGTTTTCATAGCTTTATTAGATGGAGTTTCAGTTAACCTCAAGGCAGATACAAATCAGACATGAGAATTACATACAGATGAAGGCAAAGAGGTAGAAACTAGAGAATGCAGTAGATATATCTTGACTTTATTAAAACATTTGATGCAGTGTCTCAGAAATCTTATTTGACAATTAATTCAAATTGACTTGGCTTTGAGCACTTTCACGTATCTTGAAATTTAATGGAAAGACATAAGGTGATGAAAAATGGCAATAACATTGCGTTGGGGGGTGATGTCTGAGATGGTTTTATTTACATCCATATTAATATCTGCAAGAACTAAGCAGTGAACTAATTAAACGTGCAGATAACCATTAGACTGAGAATGATTAAAAACAGAAGTGACAAAAGAAAAAAAGCATACAAAGAACCCACAAGGAGAAATGTGTGTAGAAAAATCAAGCGATCCACTGTAGAAAAAAATGGAAGCCAATATATCTAGGGGAAAATATCCAAAACAGAGATATTCATTGGAAGAGAGAGGCGACACTAGGAAAGCAAAATATTGAAAAAGCCTTCAGGGTGATAGTGGATAGTAAATTAGTTATGGACTAGCAAATCAATATGGCATTAGAAAGGGTAATTTTTCATTTGTGATTTTAGCTCACTGTGAACCAATGAAATGCCTGTCAGGCCAGGCCTCTCTTCATCTGCTGTCTGGTACCATGTAAACCAGTACAGCCTATTCCACGTTGGGTTGCCAGTGACTAAACCAGCACCCCCCACCTGGGCTAGCCTGGGTGAGGAGGGTGTGTGGACACCCAGCAGGACTAAAAAGAAAGACCTGTCAGAGGGTGGCTGAGTTCCCTATGAGCGAACGGTCATCCATACCTGGAGAGGAGATGGGTGCCACCAGGTCACTGCTCAAAGAATCACCAATGATGCACAGCATCTCAGGTTCCCCAATGGTCACAGCGGCCTTGGGACTGATTTGACTTAACTCGAGCCAATGAAATACTACACCGAAAACCATAGTTCTTCTCTGGATTACAGCACTGAGATTGAGCCTTGAATTCCGTGGAATTTAGTGGAGTGACTTTGAACATAAATTAGACAAAAATCTGTCTCACTATTTGGAGAAATGTCCTTACAACTTTTATCCTGTTATTTTAATAATGCTAGGCTGACCTCTTTCAAATAATATTTTCTCTTTCCTTTGATCATTCAAGTAGTTGTAGACAGTTTTCTAGTGCCCTTATCATTCATCAAGTAATACCTGCCTTCTCTTTTAATCTTTCCAGATAAATCAGTACCTCTAAAAATTTACAATTCCCTCCAATCTGTCTACCCTTTTCCCATACACAGATTTCTAGTTTGCCCTGACACTATTGCCTGTAATTCTCAACAGAATCAGAGAGGATCTATCATTTGCCTCATTCATAATATGATTGAACTTATGGAGTTATTCCATTTACACAGATATATCACAACAGAATTTGGCTTAACAAGATCTTTGTAATAGAACACATGAGAATCTGTGAAAATTGTCATAGTTGGAGGCATTTTAGGTGAGACCAGACAAAGCACTTGAAGTTATAATACAACAGCAAAGATTGAATTGGGTAGCCTTAGAAACTGTTTCCATTTCCAGATTCCACAATATAAGAAATATCTTGCATTTCCAGCTTACTTGAGGATGGACTCACAGTGCTCTGTGTGTTTCCTTGCAGTTGACCAAAAGCAAAAATGTGTATTGGCTAGTAAGTGCTTTTTTGATGGAAAATTGCACTGACTAACTTTGCTTACTTGTATTCAAAGAAGAATAAATATTCTGTTTTTGGCCAGGTCAAGACTGCTCATTTTAATTTGTACTCCTGGCTGGAATATGCTCAATGTCTGTTGAAAATAAAAAGGCAACATTATGAAAACAAGTGAAGATTCTGAAAACTCACCTGTATGGACATCAAAAGGAAGGGTTTTTTTAAAGTTAACTGTTGAAACCCTGGAGTTTTACTGATTTCTCATATAAGGTTATACATAGTTAATAAAAGATCATTCTTGCTAACAAGCAGCAGATCAGACAGCCCATTTGGTAGACTGAAGACTATTTGGCACATTGGAAGAACATAGGTGTAAGACAAAATTATAGGTAAAAACAATCATATTTATTGCAGTAACTTTAAATGGCTTTTGTTGCCACGCAAAATCCATATATGGCATTAACATGTGCAAATACAAAAGACACCATCAGATCTCCACGAAATACAAGGCAGAGCTATTTTGAATGTTGAAAAAAACATATCCTTTCCCTGCTGTGAACTTGGTCCAAGTCTTTTATCAGCTCACTCGCATCAACTAGCCCATTTAGACCCAGTAGCATACCCATGAGTGAGAAAGCCAGAAAAAAAAAAAAAGAGGATGTGGTCCTGTGTTCAGTTCTGGTATACATATTGTGGGGAGAGTGAAAAAATACTTCCACACTGCTAACCTAGAGACAGCTCGACCAAGCCGCCTTGATCAGTGTAACAAACTTAAATTGTCTTTGAACCAGACAAAATGGGACAAAAATGTAGATACAGATGCAGGCAGGCCCAAAGACTGAGGCATATATGATGGGTGGTCCTTCAGAGGAAAAGGGTGGGGGAGGGAATCCTCACTAGGAGGTTTGATTCTGCTCTGGACCAGGGCAATGACAAAACTCCCAGGGACTGTCTAACAGGAGTGGGGAATGGCCTCATCAGCCTGTCCCTAAGCCATCCATGGATGCGTGTGTGTGCAGTGAGGGAGCACCGGGGTTGAACAACACCAGCCCTCTTCTGAATGCGAAGCAGGGGGAGCTGCCGCAGATCATCAGATCTGAGCTCAGCTCCACCAAGCAGGCGAGCCTCCTTCAAACCCAGCAGCCGGGCCTCGGCTCGGCTCGGCCCGGCCCGGGAGGCCATCGGGAAGGGGTAGGAGAGCCCGCTGCTTCCAGGGGCAGGGAAGGTCGCCAGAGCTCCAGCACGGCCCTCGGCTCCCCGATCCCAGCGGCGAGGCGGAGGCAGCCTTGTGACCACCGGCGCTCGCCCTTGAGCACAGCAGTGAGATCACCGCCGAGATGAAGGCGAGGGCAGCGGGAGCCGGCGCCGCGGAGCGCGCCTCTCTGCCCG
>NW_017728995.1:50932252-50932474 GCF_001723915.1 Gavialis gangeticus
AGACCTGCCAGAGCTGCAAGCGGGCGGCGCTGAGCGCAGGCTGCGTCTGCGTGGTCTTCTCCTTCCTCTCCATGGTGGTGCTGCTCTTCACCGGCCTCATCTTCGTCAACCAGTACGGCGGCGACCCCGCGGCCGGCGCGCTCACCGCGCCCTCGCCCGTCGGGCCCATCTGCCTCTCGGTCGCCAGCATCCTCGCCCTCTTCTCCGTCGTCGTCACCTGGC
>NW_017728995.1:50933008-50943095 GCF_001723915.1 Gavialis gangeticus
CTCGCGGCCCCTCAGCGCCGGGCGGGCCTGGCGCCGCGCCCGAGTCGTGAGGGGGGCGAGCAGGACCCCCAGGGCACGGCTGCTGCTGCTGCCCATGCCCACCCCCCCTTGCCTGAATTTGGAGGGTGCTAAGAGCAGCGAAGAAGCAGCCGATGTACCTTAAAGCACGTGTCCTGCTACCTGATGCACGCAGGCCTTGAGCCCGGTTGGGGGGGCTGGCAGGGAGGGAACTGAATTGGGAGTGAAAGGTTTCCTCCCCCCCACCGCTTCCATTCGGACCGTTCCCTGCCCCATGCACGGCGCTCTGCTCCCGCCCTGTCGCTACTGTTGTCAGCCCGGAGGTGGGAGGGCTGGGAGGAGATGGGATTGCTGTGGTGCTGCTCGGTCAGGAAGAGCATCTCTCTCTCTGGGTGAGGCAGGGTCCAGTTCAACGGCACGCAGGCCCATTGCTTTGAGAGTCAGTGTTGTCTAGTGGTTGGATCTAGGCCGGGAACCAGGAACTTCTGAATCCTTATGTTGGGCTTGTCAGCAGCTGGGCCTTGAGAATTTCAGATTCCTGCTCTGAAAAATAGAAATAATTCTTATCTGTCTCACAGGGGATCATTCATTAAGTCATGTTTGTAAAGCACTTCAGAAATGTCAAGTGCTATACGTAAGTGCTAAATATTTTTACTACCTTGGGAAGGGGAATGATAGAGGGATTTGATTCCTCCTCTCCCATCATAAACAAGGAAAGAGTGAGCGATGGGTGTGACACAATGGTTAGGTGAGGATGAGAAAGATTTTACCTCCTAATTCTCCCTATCAGTTGGCTATTGGAGGGTAAGTTTAATTTACCTGACAATTCTGAAAAGCTGACATTTTAGGTAACCTGGGAAAGTGGAAATGTGGGGAATGGAAAGGTCCTACAACATTTATCCATTTTTTCTTCTGAGCGTACCCTTGTTTCTGTGCTCACCCATGGAGAAGGGATGAACTCATTCCTTGAAGCAAACTGGCTTACTGTTGCCCCCACCTGGAAGATAATTGGAGAGATGCACTATTGTTACAGGCAGACTAAGATCTCAGAATTAACTGCATTTTGTACTCTTTTCCCTTTTTTAAATTAAATGAACACATATGAGAGCTGCATTAAACAACCTCTTGTCTTAAAGGGACTGAACCAAAGTAGTCACACAATTTATTGAGTTAATTGCTATTCCACCTTTATTTGAAGGCCACTTCCTTGAAACAGCTGGCTTTATCCAAGCCCTCCAGTGGTTGCTTAAAATAGGTTGTACTGTTCCTTCTTTAGAGATCATCCTTGAATATGGAAAACTGGAAAGTGTTCTGCAGACTTAATTTATTGAAGACTGTTTAATTAATAAATTGAGATCTAAAACTCAGGTAAGATATGAAGTGGCAGAGAATAATGAATCGTTGGCTATTGATTTGAACTTTTATACGATGAAAGGAATACATGTTAAAATATTTCATTTCAATTCAACAATACATGTGGAATTAGTAGCTTCAGTTGCCTATTAATGATTTGTCTTCAGTTAAGATGGTTACAACTAGGAAGTGTTTCCCCTTCTTTAAATGTTTCACTTCTGTATTATGAGTTTCTGTAAAAAAACTTTGTATTTGTCAGATTGGAACTTTAATAATACATTTCCTATGTGGTGAGATACTCATAATACGAAATGAAAAAAATGTAATGTACTAAGGAGCGCACTACTATATAACTACTATTATATGTTGCAGGATAAGTTGTTTGGTGCCTGAATTTCATTTTATTTTAAAAAAATAAATAAAAGAACCTAGTTAGGTGTTGCAATCTATTATATATGGAACAAGAGAGTGCTTCTTATTCCATGTTTCTACACAGTACTGTATTGGAATGAGGTTATTATTTTTGTGCTTTAACAATTTGAGATTTTGAAGATAGTCGTATAGTATTCCCTATATATTTATGCAAGCTGTCTGCATGGTAACCTGACAGGTATTCTATTAATAGACCTTTACTGACCACTTTATCACAAATGAAAAGGAATTTATTAAGTGTTTAGGAGTGGGAAGACAGCAACTGAAGATGTAAGTGTGATGTGTTGTATGACTGCACAAGTGATGTGTAGTGTGCCGTGTCTTGATTATCACAGACCTGTAAAAAGTAGTATTTGTACAAAAATCCATTATAATGAAAGTAGTTGATGGAAACAGTACATGATCATTGTGTCTATTGTGTTCACACAATCTACACCAGCCTTTTAAGACAATAATACAAATATTCTAGGAAGATAAATTACTGGTTTTGCCTCTGACATTAACTTCTTACATGACACTGGCCGTGTTTTATATTCATAAAGTTAGATTCTTAAATGAAAGTGTACCCCCTAAATTCAGGCCTAGTACCAACACCTCCTGTTGACTTCTGTAATAGTTGTGAATACTCTGCACAGAGGCAAATCACTATTTATGCTAAATGAGAATTGAAAATGTTGGCCTTAACCTTGCTGTCCTTTAGTTAATTCATCTGTGAAGTTGGATAACAATGCTTGCCTACCTCACAGGTGGTTTGTGAGACTTTTATTTATTATATTTTTTAAAGCAATTTGAGATCCTCAAATAGAGGGTGTTATATTAAAGGAAAGTATTATTATAAATAACAAGAAAAAGAAATATATGTAAATTAATGGACGTAAACAGCAGTAATGTTTAGTTGGAAAAATAAGGATTGTTTAGAAATGTATACATGGATATATCCTATCCACCAATTTACCGATTAATTGTGTATGCTTCTAGTGCAATTATTGCATTATTATCAGTATGGCTATTTTTTTTAATTAAGCAACAGCATGCAGTTATGGAGTACATACAGAGTCACTACGGCTTATGTACACATGCCTGACCAGGTTTTAAACAGTAACTCAGGTACTACTCCTGCTGTTGTAGCTGTAGTGACACAGTTCAATGTGTGCTAACTGCCTTAGGGTTTACTAAGCTTCTTGGGTGGGTTTTCAGTCTTCAGTGAGCTGTTTGCTACCCTAGTAGGGTGACTGTATTTCCTGAGTCTCAAAACAGGACACTCTGCTCCACCACCACCCACCACCACCAATTCTCCAGCATGTTCAGCTGTCTCCAAGCTTTGATCTCAGCTTAGTGTGCTGGGGAAGGGCAAAGAGTGCCTGGGAATGGGGGATAGGGATATGAACCTTGTTGGAGGGCACTGCTTTTTCCTGTTGAAACCTCCCATTCAGAAATGGAGATTTCTGAAAACACAGCAAAAAGCATTCATCTGACCAAACTGATGAGACACCCATGACAGCTCCCAGCAAAACAGGATGTATGATCACCCCACACTTTGGCTGCACTGTTTGCAGTACCTAAGCTAGATGTTGTAACCTAGCTTAGGCACGTCTACACAAGCTGTAGTGATTGTAGTGTAGACATACCTTTAAACACTTCCTGTTTTCTTCCAGTTGGAAGCACATGTTTTACCTTATATTTTCCTCTCATTCCATTAAAGTATCCATGTGCTTATTTCCCCTCTAATATAATTTTCTCTCTGCCTTAAACTGTATTTCCCTTTTTGTTTAAAGAGAGTTTTCAGAAACTGCGCACAATTAGCTGGTCATATTATGTATCAATTTCCAGTTTTGATATCTGAATATACTTCAAAGCTCAATTTAAATGGTTATGAACACACATAAAATATGCCAAATTCTCCTCTACATCTATGCAAATTTAAGTAACTCCACTGAATTCAATTGTAGAAGTCTGGATTTGCAACACAGTACCTAAAAAGAAAATCAGTTATGTAAATCTCTAAATAATGTACAATCCCAGCAGTAAGTTTGTATATCGGGTTCTTTGAATGGACTGACTGCTTGTCCAAAATCAAACCTTCATGATATTTCAATAAAAAGTCAAGTAAAAGACTTAGTAAAGACAGTTCATGTGATTGAACACTGAGGTATATTTTGTACTGTAACCATTTCACAACCTTTTTGTATGTTTCAGTGTTTTTGAAAATTATAGGATACTGAGGAGTTGAAGTGGAACTATCCCAGTAACCAATATCTTCTTTTCCCAGGGCTTGCAAAAATAACTTTGCTTTGGGAATCTTCCTGGGCGAAGGAAGGCTGGAAGTACAGGCTGGGTTGTATTATCTTTTCTGAGGCAAACCTTCACTGCAGAGATTCCCCTATTTAAAAACTGGGGTTTCAACCATGGCCATAGATCAAGTGGAAATACCAGGGTCTGTAGCAGAGGCAACAGACCCTGACCTTCAACAAGTTCCCTGGACTACAGGGATTCTGAACTATCTGCAGAGTGTCTGGTCCAACCTACAGGTCTATCTTCTGTGTAGGGATAATCTTTGCTTTCACCCTTACATGCAAGGATCTCTGTCATGGTATCTTTAGTTTTCATCTAGCTGAGCTCCCTTCCGCCAGCTGTACCATAAGAGAGGGGGAACAAAGCTCCAGATTTCAAAAGATCAGGGATAATTTTTAGGTCAGTTATATTAATAAGAAATTGGAATAGAACAATTGTTTATTCAGCAAAGTTATTCTGGAACAAAACCAGTATATGTGAGAATGGAATATGGGCCCACTGATGTCAAGATTATTATTAATCTTTCTTTTTGGGCAATGCTGGCAAGAGGCTAGTGCTGTTAAATCTTTCCTCTTGAGATGGTAAAATGTAAAAAATGTTGATTTTGCTATGTTCGTAACTAAGGTGGATACCACAATCCTTATAGAAAACTATGGAAGTCAGTGGATGTTCCAAGGTATAACTTTGTGTATGCTGTTTCCTTAGGCACATGGGATTGTGTTATGTAAGATTCTTTTGGCCTGGATAAACATTAATACCCTGTCACATCACAGCTTTGCCTCTTTATTTGTGTTTTTCAAACCAACTGCAGTCTAGATTTCCTCTTTAATTGAACCATGGTGATATTTATAACAACTGTCTTGAGTTCCTTCAATGCAGCATATACAACAACTAGAAACTTTTCATTCTCCATTGTCCCCTTTAAAGGGCCTCTTAAAATACAGTGACTGCAGGGCAGAAATTACATTTGTAAAGGTGATCTTTACATCATTAACCTTGCATTAGTAAATAATTACAATTAGTTAATTACAAATATAAATATTCTAAAAGAAATTGGGCAGAAAGCCATGGAGAATATCACAAATGTAAGGCAAGAAAAGTGCCTTGATGATCTGTTTTATTTCTAAGTCTCTACTGTCTGCTTTCTGAAGTAATTTTTCTTCCTTTATATCACACTAAATATGGTATTTACATTCATAGTCATGAAATATAAAAATGCATCTCAAAGCCAAAGATGTTAAAAAGTTATCAAGTATGGGACCACTATACCAAGGTACAGGCATAACAATTTTAATATGTTACTGTTATAATTATGTGAATTACCTTCATTTCCAAAAATGACTAAGGATTTAGGGCATGTCTAGTTGTGGGTGCCTAGCTTGAGACACCTTAAAGTGGTTTGATTTTTAGAAGTTACACATTTTTAGAAAATCAAGTTCCTTTATAACATCTCATGTTTGGCCACCAAAATCACTAATTTCTGGCTTCTGTGTTTTGGTTTCAAACTGGATGTTGTGAAAACTCTTACTACTTGCTTTAATTGTTTTATTTATTTATTTCAAGCTGTCCTTTGGGATTCAAACTTGCTTCTAAGGTTAGATTCTGAATGAAAAGCAGGATTGAAACTTAGTTTGTATTTTGTCATTTCTGTGAGAAAGGATTTGAAAGATAGTCATATTCACATATACTACCACCTTAAGTAAACGCTTATAAATGAAGATGCTTCAAGTAGTGTGTAATACTGGATGATACCTTTATCCATCAGTATTAGTTGTGTAATTACTGAAATAAGTGAAACCCTTCCCATAGGCAAGATCTGCATATGTTGTGTAGAAAAACCTTTATACTGGAGTTTTGGATGTACAAGAACTACAAGATACTCTACAATACCGCTGACAGTCACATACTGGAGTCCAACCCTACAAATGTTTAGTCATCATTAGAATAAATAGGCATCCCACAAGTAAGGATTGCTCTTGTGAAAATGAGTTTCCAGGACTAGGCTTATTAAGAGTAGTCTTATATGCTGTAATGACATTAATGTAAATTTAATCCAAATGGACTGCAGAATTAATTTTAATGACATAAGGTTCTTAATTTGCTGAGGGTTATGGCAAATAAAAACCTACAGGAAGATGTTATTTTATATTCAGCTCTCTCAAGCCTGTTGATTTAAAATAAAACTCCTTTGAAATCAGAGAGCACTTTCTGTAGATGTTTTGCCTGCTTTCTGCTGACCAAATAACAAATGTATTTTATCCCACTGAAAGTCGTTTACTTTGCTAAAATAATTTACACTACAAGAAAGTTAAGCCCATGTTTTTATTAACCCCAGTTCACTTCAAGCATGCCAGAGACAGGAGCAGGTTTCTGCTGGTAGGCTGTTACGTGGATAATAAAATCACAGTCACAGGGACCTTATAAAGATATCTCCCATCCTTCAAATGAGTCAGGGAAGCTGTTTTGAACATAAATTGTTCTCTTCCTATAGGAGTATAGCCTAGAACTTTACTCAAGACATGATCTTGTTCATATAATATACTTAGTCCCTGTTGTAATTTGAGCTGCTATTATGATTGGGGTCCCATATAGCTTCTCTATGTCATATTTGAGCCAGGTTTAGAAATAGACTACATTTAACAGATCTGGTTACAATTACATGTATATGGCGCTCAGTGTACATGACCTTTGTTCCTTGCTGCATAAGAGGTTTCCTTTTGCATGTTCATTTATTTATTTTTTTAAGAAAATGAACCAAAACTAGGCCTTAATCCATGGTTTGTTTCATATTTATTACTCAACTTTGAAATTGCCCTTGCAGCCTTGACTCTAAAATGGATCTGGGTTTATTTTTCAGATATAGTCCAAAAGATAGAATTCTTGTGAGATTTTGGATTTTTCTTTAACAGATTTCCACCAGGCAAGAGGAAAGAAGCTTCATGAAATCAGTTACTCTCACAAAATTGTAATATTTTGGCAGACTGCTTGGGGTTCAGAAGATTTTGTTACTGTTGAATCCAAACTTAATCCCAAACCTACTGCTGATTAGGCATTAAACCTGAGTCTGACAGCAACTGAATCTGTATCCAGATCCGAAAATGGTACGTTGGGTCTACCTTTTCTGCTGTTTAAGGTATTACATAGCAAAAAAGACTAAAATTGTCAATTCTACGTGTTCCATAGCATTTCTAACCAGTAAACTTCATAGCTGCACAATAGCATCCATGACTTTTGTTTTCTTTGTTGTTGCAAGGGTTGAAATTGAATTTGGGGGTTTTTTTCATTTAAAGTGATATTCATCAAAACATAAATATGAAGGATTCCATAAAAGTTAAGGATATAATAGGTATTTTATGACTGTATATAAAGTGACAGTAAAGGTTAGTTTAGCCTTCTCTCTTCATTTTAAATAAGGCCCTTTTCATTATCGGGCAAAATTAGAATATGAAAAATTATTTTTTCCTTTTATCAGAAACAGTTGGAAACTATTAAATATATTGGGTGAGGTTACATGGAATAAATTAAAAAAACACATTTTTCTTTTGTTCATGAAGTGAATCTGGTTACATTTCCAGCATATTTACCCTTGAAGCCTCTCCTCTATTATTGTAATATTAAGCTTAAGTAGGAATTGTGTTCCATTTCAGTGATAATTTAAATGATTTCTGCTTTACTTAAGAAATCTTCAAGATACTTTTCTCATGTTCCAACAACATTTCACGGGCTTATCTATTATCTTCTTTGGTGCTGTTTAGCAACCTATGGGGAAAATTGTTACTCAATTTTTACTCGGGCAGTGAGAATTTTGCTTGTGTAAGGATTAAGAGTACAGTATTGGGGATTGCCTTGGCTCCTACAGTGAGAGGCAGAGCATTTACACATTTGCCTCTCAGGAGCCTCCAGATCATATTCTGTCCAATGAAAATAAGTTTGAAGAGGCTAACCCTAATAAACACAAAGTTAATCGGGATGAGCAGGGTGCTAAACTCTTTACTGGGTGTTTTCATTTCATCAAACCATTGCCAGGTTTGGTGTCAAGCTGGCTCAAGGAATAGGAAAGGTGCCAGTCGGGGTGGAAAGGCCTTTACAGAGCTGTGCTGAGAATCTCACGTGGCATCTGTTGGCATTACTCCTGAGCTAAACGAGCAGTATTAGGGCAAGTCAACAACTTCTGCTTAAATCCACCCCCCCAAGCACTTTAGCAGTGCTTAAGCTCCATGGAAGCCACCTGCTAAGGGTTTTGCTTAGCGTTTTTCAGGATCAAGTCCTTCATTCTTTATGAAATTCCGGACCGTCTGGTGCCGGCCTGTAGAAAGCATGCCTTGCTTTCTGTTGTATGTCGACCCGGTGGCTACACGCTATGGCATGAGATGCCTTCAGTGCAGTCGGATGGGCTCAACGCAGGGCCGCTCCGCCTGCGCCACCGCCCCGCATTGTTGGCTCTCCCGCCCAGGACGGCGGGAGGGGGAGCGGAGGGGGCTGGTCCTCGCGGCACTGCTGTGCCCCCGCCCGCCTGCCAAAGGCGCTGACCAACATCAGCTGCGACGAGTTATGCTGGACGTTGCCGGACGACGCTCTCTGCTGGCCGACGGAGATACCGTATTTCTCAGGGCATCGGCTCGGCTCCCAGCGGGACGTGCGCCGCTGACTTCGAAGCAGAAGCCATCCGGAGACACGCCGCGTCGCGTGGGCTCTGCTCTCGGGCCGTGGGGATCCCGCCCCAGCGGCCCGGAGCCGGGGGCCGGACACGCGCGAGCAGAGCGGTGCGCGCCTCCCGGGGCCTCTGCCCGCCGGAGCAGGAGGGGGGATGGGGGCGGCGCAGGCCGGGCAATCCTCTGGGCCCCCCCGCCTTTCGCTAGGCGCAGAGCCAGGTCTCCGCGTGCCACTGGGGCGATGGGCACGAGGACGCTGGCGGAGGGAGGAGCTGGTGCGGCCCGGGCCGTCGGTGAAGGGCAGACGGCGGTGCTCTGTGGACATCTGTGTCCGGGCAGCTGTGACTCGGGTCCTGGCCTAGCCCCGGCCCCTTGTCATTGCTTTGTACCCGGGGGTCGCAGAGGGAAGGCACTGAGCCAGGTTTCCTGCCTCAAGGGATGGCCGAGCAGGTCCTTGCCCTTGGAGAGGGGTCCTGGCAGTACCGGCCTCGGCTCCCAGGGCCGCTTGAAGCCCACGACTGACAAGATGGGATGTGAAAGCCTGATCCTCACCCTCTTCCCCCCTTGAAGGAGCTCCCCAGACATGCACCGCTACAGCGGGACACCCCTTGCAACAGCCCCAGCTGCTGCAGGGAGCATCGCCTCGTGCTTGCCCCGGGCTCATGGACGCCGTGGCCCTGCCCTGTGACCACCGGGGCCCAACAGCGGCGTGGGGGATCACACCCTCCATGCCCTGGCCTGCGTGTGGCCTGGCCCCAGACGCTGTCCCTGGGCCCACACCGCACATGGCAGAGCCTGCTCCCAGGGGTGTCAGGGACACAGTCCAGCGGGTCATCTAGGAATGAGCCGATAAACCGCCCCCTGCACCGCTTCTTGTGCAACTGCTTGGATGTGCAGAAGATCCCTTCAAATCTGTGTGCAGAGCAAGAAACAAAGAGGAGGAGGCAGGTCCCTTTGAGAAGCAGCTCAGTGCCCGGGGCTGAGAAAGGGCCATGGGGAAAGCGGACAGTGCGGCAGGGCAGGGGGCATCAGGCCTCTTCTAGTGGGCCTTGTACTTGACCAGGAAGGAGGGTCTGGCTGGGAAGGTGCCCAGAGACTGTGGGGCACTTGTCCATGCACGTTTCCAGGCAGAGCACCAGTGGGTGGCATCCACCAGCTCCGTGGATGCCTTTGAGGACCGGTGGGTGCGACCTAGGGGGCTCTACTTGGTGTCCCCCTCAGGCACACTTATTTTCACGTTTTGACCCTTTGACCTACACGACACTCCTATCCTGTTTTTTGCCTTTGTGGTCCCAAGAATTCTGTTGTATCTTTTACACATTGGCCCCACGCAGTAAGGG
>NW_017728995.1:50948095-50950018 GCF_001723915.1 Gavialis gangeticus
CTATCCTGTTTTTTGCCTTTGTGGTCCCAAGAATTCTGTTGTATCTTTTACACATTGGCCCCACGCAGTAAGGGCTATTAGTTAGCCAGGTGGGCCTTAGAGCCCACAATACTTGAAGGATACAAATAGACAGGCTTCTTCTAGATGACAGCATGATGCCCCTGCGCTTCCATGAGCTGGCGACAGCTCCAGCCAGCCAAGGGCACCAGGGACACAAAAGAACATGCAGGGGTGGATTTCCATGCTGCAAAAGATAAAATAAAAACATGCCCCCAGATAATAAAATCAGAGAGAGAACAAGGACGCTAACAAGTGCTCAGAAAACTGAACATAGACTTCAGAGGTGCCAGGATCTCCAGTAACAGGTCAGTGCCCCTCTCACTTATCCCCCCTTGGGGGTCTATACAGGGCCGGATGCTGACCCCAGTTAGGCCCGGGTGACTACAGACTCACGTACTGATTCATGTTCACATTTATGTGCTGATGTGAGAAGAAAATCAGCCCCGGCCTTTCTCTGGGAAGAAAGAAAGAAAGAAACCTGCTGGGAAACCATTGGGAGGACACAAAGTCCCTCTGGTACAAAGCAGTGTAGGACCCTGGGACTCAGTACAGTCAGGATCTGGCCCCGCAGGCCCCAGCTCCTCTGCTCTCCTCTGTGGCAGCTGTCCCCCCGTCCCCCCCAGCTCCTCTGGGCCATGCTTAGCGCCCAGCACAGGGCGGGCTGCAGAAGGCTAGAGGAGGATTTCAGATGGGGGAGCACTTCCTGTTCTGTCTTTTTAAAATTGATTTGAATCCCGTTCATCTCTAAAAGAATAAGTGGTGAAATCAAAGCGCTGGAGGCGAAATCCCGATTAATGAATTCAATGCCTGTGTTGGAAAGGCCGCCTTCCCCTTCATACTGGTAATGTGCATGCCTGCCTCCACGGGCCCGGATCGCAGAGGGGAGGGAAGCTGTACCGGGGATCCTGGCACAGGCGGCTCGGCAGGGCGGCCAGAAACTTCCCAGTGCGCGTTACCTCCTGGGAGCCCTGGGATGTGCAGCTAGGGATTGACACCGGTTAGGTGAGGCCGGATATGTTCCTCGTGGTTTCCTTGGTTGCTATGAAACCCTTTTGCATCTGATCAATAGTAGCCTTCAGTTCATAAAACTCTAATGGTCCTTTTGTGCTTCTTTGCCATAAACCCCCCATGGAAGTCTATTGTGATACGGAAGGATCACAAACCTTCCTTCGTACTATATTGCAATTAATTAACACAGATTAGACTGTTCAATTGAAAACGTGGCTGTTACAGTGTGTGTGTGTGTGTGTGTGCGCGCGCGCGCGCGTGTGTGCGTGTGCGTGTGTGTGTGGATTTAAATCTCTATTGATGGCATCCCGCATAAATACAGTCACAATGTTGATGTCGCAGGCCTGAGCAGGACAGGGAATGAGGATCTATCGGGTAGCCTCATAGCTCGCTGTGTCTGTCTCACACGATTCACAGTTCAGCTCCACTCTCTTTATTTGCAAAGCTATTTTCTCACAGTGCCTTGCAGAAAACTAATGCAGCCTTTATAAAAACGCCTTTAACCCCCTTTCCCTGCTGGAGGTGGTCTGGAGGGCAAGCGGCGTGAAGGATCCCAGGGCAGGTTCTGACAGTGCTTGTCCCAAGTTTGCCTTCCCTCCCACCAAACAGGGCTCTAGCGCATGTTACATTACACGAATGCAACAGGTTGGTTTGTTTTTCTTTTAACCTCCTGGCTTTTTACTAGTCCTGGGGAGAGATCACACACACACACACACACTTTGTGCAGCAATTTCAGAGACCCCCAGAACATGGATCCCATTTCAGACTAAGCAGAACCATGGAGCAGAAAACGGGGCTGAACCGGGAATACGGAATCGGGAACCGGGAATAAGCAGCCGCCTTCCGGCGGGTGAG
>NW_017728995.1:50950170-50957920 GCF_001723915.1 Gavialis gangeticus
GAGCTGGCGGGGTCCCCGCACGGCGCCTCTATGGCCATTTGCTAAACGCCGACTAGAGATCGCCCTGTGCCAGCCGCAGGGACGAGTGCTTCGGGGCTCGCAGCAACAGCCCCTGGGACTGGGCTTCCCGGCGAAACGAGACTGATTCGCTCAGCTTCAGCCCCGCTCCACATCCCCACCGCCGCCAGGGGGAAACAAGCCCGAGTCGCCGGTGATGCTGAGGGAGACAGCGGCCCTCGGGGCAACCTCCACTCTCCTCAGCCTCTCCCTTGTTCCGCTGCTCGCTGGAAGCCGCGAGCCCCCCCGGGCCCAGCGGAGTCGCTTCGGATTCCCCGCCCCCAGCGCCGCCGACCCGGGCCGTGGCAGCGCCTTGTCCCACGTGTCCCGTCCCTTTCAGGGGCAGGGGCTAACATCTGTACTTGGTCCCAGACAGCCGGCCGGCTGCACTGCGGGGCCGGCGGGAATCGGAGACAAGAGCCTCATGCAAACAGCCCAGCCCGGCCGAGCTCTGCCTCCGCTTCCAGACGGGCTCGGCCCGGGCCTCGGCGCGGCCGGACGAGGGAGCCGAGCCGGATTCACCCGATCGCACTTGCCAGCCTCCCCGCGTGGCGGGGCCCGGCGGGCGCCCACCTCTTTAGCCACCTGCTGCCGCCTTCCGAGAAAGGTGTTTTATGGCTCCCTGTTGGCAAATTAACGCGCTAGTTCACCAACACTTTTTAAAAAATGTCTAATTTGGTGAAACAAAATAGCTGAGGGGGGGCGGAGGGAGGAGGGGGCAAGAAAACCGGGACAAAAGCCGGGGCTGAGACGTGTGGATGGCACATAAAAAGCGAGGGAATAAGCTTCAAAGGTTCCAGCGGTGACTTTTCAACCTTTATTGGTGTGCCTATTAATGCAATATCCATCATGTAGATACACATCTTTATCCTTTAAACTGATATGCTGGGAATCAATTGGATATGCAGATTACATTTCATAAGTTTCCAAATGTTAATCTTCCTGGCCCTTTGCTGTTATTTTTCCCCTCTCCAAATAGTATTATGTTTCCGAGGGTGGGGGGAAAGCCCTTAAAACAATTAATCTTGAAGCTACTTGTCTCCAAGTGTGGACCTGGCAGGGATGCTCGCAGGAGCGCGGGTTCCCCCAGCTCGGTCACGTCTGTGCCAGACAGCATGAAGCCAGGAGCGCCCAGATCCTGCGGATAACTCCGAGGTAATCTCTCGCGGGTTCATCATTTGCTGAGCTTTAGTGCAGCCTGGTGGGGCGGGTCCCCCCGAGTAAGCCTCAAACCCGATATCTCCAAGGAAACGGGTCAGCCTGTAGTTCTTCCATAGGTATCTCCTCACTTGCAACTTTCTCCCAGTGCTTTGCCCCGTCTGGAGCAGATAAGGACAAGGCTGCCTCCCGCCCACACGCCGCAGCGTTAGGGGATTGCCCGCAATGTCTGTGCGCACCGCAGTAAAGCAACCGGGGCGGTGGAGTGGGGCTGCTTGCTTGTTTGCTCTCAGTGTGTGTGTGTGTGTGTGTGTGTGTGTGTGTGTGTGTGTGTGTGTCTATCTATGTAGCTAGCTAGCTAGCTAGCTAGCTAGATAGATAGATGCGTGCGTGTGCATGGGGGTGTGCATTTATATGCACGCACATGCATATCTGCATGCGTGCACGTATGTCTCTTTCTCTAGAGCTGGAAAATCGAGGCAAGGCTGTGCGTGCAAATCTCAGGTTTTCTTGTCTTGCTTGTGGCGCTCACTGCTCCGTGTTCTCCCTGGGCTGGCTCTCTGGTGTCACCGTCTGAAGGCTATAAAAAGCAGCCACCCTGGTGTGTAGAGATTTGCTATGGAAATTGCCTAATTCTAGAACCAGGGGAAAGCTCCACACTTCTCAGCTCGTTTTATAGTTCGCTAATCATTACCTCCTGCATAGGATAGCATTTATTTGCCCCTGAGGAACTTTCTTTTTTATTTCTCGCTAAGGACTGGATTCTGCCGTTTTTCCCCACGCTGAGTAAATCCCTTATTCTACAAAAGAGCTCTGCAGAGCTCAAGGGGACCATTTGCAAGGGTAGTGGGAGGAAAACTGCAAGAATAGGGCCTTAACCGGCCCGTATTGCGACGCTCAGCTTCTGTAATTAACTGCACCACTTGTTGCACATCACTTGGAAGTTATTTTTTAAAGGAAAAATTGAATTGAGTTATTAAGAACTGGCCTGTTGCTGAAATTTGCTGGTAGATTACACGACTTTCTGGGCTGTCACTCAATATTACATATGTCATGGCCCGCCTGTCTATTATTCATAGGGAATGGGAAAATCTCAGGCCCAATGTGAAAGGCGGAGGACATTTTGAACATTCTTTGTAAACTAATCCCAAATTGCTTGGATCGCTTTGAAGTTTCTCTCCAGTGACGTTTTTTAGCTCTCAATAATGTGTAGTTAATTCTGTCCCGAAAGGGCCCGGCGTTTCTTTAATTGAGCTTGCTTCGGATTTGTGACAGCAAAGAACCACCAGATTTTATCGGTTAAAGAGTGCATTTCCTTTAATAACAAGCAAGCATTTAAAATCGGGACAACTGCTTCACCACATATTAGAGCGATCTTTAAGATCAAAGCTTTCCCTGCTCCGTTTAAACCGTGGCAGCTCTTCTGCGGGTCACAGCAAATCCCGAACGCCTGGTTCGGAATATCCTCGAGCAAGAAAAGGGGGCATGCTCCATGTGGGATCGGTGGCCCTAAAGTCTCCTGGCACTCATCTCTGAGCCGAGCACTAGGGTAGGGTATTTCCCCCCTCTTATTGCTAGACCCACAACAAAGGAGGGGAGAGTATAGGAACAAACTAACTCACGATTCTCTTCCCCTCTAAAAATCCCACCGCGGACAAAAACTCTTTAGGAACTTGGTAAGGCAGAAATCGGCAAGAAGCTGGAGCGAGGGATGGCCAGCTTCAGTCCTTCAAACAGAAAGCTGCCTTATCGGTTCTTTGGCAATTTAAACCAAAAAATATGCACACCCGCAGATAAATTAATTTGAAAACTCTTGTCTGGAAATGCTCTCTCTTTTGCAGTTTGATACATTGTTAAAATGCCAGCTGAGCATAAGAACAATGAAAACGTACCTAGAACGCCTCCCACTGCCTTTCTTTTCCTCCCTTTCTCTCTTTCTTCAAACGTTGCTCAACATTAAGGGTTGATGTTTAAGTTGAATAGTATGACCAGGGGTCTAACTGTATGGTGAATTCACTCAGGAAAAAGCAAAGCCTGATGAGAAATTAAAATAAGCAACCTTAACATGAGGTATGCCGAACCCTGTAAACAGCAAAATTGATTTTTTGCGAATGGAGGAGAAAACAGAAATGTTATCATTCATAAATAATTGCCTCTGTTCCTAATAGCTCTAATTTTCACTGTCCATTTGATGTGCTGCAGGTTTAATATAGAGCACTTACTAATCCAATTAAAAGTGCACCTGGCCTGGAAGAGCTCTGTAATTAGCAGGAGCATTTTTAGCTATTTCCACTGGAAAACCGTGAAATCCTCTCTGCTGGCCTAAAAGGCTCTAATACGGGAGAGCAGGCATTCATGCCTAATCATTTTGCCTGGAATTTGAACAGTTCCTGTGCGGGGCTCTCTTCCAGCCCTGTGAAATTCATACCCAGCAACCCCAGCTTGCAGCCCTTGCTCGCTCAAAACTCCCAGGGCACGATCGGGCCCGCCCGGTGCTAGTGGTGGAGCAAAATGCTCTTCACTCTCCCTCTTTCGATCAATTCCTGGCCCATTCACGCCCGTAGGGATGTGCGTGTTGTCTTGAATGGGAGCAAGACAGATCCTGGTGTCTGGAAACGGTGGGGAGAGGGACGGCCCTGTCCTCCCCAACCCCACAGGAAAGCTTGTTTGAGAGCTCAGGAACAGCAGGATCTGGCCCTTACCCGGTACACAGTACTCCTTCCCCCTTCCTCCCTCCCAGCCAGGGGAGGTCGATCAGGGGAGAAGGTAAAGGTCTGAGCAGGACAGCAGCAGTTCCCCCGTGTCATTTTGGACACACTATCATTTCTGAATGGCCTACGCCACCGGGGAGTCCGTGTGGCTGGAGAGAGGCGAGTACCTTGAGCTGCTTTTACTGCCTGCACTGCCCACGAGTGGAGCACCTTGTTATCCCTCCTTCGTAAGAGTCCGGTTTGCGGGGCAACTGCGACCCTCACCCCCGCCCTCGCCCCCACCCCACGCCGCCAGGCTAGGAAAGGAGCGCCTGGTTGCGAGAAAGACAAGTATGCCCACCGATTTGCCAGGCATGATGGGGGGAGCTTGGGTCCGTGCTGTCCCCACATCTCCGCCTCTCATGGGCAAAACGCGGCGGAGCTCAGCTTTCTCCGCTCCCAGAAAATCTTGGAAAACACTGCTAGGTCGGAGGTGCAGAGCGCCGAGCTGCAGGCGGGCTCCGGGCAGTGCTGCTCACCAGAGATCACTTCTTCAAGCTGAAGGCCCACAGGGCAACAGCTCTGCACTTAGGAAACCCTGCTCCAGCCACCTCTGCTTTATGTAACTGGCGAGACACTCGGGTTCATTCGCACGTGAAGGGGACCTGGCACCGCAGGGGGAAGGGGCTGGGATGCAAAGGCCCGACCCACCGAGGCGGCTGCAGCGACTGGTCCGCGGGTAGAAGAGGCTCCGCCGTGCGGGGCGCGAGCAGAAAGGTGTCTCTCGTGCTTCTTCTCCAGGCCCCGGTTCGGTTGCCAGGGAAGTTGGCAGCTCCACAGCAAGCAAGTAAAGGCAGATCGTGCTACAGACCCGGGGCGGTCGGTCTATCTATCGGTCTATCTATCTAGCTGGTTAGCTGTGTCTGCTCAGGTGCCCCCTTAGTCAGCCCTGGTTGCATGCCCTACGCTTGGGCCCGGAGGGGCCAGGAGCTCAGCTCGTGTACCCTCACATAGAGGTGTGTGTTTGGCTTGTATCAGGGTAATGGAAGTAACACTTCTGGGGGCTGCTCCTAATAGCTTTAATGGCCACACTTCCCCTTGACTCCAATGGGGAAACAAGCAGGGTCCTGATCGTGCCCGATTTTTCTGAAACATTGACTTTCAGCAAATGAGAACTGGTACAGGATGGCGGCGATTCTGCCCAGCCCCTTGAAGCGACTGGAAAAGTGGTGTCAGAAGCCCCTCCGGAGTACACCGGCACAAAAGCACGCGCGCGTGCGCGCACACGCACACACACAGTCAGAATAGGAGCAAATAAGAAATATATGATTTGGGTACAAAGGAGGAGGGGGCTAGACGCGATGATCTCACGAGGTCCTTTCCAGCCCCTGATGTCTATGAAATCTTTGGAAAAAATGCAATTCACAGTAAAATGTAAGATATAAGACCCACCCTCCGACTTCAGCTACTTCAGCTAGTATCAGTAAGTTACCACGGTCTTTTACCTAAAACGGCGAGTAGCGTATTGGATCGTCTACATGTATGTACGATCGCTGTATAACAGATGTATCTATACCACGCTGAAGTTACAGCTTCAGCTACCAGAAGTCTTGACCTGTGCTCATCAGCCATGTAGAAACTATTTCTGAGAGCACGTTCAGGTTTCCTTTCCCTGGAGTTTACAATTGTTGGTGAGTTCAATTTAATATCTATGATATGCAATATTTTAATCTTTTGCAATCGGATAGTTTAGTCCATATGCAAGCACTTCTAGATGAAGATTTTTTTCAAGCCTGCTTTGACTTTTAATAATAGCTAAAGAATGTATTTCCTTCAGATTCATTTTGCAGAATCTAAAATGAAATAACATGGTCTGAATCAAACTGTTACACACTTTCTAGGGAATCTCATCATTCCACAATTTTAAAATATTTATACCAGTGTGTGCCTTAAAAATCTGATCACATATGAGTGCTCCAGTAAATGGAAGATATTGATAGTGAGGGAGAAAAAAACACCCAGAGGTTCCGCAAATCCATATGCAGTCTTCTCTTCAGTGCTTCAAGCAGAAATAAGACATTTAAATGTGATCGGAGCAAAAATCCCCAACTAGGTTCCCTGTCGTGCAAACTTTCCATATTATTTTGTCTCTTTAAAAATCAGTCCTCCAATCGGCGCTGTCCCCAAGTGCCACATACAACTCCAGTGCCCACAGGGGACAAGTAATTTTTACAGGATGCATTTGAAAAACGATCTAAATTATTTTATTTTCTCACTGGTGCGCAGGGACTGGGAAAGCAAAATCAATGGCAAAAATCTAGGAGGCAGAATAACCAGGTTGATGGCCCCCGTGTGTCTACCGTTTAAGTTACTGTCTAGTTTTAAATTATTAGAGCATCACCCAGCCGTCTTTCAGCAAACCTTCCTCACCCAGCTCCAGCTTTTGGCTGAGCAAAACTCTTTTCTGCACGGCTGTTCAGTTTTCCCTAAGTAAACTTTGAGCCATGTGGCTCCTTGTTTATTTTCCTGTGCAGGCTGATTCGGCTTATTATTTTATAATTTAAAAAAACCCAAACCCTCACATTAATTCCCCAGGAGGATAGAGTCAGCGATAGAAAAAAAATCCCCAGATTGTAAAGAGAACGGGAGGACTTTAAGCCTAGAACTCATTGTTTCCTTTATTTCAAAGGGGGGGAAACCTGAACGATTCTCATCCTTTTGATTGATTAAGGTCTTGAATAACTTGAGGCTCGAGAGTGACAGTTACTGAATAGACTATTGCAAATAAAGAGCACTGTGGAAAGCTGGGCTGGCACTTCAGAGAGTAAAGGAGGCGAGTTTGCTGGCACTTACCAAGTTATAAATAAAAAGACATGCACAATAGTACCTTCTTTAAGGACAGCCAGCCTTTACAACACTCCTGGCGTCATATCCTGCTGTGGTCACTTCAGCTCCTAGTCAGACTTTACTTCTTTTATTTTTCCAGCAGTTTAGTTTGACTACTACAATAAATTCCTGGGAACAAATGCTTGTTAGCAAGACTTACTTTAACATACACACAAGTATATATAATACAGGGTTACATCTTGCCGTCCATTTTCAAAGCAGAAATCCCTACTGAGATCTATGGAGATTCTCGGTAAAAGAAAAAAGAAAAAAGTGATGGCACTAGTTGGTCTGTAGATTTTATTCTCTGTTACTACAGATTTCAGTGGAAAAATGTAAAGAATGGAAAAAGAAAAAATATATTCAATTGAAACTGCCCCCCCCCACGCCCCGAAGAAAACGAGACAAAGACCGTTATCAATAGAAACACAGAACTTCCCCTTGAATTTCTCGCAGGCTGTTTGACCAGGACAACATACAGCTGCACATGAACAACCCCCCCCCCCCCCCCCAGGAAAGAAAAGGTGACCAGAGAGACTGACTTCAAGACATGCAAGTGTCTGGCTGCTTCCTTATTGTAATCTCCTTCAAGTGGCATGGTGCCAAGACAGTTGTAAAAGGAATGAGCAGTTTCTCCCCTGAAGGCTGCTTTCTCCCCTGCTTCTGCATTTTCTCCTGTCCAGCCATTCTATGAAAGGACACTTTATCAAGGGAAGAGGCGATGCCTGGGTCACACTCCTAGATTGAGGCCTCGATTGTAATGATGAGAAGAGAAAGTTGCAGATTTCACCCAATCAGCTCCTGTCTTCTCCAGCCGGGACAGTCTCCCCGCTGGCCAATCGCAGCTCAGAGATCCTGATGAAGCGCTGGGTGAAAGAACTAATAAATACTCCGGAGCAGAGTTCCTTTCACTCGGTATCAACAACAGGAAGAAATCACTTCTGCCACCCCCCCGCCCC
>NW_017728995.1:50957931-50958361 GCF_001723915.1 Gavialis gangeticus
CCCACCCCGCTCCGGAGCGACGTGCGCTCATCCGCACGCAGTGCCCGGCGGCCCGAGCACTTCTCACGCAGCGCCCGGCGTGCGAGGTCCCCTCCTTGCACTAAACTTCGCTTCTCTTTCTTTCTCCATTTTCTCTCGCTCTTTCCCCGCTTTGCTTTGGGATATCACGTTTTACTGGCAAAAGGAAAGCACGTAGCTCCCCTCTTCCCTCTCCTCCCCCACCCCCCCTTCCCTCAGGACTTTTCCTATTCGGTGGGAATCTTATTGCCAGAGCCGATCTCGCGTCTGCCAGCCTTCACCTGGATATAATATTCAAGCAAAGCTGTTTCCAACATGACCACTCTGGCTGGAGCTGTCCCAAGAATGATGCGGCCGGCTCCCGGGCAGAACTACCCTCGCAGCGGATTCCCACTGGAAGGTAAGGCGGCTC
>NW_017728995.1:50963361-50966519 GCF_001723915.1 Gavialis gangeticus
CGGGGGGGGGGGGGGGGGGGGTGCGCGTGTGCGTGCGTGCGTGCGCGTGTGGAAGCGCGAATCTAGGGGTGACAGGATCTCTGTGCTGCTGGGAAGGTCCTTTCCGCCCAGGCTCCGTAGATTTCGCTTCCATTAAAAACAAACGCTAGAACGACCCAAGATCAGGGCAAGGTGGAAAAAGTCCCCTGCCCCCACCCCGATATGCAATAAAGGCGCCCCGGGTGAACAAAGGGGCACCCTTCCACCCTGCCACCTTCTCCCCACACGTGACTCGCATTGTTTTTATTAACATTCTCCCCAGGAGCCAAGCGTTGACTCCGCTGCAGAAAAAAAACGCCGCAAAATTCAATTTGCGAAGCCAAGTGCAGGCAAGAGCCTGTTGCTTGTCCGGGGATTTGTCCTCAAAACCTTGGGGCCTCAGTCCCCAGACAACGCCCCCCCCCTCCCCCCCGGAGAGCAGGGCAAGCCGGCTTGGCTAAGGACCTGCACCCACGCCAGGCCTGCACCCTCCTCGCACCCTCCGCAGAGCTGGAGGGAGAAGGCCTTGGAAAAGTATGGAAACAGGCCTTAAAAAGGCCGTGCTCTTCCTCCCGGGTGGAGAGATTAGACTCGTGCCCCTTCCCCCAGGAAGGCAAAGACCAAGATTTCCCGGGCCCTTTGCTGGGAAAGAGCAAAACGGAGCGAAAAGCGAAGAGAGGCAGGCGGAGGGAAGTGTGCAAAGCCATCACACGCCGCCCAGCGCGCTGGGGCAGTCCCAGCCCCGAGGCTGCTGGGCGGCAGGGGCCGGCGCCTCCGCTGAGCCCGGGCTGACTTCCACCCCCGGCGGCGCCAGCCCCTCGGCGACCCTGCTGCGGGCACTGGCGGCAAGTGCAACAGGTGAAAGCTGCAGGGCGCTCCCCTGCTCGCACACGTGCCGCGGCGTGGGGAACAAGCTGGTTCCGCAGCGAGGCGGGCTGGGCTCCCCCGGAGCCGCACTGTCCCGGCGCGTGTGTCCGTGTCGGAGCGCGTGTGGAGGGGGTGGTCGGAGCTCGGCTTGGCCCCACTCACAGCACCTAACTCCCTCTCCCCCTTCCTCTTCCAGTGTCCACTCCGCTAGGCCAGGGCAGAGTCAACCAGCTCGGGGGAGTTTTTATCAATGGCAGGCCTCTCCCCAACCACATCCGACACAAGATAGTGGAGATGGCCCATCATGGGATAAGGCCCTGTGTCATCTCTCGCCAGCTGCGTGTATCCCACGGCTGCGTGTCCAAAATCCTCTGCAGGTACCAGGAGACGGGCTCCATCCGGCCGGGGGCCATCGGGGGCAGCAAGCCCAAGGTGAGGAGATGAGCAGCCCAGCACCTGCGGGGGCAGGGGGCAAGGGGCCGCTCCAGTGCCCGGCCTGGCTGGGAGGCGAGGGTGCGCAGCCCCTGGCAGGATGGGGCCGGGGAGCCAGGAGCTGGAGTCGGGGTAGATGTGGCCTCGGATCTGCCGAATCTGACTCGTGTTGGCAGGCTTTGTACCAGGGCCGCATGAGCTCGGGGTGCTGGAGAGGGCAGCCCGGGTAAGGGCACGGGCAGACCCTGCTGGGGCAGCGCAGGATCCAGCAAGCTTCTCGCTGGACGGGGTGAGAAGTGCTCTCACCACTGCGCCTGAAACACACCGGCTTTAATTTCATTTATTTTTAAAATCACTTATGGAGCAAAACGCTTCTGGCCTGAGCCAACCACCTACATGGGGCCGCTCCAGGGCCGTGGCACTTCTGGGGAAGGGGCCGATCAAGGGCTCAACTGAAGTCAAAGCGCCTGTCCAATGGGTCAGGGTGAGACTGGAAAGGATCAGGTCCTTTATTCCGGAGTGTTGCTTGGGTAGATCTCGAGTAACAGCCTGCCCACCGCTCTCTCTATTTCTCTCTGTTTCTCGGGGTCTGTCTAACTTGTCTTCTGAAAAGCTACTCGCATTTATACACACATGCCAAGGAAGAGTCGACCCGCGGTTCACAGACCAGTGCAGATCCCTGCAGAAATCTCAGCCCGGTCGCATGACTCCGGATCGCATCTCTTTCCCCTAAACAGCTCAGGGTTTCTTTTGCGTTTCTCAGGGACGTTTCCCATCTGCTGCTCCCTGGAGTTGGAAAGTTTCTGCGCGGAGGGCTGGCGGAGCCCTGTAGCCTGCCGGGCACGTCGTGCGCCGCGCCGGTCCCAGCCCGCCCTGCCCCACTTAGCGCGAGTCGGGCAGCCAGGAGAGGGCTCGGGGCGCGCGTTTGTCCGGCTCTGTTGCCGCTCTGCGGGCGGATCCGCACGGTCCTGCTCCGTGCCTCGCTCGGAGCTCCGGGGGGCTCCGGCTCTGCCCCTCGCGACTGCTGCCTTCGCAGCGCTGCCGGGGCATCTCTGGCCTGGCCCTGCCCGCAGCCTGTGACTCCTCCGGGACGGTTTCAGGACTCGGGGCATCGCGCCCGCTTCCTTGGTCTCCCCGCGACTGCTCCCTGGGCACCAGCGCCCTGTGCTCCTGCCCTCCTGTCCTTTGATCTCGGCGGCCCCGAGTCCCTTTTAAAAGCAGACGAACTAGATCATTCCGGGGGTGGGTCTCTGCGGCTCCCGCAGCAGCTGGGGAAATCCGGAGCGACTCCGTTCAGGTGCGAGGAGTTACTCCGGGTTTCGGCGGCGGGACCCAGGCCTGTCCGGCTCCCCTGCAAACTCGGTGCCCGCCTGCTTTGTCTCTATTAAAGCAGGTGACGACGCCGGACGTAGAGAAGAAAATCGAGGAGTACAAGCGGGAGAACGCGGGCATGTTCAGCTGGGAGATCCGGGACAAGCTGCTCAAGGACGGGGTCTGCGATCGCAACACGGTCCCCTCAGGTACCGGGCTCCAGCCCCACTGCCCCGCGCGGGGCTACTGGTCGAAGCGCCCCTTCCCGCCCTCTGCTGGGGTGCGACCGCGGGATCAGCCTGGGATCCGCTGGGAAGGGAAAGAGGTTAACTTGAGCTCCTAAGCGGGGACAGCAGGGGCCCTGCTCCCCTGCCGGGAGCTGCGACAGGACCGAGGACCCCTGTGCTGTGCTGGCCGCTTGGTTTTTAACTAACATGAGCAGTAAAACAAAAAGCAGCTGCATCTCTGCCCCCCCTGTCCCCCCTCTTTGGGCGCCGGGGATGAGGACGCGGGGCACCGCACTGCGCGGG
>NW_017728995.1:50971519-50976809 GCF_001723915.1 Gavialis gangeticus
AGCTGGTGGAAGGTGGCTGGGAGCTAGTGCACTGGGCAGGAGCTGCCTGGCTGATGCTTCCCAGCTGCCCACCTAGAGCAGCGTGGCAGGGGTAGGAGCTGCAGTTGCAGCCCCAGCTGAAGGTGAGGGAAGCGGAACGGCCCTGGTGGTCCTGGGCAGCGCACAGCTTCTGGTGTGGCTGCAGCCAGCCGGGTGCTGCTCTGTTCCCTTTGCCTCCTGGTGACAAGGTGAGCTTGGCTGGCTGCAGCCCCACTGTGAACAACCCCACCAGAAACTGCGTACTGGCTGCAGCCTGGGGCCGGGGCCGGGGCCGGGGCCGGGGCTGGGGCTGGGCCGGGACGAGCAGGCGCCCGGGACAGGACCTCCAGGGCACCGCGCCGGGCGCCTCTTGGCGGGCAGTGCCACTGCTGCCAAGCCCAGAGCGCCGCAGGCGGCGGAGCTGAGGGGTCCCGAGCGGAGACCCTGCCGGAGATCCCCCTGAGCCGCAGCGCCTTGGATGCGCAGCCCCCGGGAGAGCTTTAGGGGAGCGGGGGGCAGCTCAGACAGCTGGATCCCCCCCTCCGAGATCCTCAGCAGGCTTTGGGGTCCCCCAGCCTTGCTGTAGATCCCCAGGAGCTTGTGAGCCTTGGCTACCAGCACACCCAGGGTTTTGCTAGTGACTCTGTCTGGTTGTCTCGGGCATGGAGGGGATGGGGATTTTCTTATCACTCAGGCTGAGTTTGGAGGCAGGTGTGAATGCAAAGGTAAGAGGAAAGAGTATCTTGCATGTGCACTGATCCCACCATGTGCTTAAACCAGAGAGCTGCGGGAGGCTGTCAGCATTTAAACTGAAAAGATTTAAAAAAGGGACAGAGTCTCTCTCCATGGGAGAGGCCGAATCCTGTCATCCTGACTCCAGGGAGAGTCTTTGCCTGAATAAACATCAGAGGGGCAGCCCCTGGGGTGATAAAAGCAACAGCCTGTACAATGTCCAAGTGGGTCTCAGAATTTCCTTCCCTTACAGTTTTGCATAGTGCTGCCATTTTCTGTGATTTTAGAAAGCTCTTATTGTATCTGCTAGGGCTGTTCCAGCTCCACATTTCTAACAGGCACTCAGAGGAGACAGAAACAGCTAGGGGGAGCTGAGGCTGGGGAAGAGGAACCTTAAATAAATAAATAAATAAATAAAACTCAACTAAACAAGAAGTCTAAAAACAAATGGCAATTTTGGCTTGAGAAAAATACAACCGTGGTTTCATGGCCTAAGATTTGCATTCGTTGTAATTTCATTCATTTTTACCACGGCCCAGTGGAAAGCCTGTGTTGCTGGCTGGGAAATAAATGAAATGAAATACGCAACCTAAGCCAGAGAAAAGGGATGGCCAGAGCTCCTAGCAGGTTTTCCAGGCCTGGGTTTGGTGGAGAGATAGACAGGCTATTGCCAGTGCTGTGGTACTTGTTGCTAGAAGTTCCTAGCCCTCCTCCTCCAGAGCTTGCCCTGCACATGCAGAGATGCTGAAGAAGAGGAGACAAAAGTACCAAATGAGCTGGTCAAACATTTGTACAACTTTTCCAGCTTTTACAAAGAAGGCCTTCTATACACAATCTACACTTGGAGATGAACTTGGAAAACAAAGAGGGGAGAGTCCATTGAAACTCACACTTTAGCTTTGCACAGACAAAGCTTCAGCGAGCAGCAGCTTGATGTGAACAAAAGAAGGCAACCTTTTTATAATTCAAGGAGAAAAGAAGAGAAAACAGCCCCACAAAAGGCCGAGAAAAGACATTATGGGCTTGCAATGAGGGATGAATTATTCAATGAGCCCCAATAGTGATGCTCCAAGCAGTTTTATGGACTCTCCACCGTGGAAAAAGTGGCTATTTTCACCTACAAAATGTTTCTAGCATTTCTAGACGTCTAGAGATGCCGACTGCCATTCAAGAAGGACAACTGAAACCATTCTTTAAAACTATAGTATCCCCCTGTATTGTAAAAACAAAAACAAAACACAAACCCCAAACTCAGTTTCCAACTCAGTGTTACTAGGGCTTTCTAGGAAGCTACATCTTCAGTATGTGTGTGTATGTGTGCCTATAAAAATATACACACTGAAGAGAAAATGCTGCAAGTAGGTCAGAAGGAACTACTAATCTGACCTTCTTCATAAGAGAGGACACAAAATTTCACTCTGTAATTCCTACAATTGAAGGAACTTGTATGTCAGAGAAGGGGATGGACTAGGAAAGCAATGGCTAAAATTAATGGCCAACCCTTAAAAAAATCACTACTTTCTGGGGGATAGCTTGTATTTTTGAGTGTCCACTTTGAGACATTTTCAAATGTTCTGTTTTCAGGAAGTGTCAAGTCCGCACCTCTCAAACCTCTAAAGTATCACAAGTTGAGCATCTAAAAATGGAGTATGCAAATTACTAGTCATTTTAAAACATCTTGCCCAGTATGTCCAGACTATTTAATTGATGAGTCACTGAGATTAAAAAGATATGATTGGAAACCTGAATAATATCCCTGATGTACTGAACAACAACTAAACGGATGGAAGTCACTATCAGATCAAAAAAGGCCAAAAAAAAAAATAAATTAAAAGAGAAAAATCAAAATCTCCCAATCCTCAACTCCAACTTGAAAATACTCTTGGGGATCCTGTCTGCTGTTTAGTGCTTGGATTCTAGTCCCAATGTTGACATAAGCTAAAATTTCAGTGATGCTAAGCAGCATTAATGCCATGAATCTCAAAGGAAACTCAGATTTTTCAGGAAGGAAATATTCACTGAGAGCATTTTATCATCAGTATCAATATTCAATATTGGCAAAATAATTACTACTAGTTTTTTTATAGGCTGCCCTGGTTTTGTGCAGAGTAGATAAAAATCAACAATTTAAAAAAATCTTAATTTTTATTTAAATCATATTTTTATTTAAGCATATTTTTATTTTTTGTTAAGATGCTTTTATTAAAAATAACTTATATAAAGATAGGTTTAATTTAAGATATGTTAAACCTCAAAATATCATCATGGAATAGGGATTATAACGTCTAATTATGTACTATTTGAGACCATAAATTCATGTAATCTTTTTAGAAAATTTATCAATAGGTCACAACAGGCCATGGACTATAGTAGGGGCCCAATCTTATGGGATTCCAAGAGGCTCCTCTACAGATTAGTAAAGATTAAAGAAAACCAGTCTACCCAATGGGACTCAGTGCTCAGTCTAGAAGATCCCATTAAGCATCTCTGTGATGCTTAGTTTCAGTTCTTGTACTGTGGATTTGTTTCTCTAGTGATCATAGTTATTTGGGTAGATGTGATATCTTTTATTAGGTCAACTAAATAGTTGGAAAAAATTGTTCTTTTCAAACTTTTCTGCACGGACACCTTCAGGCATAGGGAGGTTGTTGTCTACTGCGACAACATCCTTGTTATCAGGAGTATATGGAGATGAGAGATAACAGATATGATTACCCATCCATCAGCCATATTGTTTCTCTGCAAGTTTGTGTACACACAGTCAAGCCCTTACCTTTCTCTAAAAGTGCAAAGTTTCAAGAAGTTAAATGAATAAAGGATATCAAACAATAAGAATGTACTTTTTGTAGAAAACTGATTAAATCAAGGCTTTCTGACCAGTGATTTAAATAATGATTTTAATCAAAATTTAACTTGATTCGATTTAAATCAAATCCATCCTGGTTCTGTGGGGGTGTTGTATAACTCTTGAAAGATATTAATCCCTGAGCAACTTGAGATCCCAGTGAAAAAAGTCCCATTTTTCCCTCTTAGGTGGATAGCAAATTTACAGTTGTTTGGGCACGAGATGGAGCACAAAAAATCACTGGGAAGATCAGGCTTTCAAAAACTGTCTCTTAACAGTAATTCCTGGTGAGGTTTAGTAGCAAGTGGATGCATCTACATGAGATGCTAGAAGCAGTAGACTAATTCTACTGCACATTAGCACAGCATGGCGAAAGCTGTCCTAATGTGCTAATACGCAGTAGAGTCTACTGCGCATTAGCGTCACCTAAAAAACGTATGCTGGCGCTACTGCACAGTAGTGCTAATTACGGCTCATTAAGTTACTACCTGTTATTACATGTACTAAATGGTGCATTAATGCAGGTGTAGACGTGCCCAGTAACTCTTTACAATAACACCTTCTCTTCTGCCTTGTTAGTATTCTCTGCCTAATATTAATACCCACATAGCTGAAATGCCACAGCAAGAGAAAGAGGCTGCTCAAGAAGAACGAAATATAACAGAATATGACATATGAAAAACACTGTAGGATATATATTCAATTTCATATGTTTAGCCAGAAACAAAGTTCTGCTTTAACTGTCCTTGACATCAGAGAAGCTTGGATTTCATCCACAATCTGTATTTAAGGTTAAAAACATCAGGTCAAATGCTGTTGTTTTTATTCAAACGAGGTCTGATCTTTCTCTCATTTAAGTAGTTGTGAAAGCTCCCAGTTACTTCAGTGCAGTAGTTTAAAAGTATCCTTGTTTTGTGGGATTGTAAGCATTGCTGTCTTGAATCTGATTACTTTGAGGAAGATGATTAGGATTTGGCCTGATCCAGGACTATGGATACAGACATGGTGATGGGGTGGGTAGGTTTTATTGCAATGAATTTGGGTGTGATGCTCAGAAGTTGTAAAACCACAAGTTGTTTATTTAGGTCACCCCAAAGAGTTGCAGATAAAACTGTTCTACTGCATCACATTATCAAGTAGGGTAGAGCATATGCTTTATAGAAAATGTCTCTTCGAAATCTTTCAGAGAGGCTTTATATATGCTACTGTCATTCATAGCCCTTGCTCTATAGAGCAAGGCTGCCTTAACCCTTTAAGTGCAGGCTCAGAAGGATAGAAAAAAATGTAAGGGACATACTTCAGAAACTTCTAAAATAACCTAAAAGAGGACTATACAAGCAAGTGATGCAACCTGCTGGAGAGTTAGACATTTTTCCTTTCTGAAAGGCATAACTCAACTCCTTCTATTACATTATATCAAATATATCACTTATTACTGATCCTGGACTGAGCATTACCCATCTTGAACCTCAGACATATATAATTTATGTTGGACAGAATTTCTTGGAAGGAAAGAAACAACATTTTTGTTTTGTTTTTAATGGCAGCAATTTAAAATTGCCTAGAAATTTGTGATGTTAGTAGACCTAGCAGCACTGGATTAGTGGGAAGAATTTAGATGAAGTGGCCAAAAGTGTGGGATAAATAAAGTATATTATGACTCTGGAATTTATCATTGAGATATATATATATATC
>NW_017728995.1:50981809-50999309 GCF_001723915.1 Gavialis gangeticus
TCTATTACATTATATCAAATATATCACTTATTACTGATCCTGGACTGAGCATTACCCATCTTGAACCTCAGACATATATAATTTATGTTGGACAGAATTTCTTGGAAGGAAAGAAACAACATTTTTGTTTTGTTTTTAATGGCAGCAATTTAAAATTGCCTAGAAATTTGTGATGTTAGTAGACCTAGCAGCACTGGATTAGTGGGAAGAATTTAGATGAAGTGGCCAAAAGTGTGGGATAAATAAAGTATATTATGACTCTGGAATTTATCATTGAGATATAAATATATATCTGTAATGTTGTGATAGATCATATCTACATCTCGGTATATTTGCGCTTCTAGATGTATTAATATATTTTTAGAGTTTTCTTTATCTCTGAAAATACATATATCCACTTATAGCAATCTACATTGCTAGAGCTATATCTTTTTTCTTAATTTATCCTCAGATCATCCCCCTTATTGCTACTGATACATGTTTAGAGAAAGGCTTAGCTTTAGAGATTGGCATAGCCATCAATATATTATAGTGTGTGTATGTTCACATTGTAGTGTTCTAATAAATGCCTAACCCATAAATAAAAAGTACCAAAGAGAAGCTTGTCTGTGCCTTTATATGGCACATCAGGGGATATTTTTAGAACAAATAACATATAAAAGGGAATTGCACATAACTTTTGAAGGTATGTATTGCATGATATGTTTTTTAACTTGGTAGCTTCTCCACTTCACAAGATGGCTGTTGTTTTCCTAGGGAAAGTTGGTGCTTTTTAATGATCAAAATGATGGGTTATAGAGCTCCTTCTCAAGGCTGGATCAGTAGCAGGTCTGCACTGGTTGAGGGTACTGTGCTGCTGCTGCGCTGAGTAACACCGCCTGCTCACTGCTTAAATGGGACCCTCTGTTCCCCAACTCAGGAATTGGCCTCAGGCATGGTCACAATGGATTCCTCCCCAGTCATGCGCACTGTTCCAAAAGAGCCCTACTCATCCCAACCCTCTACTCTTGGCTTCACTGAGAGAGCAATTCAGGCTACAGCAGACTAAATTGCCTTCTTTATTTCCTTCTTACTTTCATCTTGGACCAAACCCTCCCCTCCCACTTCTTTTTTGGCCTGAGGCTCACATTAGTGCAGTTTCTGCAACCACCCCTATTTTTGTGGGGGGAGTTTAAAGAAAAGAAAGATCTTAACACAAAAGCCCCGCTCAGTAACTAGAAAGCTCAGGCTGCTGCTGCTTCTATAGCTGTGTGATGCTTTTCCTGTTTGTGAGTTTTGGGAAACATTTTTGCTTTGTACTGTAATGGAATTAGAGGACAGATGCTGCCTGTAAATGGGACACGCGACTACCAGCCTCTAGCTTAAATATTTAGATGCAATGTTACAATTACTGACTTGATACATGGACTTTGAAGTGGTTGCACATGATCTAAAGGGTAGCACAGGCTAGATAGGCTATCTGATGTTTTGATTTTGTGTAGTAGACATCCTTCAGTAGGTTATTTTTAGTCTGTTAAATTAATACAATTAATTTATCAAAGAGGAGGATTTATATACAGCAGACAAGTAGCAATTTGAACATCTCCATTTATTTTGGAGGCAGTGTGGTTCATTGGTTAGAACATGGGACCAGAAGGAAGCTGGTGAGTTTCTATTTGTGGATCTGTGACCTGGGGCAGATCAGCTATTTGCTTAATTTTTCCCTATCCAGAAAGCTCAGAAAGTAATCCTTATCCACTTTTGTAAAATGTTTTCTGACCTACAGCTGAAAAGCACTCTACATATTTGCTCTAACTGTTCCCAATAAAGAATCATTTACACAATTAAGAAGACTGTGACTGCTGGCAATTATTTTCTTGAATGTGGAATTTCCCAATAGTACTTTAAATATTTTATCACTGGCAGCTTGAACGATTAAACTTGAGTAATTAACTTTGAGTTGCTGTACTTAAACTGTTGAAGCTGACAAGAAAATACAGATTATTTTCTTGATTAAAAATTAGTAAGCACTGCTTTATTTAGCCCCTGGGAGATAATTTTTTAATAATATTATTTATTATTTGTATTTCTGTAACATTAAGGAACCCCCTCATAGTTTAAGATTCCATTGTGTGAGGCACTGTAAAAATACAGAAGAAAAGTCTAATCAAATTACAGTCTAATCAAATGATAGGACCTTACCTGTAGGGACTGTATTATTCTATGTTCTGTCTTGTTCAGTCCCTTGCATAGGGTTTTTAAACACTAATACAGATGCTGATAATGGACCAACAACTACATTAAAGCTTGATCATGAAGGGTCCTGAGTATTTTCAGAAATGGGCTGAGTGTCCTCAGCTTGAGAGTTGATAGTGCTTCACACCTCCTAGGATCAGTCCCACAGATTACTTTCTTGAAGGTCAGATGAGCAGTAAACATTTTCAAAGAATGATAGATATCTCAGTCATCACAGGCCAATAGTGGAACATAAATAATGATACTATATTTAAAGCTAAAACAGGAGAGAAAATGATCTCCTTTTGAAACGGTTCTTTGAAATAAAAACAAGTCTTTAATCTCCCTTTTTAAACGAATATTTGATAAATTCTAATTTTAATTTACTTCAACATCTTAAAAACTAACTACCTTTAAAAGGACCTGATTGTAATCAGAGGGAAGCCCTTTTGATATAACTGCCAGCTTGTCAGGATAAGTATGTTTAAAACAAGACTTATCTTTGAATGTTAGATAACAAATTTGTGTTTCAACTGATGCAGTAAAAACTATTATCCCAGGTCACCAAAAGAAGCTATTAACATTTGCATCAGTGTTGATTCCCCTATAAATATTAATTAATATTGGACTAGTCTTACATAGTACACATATTGAAGTCAATGCATATATTTCCATTGACTTCAGTGGGGCCAAGATTTTCCACATAAAATCTTACTTTGTTGATATGTCTGTGGATTACATCATGTGGATATTGGTTGTAAAATCCTGTGCTTCTGCGGGAAATGTGTAACACTAAGGATTGGACTCTTTTTTAATCCAGCACCTGTGAAATATTCAGGTTTAGGGCATCATAAGGATTTACAGAATTGGATCCTAAGGCTCCAGTTCTGTAAACAAGGTCATATGTGAGTAACTGAGCTGCCCCATTCAAAGATTCTACTGGTGTGTAAAGTTATTCATGTGGCTTAGTGCTTGTTCTATTCCATTAGTAGAAACTACAAACTTTAAATTCAACTTTATAGAAAAAAATCTAAGTTGATGAAAATCTTAGATTGATTTAGCAATTGTAAATGATTATGTATACCTATTGAAATATATTGTTTTTAATCTAATATTTGCAAGGAGAAGATTTATTTTTGTCTTAGATTTACTTATCTATCAGAGCTGGCATAAGTGTTTGGAAGAGAGAAGCAAATAAAGTTGATAGTGATAAATTATCAACAGTCCCCAGGGCTACATAATAAAACTGCATTGGGAAATGAAGCAGAACTACAAAGTGCTCTCTGGTTAATTTAAGAAGAAATTGAGTGAAACACTAAGCAATAAATCAGACCAATCTAGTCCATGTGAATTTGTCCATGTAAGTGTCACTTTAAATTCTAGGTAACAAACATGCATGAGTACTGAGAAAACAAAATAAATACATGTTTTATATACTTCCAAGTTTCCTCCCAGAAGATAAGTATCTTTTGCTGAGAAAAGTGATGTACAGGAACATAACTCACCATGAGACTTTAGTGCAATGTGGTGCATAATTTTACTTAATTTGCCCTGAAGTACTGCTGCCCCATGCTGTTAAACTGATTTGGTTTCAATCACTGTTGCAAGAGAAAAAGTGAAATAAAATGAAATTAAAACAATCACTACGGACTGTCATATGCTAGGAATATTTAGTTTGATGCAGTCTGTGACAGGCCATTTATTTATTCTGGTAAATAGAGATTGCAGAACTCATAAGAATGTACATATATAACTAAAAAGATAGCAAAAGGCAATTAAGCGGTCAGTTTAATGTCCTATCTCACAGGTTAGTCTGCAGTTGTTTTACAACTAGGAATTAAAATTTGAAAAGGAAGTTTTCAGTGTCCCTGGCCAAATATTGATTAAGTAGTTGTTTGCTGATACCACTGTCACACATAAAAAGGCTAGTAGCTCTGCCCCTTGTTGTTCATCTTCTATTGTAACTGATTCTTAACCTCAGAGATCAAAGCAGGATCATTTCAATTTATCTGTCTTGGAAAATCCTTCTTTGCTTCTAAAACCTTATAGATTAATGACCAAACTGTCTTTCATGACGTGTGAAATTGAATGGATTCCGTATTTAACACTGTGTAGAGCATAGGCATTATATATTTTTATAGATAATCTTGTTTATTTTCTGTTTATAGTTAAATATATATTGGTATGAGTTTATATTTTTATTGTAAAAGCAATATAATTTTAGAGTGCAAAGCAAAAAGATATTTAGTGATTGAGTTTTAATGAGCTTAGTTTCATTGTACATAATCTTTCTTTTGGATAAGTTTTAAAGGAAAACAAAAGAGGGAAAGGTCTTTTTTATGTCAAACTATGGGAAAGACAAATGAGGACCTGATCCTAAAAGAGACCACAGTTTCTGCAGAAGGCAATGAGAGTTTATGAAATATATTGCTTTTCGGGATTGGGCCCTTAATGTAAAAACGGTGCACTAATTTATGTACTGTTTTCAGTGAGAACGCATGTGCTGTCCCTTCCCAAATCTATGCTGAAAAGTAAGCAGGATGTAGTCTTTGAGGATAAATGATTCCCAGTTGTATAACATATAGCTGTATTTATTATGGGAATAGTAAAATACATGCTGTCACATCCTTAACATAAAAAAACCACAACATTGTATACAAGGTACAGTCTGGATGTGTTTTATTGGTTTAGAATTGCTATGGAGTTTCAACTAAATTGCAGATTTTGAGATTCTTTAGATAAAAAGGTGGTGAGCATGGGCTAGCTAATCCCTTACCTTATTCTTATTGAAATTATGTCGGTCAAAACCTGTAGGTATTTGGGTGTGTTATTCACAGCTTCTCCACCACGAAAACATCATATTCAGTCAGTTAAACATAAGGCAGCACAATCGGCTGTGACTATAAAGAAATTTAATGAAACCACAGCAGGATGATCAGTTTAAGCTCCTATATTTACATATAAAGCCAAAGTTACCTCTCAGATCTTATATGTTGCTGAAGTATGGGGTTATGCTGCTAGTAATGATGTAGACATACCTCAGAACAAGTTTCTTAGGGCTCTTCTGGCCCTTCCTCCCTCAACTCCTGCATCTTTTTTGAGATTAGAGACAGGAATGGATTCTATTTTAACTAATATTATTATAATGGTGGGATTTTGGTTTAAAATCCTGCCCTTTTTACCATCTCATCTGCTTAAATTATGTTACACAGAAGATATTAATAATTCTCCTCCTCTTCAATCACCCTGGTTAGCTTTTCTGTCCCATACTTTTGCACTTTCTGGGATGGGATACTATCTCAAGGATAATGAAAGATTTTTTCCCCGTATAGAAAATGTTCCTGTTTTCCAGAGGATACGAGATATTGCCAGACAGAATGATTTTGCAGTGGCTAGGGCTACTCCTATTGCCCCTTTATATACACTTTGGAAATTAGATTGTGGGGAAGAAAGGTATTTACAGCTGGATCTCAATAATAAATGGCGATCCTCTTTGACTAGACTCAGGACCAAACAGATGTCCACAGCTGTTCTGGCTGGATGTAGATTTTCCATTCCAAGGACTAAAAGATGTTGCTGAGTCTGTCTACTATGCTTTAGAATGTTCTTTATATCATGACATAAGGAGAACCTATTTATTACCTTTTTTGAAGAAACTGATACATTTTTCAAATAGAGAGCCATTAATCTAGCTTTTACAGCAACAGATCCAAATTTAGTAAACTGTTTTGCAATTTTTGCTTATAAGGCTGAGGCAATTAGAGTTAAATATCCTTTATTACTGATATGAGTAATACATTTCAACATTAGATTCAATTTTATTGTCTTAATTGTGGATCTACATACAACAATATTATAGATTCATGTCTTGATTTACTGTGATAGTTATATTAATAATGTTTTTATGTTGGCGGGCTCTATTTTAGTATAATATTTGTAGTTTGGTTACTTGGTTTGAACTTATTTATATTATGGTCATATCTGTGTTATGTCATTTTTGGGAGCATGGCATTTAGCCAGAATCCTTAATAAATTGGATTGAATTGAATTGAATTGAATTAAGGTTATGTAGGAGGAACTCAAGTGCTACAGTTAAGAGATATAGTATACAATTTTTAGATGTTTATTCACAGTATTACAAATACTTTTTTTTTCTTATTTGCATACCTCTTGAGCTCTTTATGAACAGTTTGCAAACAACTGTTTTCTTCTGAAGACATTTTGCTTCGGTTTTATGGTTAATGTTATTCAAAAGATCTATGGTCTAAAATTTCTTAAAAAGTCAGTACGCCCAAGTTGTTCATTTTAGTGGATTATTGCATGATAAAATCAGTGACACATTTTCAGTTTTAATTGCTTGTTTTCCTGAATTTTTATCTGAGAGTGAAATTTCTGCTAAACATGACCAATGCTTATAATCATTCGTAAGTCCATATATGGGTCTTCTCTTAAGGGTTTTTGTCACTGGGATGTTCAAATCCATAAATGGCTATGCAGTAATTTCTTTATCAGATATGTTGTCCCATAGACCACTGTGATTTGCATTACATGAGAAATAAGCCATCTTTAGCTGACATTTCAGTTCCAAGCAACTTATTCAACATCAATCAAATTCTACTCACCGTACTCATGTGATTAGGACTGCTCATGCCAACTGAAGCAGGACATGGCCCTGTGAGCCTAACCCAGAAAAACAACTGTTTCAGTTTTTCTAGCTCATTAGTAAATGACTTATTCTGCTTTATTAAAATTACCCTACACAATTAGGTATGTAACACCAAATTTTAAATGTAACCAAATTAGACAAAACAGTTCTTTTTTCTCCTATCAGTATTACGACTGTCCTCATCTTAAACACCCATATTGAGAAATAAGTAGAATTTGCATGATATTCTTCAGACTCAGACTCTATTAAACTAAAGGAAGTGAAAAGTGATTCCATCACAGAACGCCCTTTTGCTGAAAATGCCTTTCCAATAATTCCACCCTCTTCAAGGCTGCTTGAGCTTGTAGAATATAGTTGTTAAAAACAATCAAGTAGCAATAGCGTACAGATGGCTCTTAATAAAATACTTACCAACTGAGTTGAATGAAAAAATATACTCATAAATCGACTATAATTTGTGCTTCTACTGATAAACGGAAAACAAATTAAGCTGTGAGTTTCATCAAGGAGGGTTTTTGCAGAAGAGAGAAGAGGCAAAATGTTCTCTGAACAAAAGGAAAATATTTAGCTAAAGTAAATATGTGAAAAATTGTGGCTTGCTATTTTTGCACTCTCACTAAGAAACTAAGTGTTTATATCTCCTATATCAAATTTGTGAATTCTTGTGAACATTTGCAAATACCTCAGGGAACAGTTATGATCTCATTTAAACTAGTATAAATCAGGAGTGACTTCAGGAAAATCAGTGGAGTGATGATGGAGTAAACAAAACCCTCCAGCCTCTCCCTGTATGACTCCATAGTTTCTAATGACTGCTAACCTATCTGGGGTCTAATCCTGCAAACTTAATTCATTCAATTATTCCTTATTAAAGTAGTCTTACTGAACTAGTAAGACTACTTGGTTGATTAGGAATTATTTACATGAGTAGACATGGTTCTTTGGGTAAATATGATATCTTTTGGAAAAACTGTTCTTTGCAAATGTTCAGGCACAAATATCCCCAGGCATAGGGAGAGTCTTACATGAGTAAGAATTTGCAAGAATTACTGAGGGGAGATATGATCAGACCTTTATATTTCAATATCTTAAAGTAGGGGCTGCAACTCCTCTGCAGTTCAGTGAAGAGAAAGACGATGCATTTTAATATTTTCTTGTGGTGTGCAGTGTATATTTTGTGTGTGTGTAGTTTTGTTGACTATTTGCATGTATTTTTTAAACTGATAAGTAACAAAGAGTAGAAGATTACATTTATGAATCAAATGATTTTGTGATTCATTGATATAGGATTATACAGTAGTTATTACAGTTAGAAAAAACTGTTAAATTGTTGAGCCCATCCCCTTGAAAATACAGTTTATAGGACTTAATTTTGCTCCCTTTGAAATCAGTGAGATCAGGCAAAAAAGTCCTCTTGACTTTTGGATTATATCTGGAATAACAGAGGGCTACTTTTTAAATATTCCATTAGAGGTTGCGCATTGTCTAACCAGTTATTCCACATGCTATAATGGGTCACAGATTTTTTTTCAAGCCCTTCTTATTCTCTACTGCCTTGCTTGCCTGCTACTATCTACTGAATAAGAGTAAAAACCAAATTGCAGACGGTATGGTAAACCCTCAAGACCTTCACATCCTATATGAAATGGCTGTATATGGCAGCCATTTTGTTTCTTTTCTTTACTTCACACTGTATACGTGTAACAATTCTGCAGGGCAAACAGTGCCCCTGTTTACCTGTACACAACCTCATGGCCTTCAGTGGGGCTCAGTGAATGTAACTGGGAATCAAATTTAGCCCTGCAACAGGAATTTAACATTTCTGTTGAGTTTAAGGGAAGTAGCCAACTCATGTTCCTATAAATGTGTTAGTTTTGCAACGTTAACAAATTAAACGTAGTAAATGTTTTAGTTAATAAAGCAAGCAGGTGTGACTAACTGCACGTAGGGAACAGATCTGATTAATAAAAAGTAGTACATGTACAGTCACTTTTTAGAAAAGAATTGTGCTTTTGAAAACCTCTGTACAGGGCTTGATTCTGTCAAAAAGTCTTTGCAGCTGGTAACCCTCGGAAGCTTCTGAATCGGTGTAACATGTCAACGTCTGTAACGTCCGAGTAGCCCACAGTCCTGGGCTACCCATGGGCAGAAGTCAGTCATGATTCTGAGGAGAGGAATGCTCTTCCTTGAGGAGTGGTGTTTCCACCCCCGCTTCCTAAACTGCAAAACAATTTTAATTTTGGAAAAGAAGTCAGAGCATATCTCTAAGATGTCCAGGGAATTTCCTAAATGGTGGATTTTTCGCCAGCAGTCTAAGAGGTAGGTAGCCAAGGAAAAACATTTAAAAGGACATTGGGTGGAGTAGTTGCACTCTTTCCCTGAGGCAAGCTAGGAAGAGTTATTAGGCTATATCTACTGAAAAGAGAAATATTTGTTCCATCCACTGACAAGATGGACAGGCAAAAGTCAGTGGATAGAACAAATATTTCGCTTAGTGTGACCACAAGAGTGACTTATGAACAACATGAAAACAAGCCATGACTTGACTCTGTATACATGTAACGGTTCTGCAGGCCAAACAGTGCCCCTGTTTACCCATCTGCAACCTCAGTCTTCAGTGGGGCTCAGTGAATGGCACTGGGAATCACATTTAGCCCTGCAACAAGAACTTAACATAACGTTCCTCGTGAGTTTGAGGGAAGTACAATGGTAGCCAACTCACTTTTCAATAAATGTGTTAGTTTTGCAACGTTAATAAATTAAACGGAGTAAATACTTTGGTTAATAAAGCAAGCAGGTGGGAGTAACTGCACATAAGGGAACAGCTCTGATTAATAAAAAGTGCTATATTTAGTCACCAACCACTGCTTCAAGGGAAGGAAACACCAAAAAGTCATACAAACAAACTAGTAGAGATGAGAAGTAGAAGGTCTCCAAAGTATAGACAAGGACGCTTTAGGTTTTGAACCAGTCTTCCTAATTGGAGAATGGACTGGTAATTGAGCTCACATATTTCCAACACAGGGAAGGAAAGACACACTGACTTGGAATGAGATTAATTTACATTTGTTCCTTGGCTAGCAAAAAAACCCAAAATTGAAAGTAGCTAGAATTAAGTGTTCTACATCACAGAAAAGAAAGTGCTCTTTACTTTGTAGGCTCTTCCCATTTTAGCCATGGAGCTTGTTTTTAAAAAGTGTTTCCTTGCAATGCTAGGGATTGTTTAACTTACTGTTTACTAGCATCTATCCTGTTGTGAGTGAGTTAATGTAGCTGGGTGAATGAAAAAACTTCTGTAGCATGGGTCACATTTTAGGTGCCGTACCTTTACATTTAGAAGAGTATATATTTATACTGCAGATGTGGTGGCACAGTAGGTTTTGTGTTGTGTCAATTCAGGGGGAGAATGTTACTGAACAAGTCCTTGGTTTTTTTGTGCTTTCATGGAAAGTTTATATGTGCTTTTTCAATGTTTCTCCAATCAGAAGTTTTGAAATAATCAAGACTGGAGATAAGAAAAGAAATAGCTTTGCTCTCTGTATTATGAAGAAAACATAATCAAGAGTGTCACACAATAGGTGACTTTTAGATTGGACTTTAATACCTATGTAGAACTTCATTTGTACAGCTCCTCATTGCTTATCATTAGAGAAAAGCATTGCTTCTGTGCCTTGGCAAAATGCCTCCTCTCCTCACAATCACACAAGTGTTTGTTTTTAGCCAGATCTCAACACCCCACAAACCAGCTGCCTGATCCTTAGCAAAACATTTTGTCTCTCCGTACCTCTGTTTTCCTTCCTGTAAAGTGTTTTGGGACTGATAGATGAAAAGTTTATTATTATTCCAGCCAAACTTTACATTAAGATTAAACTAAAAGAAACTCCAAACCTTTCCATCTGGGATTTAGATCTGTTGCCTTTTACATGGAATAACAGCTCGTGTCCTGAACTTTGCAGCTACCAATCTAATTTGGAATGTGGTGTTTCTGCAAAATCTTTTATGAAGGGGCAGACGAGCATGAACATGAGGATCAATACTGCACATGCAAATTGCAATAGCAGTAATAGAGCTAACAACAGCTGGTTAAGTGCAACAGGTGAGTGCTACTGTTAAGGTGCCTCTGAATTTTTTTTTTTTACTCATACTTCAAACGTAACTCCAGGTGGTAGATTTTGACAATTGGCTAATACCATTAACATTAACAAAACAAACTAAAATCCTGGGCCACAAATGTAGTTGTAAGAACATGGCAATTCATAATGTATAATTTTGTCTTCTGCCCTGTTTAAGGAATGCTTACAAAAGTGTCAAATCTGTTAAAAAAATGTTGTGGAAAAATATATGCAAATCATTCTTAGCCCGAAGTTTGTTTGTGAGCAAACGTTTGACGTCTGAAATCTGAGCTGTTCTACTTGGACCCACAATATATTTAAGTGCTCTGAATGGGTGTTACTGTTACTCTCATGAGTACAAATGTTATAGTCCTGAATATTCTGCTTAAACTTGCTCTTCTGTGTGGGGGGCTCTTTTGGTAGAATAGTCACAGAAAATTGAGAGAAAGGAGGCATAAACACAGTCAAAGTATATTTGTTTAAAAGTTAATTTATGTTCACACGACGTAAGTATTCAGCCAACCTTTAAAATATTGTCTGTTCAACAGCATGTACATTTCTTTGTGGAACTATATAGATACCATGCATTAACTAGAGATAACAATTAACTTCCTTTTTTATCTGTTGCATTTATTATATATTCTGCTCTTTTTCATTTTAAACATTCCCATAGCTGTTTCAGTAGGCATTGAGTGGTTTGAATGCAGGGTTGGGAATCAGGAAAGCGCAAGACCTCAATGGGGCAAGAATATTTGTTTACTAATTCTGTTTGCTTCATTTTTGGGTTTTCAACCTGATTCCAGTGTTCAGACACAGGGCCTGATTCTCAGAGAAACTGGGTATTTCTAGCTTTTGTTGGCTTTCAGAGGCATAGACTAAAAGGTTTTATTGCAGTGATTTTTTTTATATGAATACAATTAGACCTTTTTAAACAATGAAGTAAATATTCTTTTAGCAACATTCTCAGATATCTGAACTTTCATGGGTCTGATTCAAAGTTTTATATTAAAGTGTTATAGAAAAGTTCCCTTTGTCCTTAATGGGCTTTGGATCAGGCCCTAGGGTTTCCTTCCCTGTTAAAAGACAAAATTGGAGGAAACTTGTGAATTTCAGCATTCTTGAGCATGAGAGTAGAATACTGATTAGAACTGGGTATAGAGCAAGCAGGGCTGTGCATACTTATTGCTTAACCTCATTGCCCTGGTACTGCATCTCAATCCTGACCTACCACACCACTGCTATTACAAGAAACTCTAGATTTTGCAAATAGTTAAAAATTGCTATATTTAGTGCATGTCTTTGCATAGAAACAGATATTTGCTGGGTAACAATTGAGACCTATTGGTATCTCTGACTGATATGTTTCCCTTTTAAAACTAAAGTCGACAGAACACTGGAAAATGTGTACTAGGCAGAAATCTTGCATTTGCGAATAGATTGAGTATTCTGTTGTGAACTTCTATGAGTCTGTGGTGTTCGTCTATAAAAAGAAACACAAAAACAATCAAGCACAGTAGATGGACTGTGGAAAGGCTGTCTTTTTTTTTTAAAGCAACTCAAGTTTTTTGGTTTAGAACTCATGCCCTCAAAAGAGGTGAGTTTAAAATTTAGGCTAGAAATCTTTTGTCTGGAGAATAATACACTTGGTGGAAGGAGCAGCATAATAGAACTCTTTTCTTCTAGTTCTGTATGGGCGAGCATCAGTCAGCCAAGGAAGAACTTCAAAGGCCCACAGTAGAAAGTAGCTAGGGTCTTTCTTAGCTGACAGGTTTTCTGGAGGTAAGACAGGAAGAGCTGTTTATGCCAGGCATTGGCATCTTTCTCCTTCAAGACAAGAGGCACTAGGCTGTGTTGAAATTAAGGTGCTTGTATTGTGGATTTATCTGCCCATGGTGAAGTTGGTAACCCCTTTAGAGGTTATAAAGCTATCCTGCTAATTGCTCTTTTATCACTGTTACATAAAGATACTTCAGAAAAATTACTTTTTGTCTTGAGGATGCATAGGATGGTACCAAAGGGACAGTGGCTGCATCTACATATTAATTAATGTGCCTGTGCATTAAGTTTAGTACCTCCAATATGAGGTACTAGATAAAGATACAGTAGCTGTACTAATGTGCAGTAGCAAAGGCAGATTTTTTTTGTGATTTTTTTCTGATGCTTAATACACAGTAGACATTCTACTGTGCATTAGCTCATCAGCACAGATGAATATGTCCAGTATTTTCAAAACATGCACCCAGTAGAGAGAAACCCAGGTAGGCTACCTGCTCTGCTTATTAATGGAAATTATTCATATATTGTAGGTTCGGGTCTAGTCGTCCATCTGAGGCAATGTGTTATATAATAATAATAATAATAATTCAACTGATTATACATAATCAGTCCAAGAATGTTATTTTTGTATTTTAACAGGGCTGGGTTGTAAGTACACTACAGCTAAGTACAGACAGTCAAAAAGCCCAAGGCTGTATTGATTCAGATTTTGCCAATTAGCCCAAGCTGTCGAGTTTGAACTGATAAGCAAATGATCACACATTCACTTTTGATTCAGGAAATGCAGCCAGAAGCTGGGGGTGCTAGAGCACGCTTGCCAGCCACTCCAAGGTTTTTCCCCCCTCCCTGCTGGAGGAGCGGGGGCATGGCCAGACCCCAGACTGTGCTTTGCCTGGGTGGAGCAGGGAGAAGGTAGTAGCATTGAATTCATAAAAGCTTTAACAAGAATAGTTCTTTTTCTGAACAATTATAAACTGAACATTACAAACACAGCCTGGGTGGTGTGTTTGCTTACTCTTCCTGCTGCCCCTGAGGTCTCTGGGATTTGCAGTCCAGCATCAGAGCAGCAGGACTCCACAGCTCATCATTTCCTCTTCTTGCTTCCGGGTGCCCCTGGGATTTGTAGCCCAGCACTAAGAAAGCTGGCAGGGCAGGGCAGGGCAGCTCTGTACTCTGGGGAAGGTGAGTTTAACCCCCTTCCTGGCCCCAGCTGGGGTTTGCCTTGGGGATGGGGCAGTGAGCCAGCCCTCACTGCTCTAACTAGGGTGGTACACTCCCTAGCAGAGCTGCACTGCTTCAGCTAGGGAGCAGAGGGGTAGGGCCAACCCTGCTCTCTGGATCAGACAGCCCAGCCTAGCCCTGGACTGGAAAGCATGCTGGGGGACTCTGATTTAACTTGAACCAGGAAGGGGTCTGGGACAGAAGTTTCATAAACCAGTTTGACCTAAATCAGTTAAGTTTCTACATTCAGTCAGGTTTATCTTAGACCAGTTTCAGCCATTTTGAAACTGGTTTATGTGCATTGAACTTCTGTTCTGTTACAGGTTTAAACACAGTTCTGATCACTTAAACTGGTTTATGTGTAACTTCTGTCCCTAGCCTATGGGTGCAAAATAGCATTCACTGCACCCAGTGTAGATTTAGGCAGCTTGCTTCAAGCCATCTACATCTAGACTGGGAGTGGCACATACTACAGTCTGCCACTGCCACGAGTAGTCTGTGCAGCTGTTTGCTACTTCTGGGAGAGCGGCATGGGAAGCCTGATATAAGCAACTTGGGGTGGGAGTGGGTCTGTGGCAGTAAGGGGGAGGGAGGTTAAAAATAGTTTCAGGATAAGAAGGATAGGAGAAAGAATAGCACAGCCCTGGGACTGGGACGAGCCTCTGGGTTTCCCAGCTCTGGGTAGGAGGCATTCTATGAACATGTGCAGGCATATGTGTGATCAGGTTAACCCTTTCTTGATTTAAGTTAGTGTACTTTCTGAGGTGCACTAACATAGATTGGCCATACCATTTTTTAGCTGAATTTAACCCTCTGAATGCCTGCATGATTGGGTATTTAATTCAACCTAACACTGGTTAAGCTGATTTAAATGTAATGCTGGTATGTACCCTGTGTGTTTATCTACATGTTTGTGAAACTTGCACAAATCGTACAGGTGTGGGAAAATCAATTATTTGAAATTTTAACAGATGCAAAGAATTCTGCAAGATCTTGAGAAAATTGTGCTAATTCTGGAAGATTTTTGATAGTGTGTAGTTTATGAAGTCTTAAATATATCAGAGGGTATATTTTGTGGTGACTTGCATAGATGGCCTAGTTAAATAACTGCTCATTTAAGGAATGCATAAATAAAAGACCTAAATACAGAGCATGCATAACTGCTTATAGAACTCTTGGCTTTGAGCTACAGAGTTCAGAGTTGTTCTAACCTAGGGATTTTGGTTCATACCTTTATAGATTTAGGAGCTAACTGAATGATTTGGAGGCTCAGAGCCAAACTTGTTCTGGTCCATGTGCCCTCATGTAAATCTACCTAACGGTGTAGGTTTGTATATCCTATGAGAGGGATCCAGCTGTACCTCTTTAAGAGATCTGATTGGCAGACATGCATGTACTCCCTGTCTACCAAGATGCTCTAAGAAACTTCTCTGCTGATGCTCCTCTTGAAGCAGGGTTGCTCTGCACTACCCTTGGCTTGGCTTGGCTTGACATTGTAGAGAAGTAGGATGACCCAGGGACGAATATGGAATATGGACATGGATATCAAATGGACACTAATAGGTCATGCCCCATTCTCAAAGGCATGATAGTCATGACAAAGACCACTTTATAGAATGTCTTCTCACCAGGATGGTACATGAACATTGGCTGAGCTGAGTGATGTTTGTGATTCTAGGTAATTGGCTACAAAACAAAGTCATAGATAGGTTTGCAATATTAACTTCCCTTCTCTCCCTCACACTCTACCTGATGAGAAAAGTATACAGCAATTGAGACTATCCTTAAAGAATTTAAGTGTATTTCTCTTATTTTATATATTCATGGTGCTTTGTATCATTAACATGTTTTCAATACTCTTGCATGGTGGGACAGGAATTTTATTTCTCTCTCTGTCCTGATAACCCAGTCAAGCCACACTTAAAATACCCATTTCTTTCAATGGGAGTTTTCAACTTAGTGGTGTATAAAAACATTATGAATGATCTGGCAATACAGCATCACTGAAATCCTGTTTTGTATCATGTTTGAATTGTTTTTTGTTTCAATGGCATCATAATTCTGGAATGCTGCACATGGTTTTTACCGTAAGTGCAGTTTCTTTCTGCATAATCCTGTTCCTTGTGTACCTATTACTAGGACATTTAACTAGTCACATTTTGCATGTCTCATTTTTAATCTAAATGCTGGTACGTGCAACTGTATGTCAGTATTTCAGATGAAGGCATTACCTTACCCAGATTCACATTAGTCAGCTAACTGAAACTTTGTTGCTAAGCCAGTAAAACAGAGTAATGTGTTTTAGAAAATTACTGTTTAAAAAAATAGGAGAGTTGGTAGTTCATATCAGAGATAAGACTTTAATGGTTATTTGCACCTTTCGATGCTAACTGTAATTATGTTTGCACGAAAGTGAACATTTCTGAGCCAGCTTTATGGATTTTATTTTACAATATTTATTTCAAATGAAAAACACTATTACTTATTAGTATGTTTTGGTTGGTCAATTTTAAAGGATGACAGAAAATTACTTATTTCAAACATCTGAAAGCCAGACTAGAATTAACCAATCACAGTCTATTTTATTGTCTCTCATTTTAAAATGTAAAGCAAAAGAATGAAAAAATATACAGATACAGAAGGGCAAAGGAGGCTGTGCTTCTCTTTGGTTAAAACCTTGTCAGCTGTGCTCTGATTTTCAAACTTTAACTGAAAGAAAAGTGTTATTGGGATCCTGGTTCCATTTTATTTGACTTCCTCAGACTTTGTGGCTGGCGTGGAAGCTTTTGGTTTGCTTCAGCTGCTTTTAAGGAATTGTCTTGGGGGAAAAGAAGAAAAAGACATTATTGTTTCCCTTTTACACAGAGCATATGAAACTCTTGCAAGCAGTTTCCACATACGATTTTTAAACTTGATATTTGGTGACAGAAGTTTTTAATGTGAATGCACAACATACTGTCAAATATTAATTGTAACTAATAACATACATATATAGGTCTGCATGCACGCGCGCGCGCGCACACACATGCATGTGCAATGGAAAGTAATTATTAGTGGTTTATTTTCCTTAATGCATTGTAGGATTGGGAACAAGAAGATAGGTTCTGTTCCCAGAATTGCCACTGACCTGCTGTTTGAAGACAAGTCACCATGCCTCAGTATCCCCATCTGTAAGACACTTTTTCCATTTAAATGTCTGGTAATTTAGTCATTATCTTAAGGGAGAGCAGGTTCAAGCCCCTAGTGTTTTCTTCATATACTGCTGTTGAACATCAAGAATGCAGTGTTTCCTATTCATGGTCTATAGCGTACATGCCACGTTCCTTAACAGATCCAGAAATAAAGTAAATGTTTGGAGAATTGTCAGATGTGTGGTAAATTTTTATTAATTGGATACTTGAGATGTCTCGAGCCCATTTATGTCTATTGAATTACCCACTGAATTCCTTGGGAGATAAAATGTGTAAAAAACGCAAGATCAGGTCCAGTATTTCATTATACTTATTATTAC
>NW_017728995.1:51004309-51008605 GCF_001723915.1 Gavialis gangeticus
GCACAGGCTGCTCCAATGTGGTGTAATTACATGATTGCTTGATTAATCAAGTCTGCTGGAATGTGGTAATTACTGCACTCCAGCAGCTTCGTGGGTCTTGTGTATCAGCATCTCCACGCTTCAAAATGGCAGTGGGGGTGCTTGAACTAAAGCTCGTTGAACAAGTGTTAGTTCAAGTGCCCTTGTCTCTGTTTTGAAGTGCGAGAACTCTGATACACAAGATGCTGCTGCACTTTAATTACAGTGGCTCTTGCAGCTGCTCTAATTAAGGCACCACCTGCCCCACAGCTGGAGCACATGTAAAATGCCCTTTAATATTAGTTTTAACATTGCAACCCTTGTTCACTACTTGCATGTGTTCTCTCCTTTAATTTGAATTATGCTTTAGTAATGGTATTTAGATAAAAACACTTAAACATTCAATTACTTTGCATACAGATTTCCTCAAATATTGATAAAGGTACTTCTAGTAGTGATGTCCACATGGTAAAATCAGGCTGAATTCTTTCAATGAAGTTGTTTGAGATCTAGCAAACTAGAAAGGGAATAGAGAAAATATTTCAACCCAAGCAATATCAAAGTTGGTATGATTTGGTCCAGAAATTCATGATGAATCTAAGTATGTTATGTGACCTCACAGCGGGACTGATTGCATTTTATTGAAGTTAGGGGGCTGATAAACATTTGGGTTTGTGTCTTGGATGTGTAAACTGGACTAGTTCACTGGACTAGTTCTGTTGAAATCAGTGCTGCTGGTTGAGTTACTTTGACTTAATAATATAAGATATGATTTTATCATAAATAAAAGATTTAGCTTGTATGTACATTAGCTCATATATTTGACAGTTTGTCATGTTAACTGATTAATAAATATAATAATTACAATAATAGATACTATTTTTCAGATAGGAATGCATCATCCAGTAAATATACACACATTGATATCCTGATTTTTGGAAAATGTAGAAGAACAAAACTGCTGTTCATGCTGGTTATGAGCTAATTCTAGAATAATTTCTGTTCATTTACTATTACACTGGCTGTGTGTTACACACTGTGCAGGTATGAGGGCACATAAAGCATAGGTCAAAGAAGAAGTGAGAGTTTATTTAACAGGGAATTTAGTTTTTCTATTTTTGAGTTTAAACAAACAAGGATAAAGCAGTGTTGTTACAGCAATTAATATAAAATCAAAACTAGCTATTCAGCAAATGAGACATGATTGTATCTTATTGTACTCGTTCACTGCGAGCTCTAAGTGATATCTGCTAACTGTTCCTGTGCTGACTGAGGAAATGTTGTGGCTTATTGCTATAAATCAGTATATGCTATTAAATAAAATTTAATAAATAATTACAATAACAGCCCACTGGTTTATTTTAGAGTGTAAATTCATTTGAAGTTCTCTTGAGGTAGGTACAGACTTGCAAAAAATCCTAGGCAGAATCAGTCTAAGTTATGTGGTTTTCTTTAAGTAGCGTAGGTTAGATCGGTAGCAAACAGTATACACATTCACCCTTTGGCAGAAGGCTAGAAGTGGGGGGTCAAGTATAAAGGGTTCTGCCATTTCTAAACTGGTCTATGTGTGCTGAACTTCTGTTCTCTTATGGGTATAGACTGGTTTCCAGTCACTTATACTGGTAACAATGTATGTGGCCCAGGTTACTGTGCTCTGTATGTAGTACAAAGGGGGATGTAGGAGTTCCTCACAGCAGCTATGAGTCTAACCAACATCTCTTAATTGTTATTTCAGTGGTATAAAAATAGTCTTAATTGTAAAATGGGCTCATTTACTAGGCGTAGTTCACTATTACTTGAATTAAAATCTAAGCACTTGATTACAAAAGTGTTCACCTCTGTACTTAACTTTACTACTGAATGTACTTCCTGGGTTGCCTCATTAATTTCAACCATCATAGCAGAGATAAGCACATGTGTAGCTTTTGCACAACTGGGGCTCTACACTTGGCTACAGAGGCCTGATCCTGAAGGCTTTGAATTTGTAAAAAATATTATTAAAGTGTCCATAGGAGCTCTGTATGTTAGTAAAACAGATATGGTTGTGCTAATGTCAAGCTACTAGCCATTTGCCTATGATAGAGTAGTGAGGTGCAATGAGTTGGGAATAACTTTCATTTGTTGAACTTTGTGTTATGGTCAGATATTGCACACAGTTCTATACTTGTATGTAAGTATTCTCATTGAATAAGTACAAGTCACATAAGAAATGGCTTACAGAGACAAACTCCTGTAGTATAAAGGGTTTTAATCTTTCACTTTAATCAGCATTATAGTGTGTATATGTGTGCATATGCATAGGATACAGAAAAATATAGGTCTTACCATTTTGATTGTATCAGTGGAGATAGAGCATAGCAATTATATTTAAATGTAGAGTTCTCATTTTACAGGCAATACAGTTTCATTTCTGATATTCTATCCAAGCTGGGGTCATGGTCCCAAAAGTTAATAACAAGCCTGGCATAGAGGTGCCAGCTGCTATGTGGTTGCTAGAAGAATTTGAACAAGAAGGTATATGTTTCATGAGCTATCATTAACTCAGTTCTGAGTGATTCTGTTTGAATTCCTAGGATGTTTACCAATATTCTTACAAATTAATCTGAAATAAAGGATATATAATGTAATTGTATGAATTGGGTATCTTTTATGTAAAAACGTACCATACTAATAAGAATGCAAGTAAATGTAACCTAAAAAACGATCATTTTCTATTTATTTTAGTGAAAGTATGTAATTCATATGGATGTGTTTTGAATGAATATGGATTATTTTTTGGTAGATTATAGAGTAGCTCATGTGACTTAAAATTAAAGCACTGAAGAAAATGAAAAAATAAGATTTAAAAGGGATCAGGAGAAGTCAGAAAATGAAAAAGTTAAGGCCCGGTAGTAACAAGTAATTCACTAACATCACATATGCAATTCTTGTTACAGCTCCTAAAAGCATTACCTTACTATTATATGCAAAACATATAACATTCTAAATAGAATTTTAATTTTTGAATTTTATGGAATTCTTGTAATCATTGTGCAATTATTGTATACCCTACAATCATTGTATACCCTTCTAGCCTCCTATCAATTGTCCTCCGCTAACTTCCATGTTAGTTTTTCTCTGTTAATAAATAAAAAGAAGCTTTTCTATCAACTTTGCAATTCCAACTTGGCTTTCCAAAGTCAAGCTGTCTTTCTGCCGTGTCCATTCTGACCAGCAATAAAGATTTTGTAATTAGAATTTGGTGGATGATACTGCTGATGAACAAGGCAGCATATAATAATCTACCTTGTTCTCCATATGTATTTTGATGTTAAGGTGCTCTTGTGGGGACAAATTATTAGATCTCAGTCTGGAGACCAGTGGCTCAAGTGCTTAATGCATGAAATGAGAGAGATCCTGTTTTCAATGTCAAGGCCTAAGGCCAGGTCAGCACACAATATTTGAAGTGCTATAACTATTTTGGAGAGGGGTTTTACCCACCCAATCCACAGTTACATAATAGATTGTATATGTACCTGGTGCTAATAGAGTTTGTTCCTCTTCCTATGCAGGGATATATATGCTGAAATTAAGCACCTACTAGCATTCAAGTTATTTGTACAGTGACCATGCACATAGGCTGGTCTTTAGTTTGCACTATAAGAAACTATAATCCTGAATATACACAGGAACAGAACTGTTAAATGCCCTTTTTTTTACATATTTACATTTCTGACCCAAACTGCACTGCAGTATATGTTCAAATTTGCCTTTTTTCATTTAATTTTTTGGATACTTAAAAGAAGAATGAAAAAAATGCAGATAATGCACTGTGGGATTATATAATTTTACTCTGTGCAACTCCATAACTTTCAAACAACACAAGTCTCCAAATGAGCAAAATTCAACCAAAGACATCTCTGCATATCAAACGTTTTTTAAACATTGTGGTATTATAGGATGTTAATGCATCAAAGCATATATGTATTTTATAGACTTCTAAACACATTTTTAATAACTTAATGTCTATATTTCATTATTATTAAAAATATATCCAGATGATGACTTTAAACTTTCTTTTAATTTTTTTTAAAGGACATGTATTTTTCCATCTTTTCTTACTTCAGAGCCTGATGAACAGAATTACAGTGCTCTCACTTCACAACAAAGTTCACTTGCAGGGTGAGATGAAGTATAGAAATTTTAGGCAGAAAAAGAGACATTTTGAGAAAGCTAAGAGGAAATGGAAATAAGGGGGCTAGAATGACAGTTGTGCTGTAGCCTTGTGAAGTTGTGTTG
>NW_017728995.1:51013605-51019016 GCF_001723915.1 Gavialis gangeticus
GGAATGTGCAGGGTGAGATGAAGTATAGAAATTTTAGGCAGAAAAAGAGACATTTTGAGAAAGCTAAGAGGAAATGGAAATAAGGGGGCTAGAATGACAGTTGTGCTGTAGCCTTGTGAAGTTGTGTTGTAACATTTTGCAAAATGTTAACAGATTTACTAACTCAGTACAATACTGTGTGTTAACACATTTGGCCATATTAACTTATTTTTCTGTTGTCAGGATGTTTGTGTTGTTTTTATTTGTTTACTCTTGTTTGTTTGAACTAATCACCACTTAAGTAAAAGTCTCTTTGCCTTGCCCTGCCTCCTCTTCATGAAGCATTTAGCCATGGTGACCATTCAGGCATAAAAACGTGCTTATCTGCAAATGAATGGCAGCTCTTTGCTTCATTAAAGCCTCTTTCTCTGTTGGCACTCACATTGTGACCCTTTGATATTAATTCAAAGGGCAATTAAAGAATGCGGCCCATCTTTGAAGTAAAGCATTCAGGGCAAGGAATGGGATGAACCTGGGACTCTGATGGACTGTGTGTATTCAACAGGCCTTTTCAAGGCAGTTTGAAGTGACTCAAAGAAAATGGGCAGGAGAAGGTCAAAGAGAAAAAAGGGGCTAAAGAAACAGTCTGTATTTGTTCGAAGTATTAGCCAAGCAAACTGCAAATAGCAACAAAATGAAACAGTTAATAGAGCAGCCAGACAGAGGCATGTCAATCACTTAACTTGAACAGCATTGGACTAACCAAGGCTTCAGTCCACTGTGTTATCTAATTATCTTGGGAAAGCCAGTAGCTGGAAGTAATAGTATTGTATTTCTTTCTGCTTACTGCTCAGAAAAGGTGATAAATACTCACAGCTTCATAATTATTCAATGTATGTACATAGACAGTATTGCTGGATTGTGGACAAGCTGCTAGTAAAAACCAAGAACAACAAAAACACCACCCCTATAACCTGAGATTCCAAATATGAATTCTAGCAGGTTTAAAAACCTTGTAACTATTTTCATGTGTAGCATGCTAAAGCATGCATGGTTGCCACTGGAACAAACCTTAAAGACAAACACATTTACAAACCTAGGAACGTATTTTTTCCCTCCAAAATACAGTTTTCAACCACCCAAAATGTTAAGGGTCAGACTTTAACCCATAATAAAAAAATTTAGTGAGAACTGTGGCTGGAACTTCTGTCCTCACTTAACATACTCAATTGTTCCTATACTAGCATATATGATATGAGACTTCTGCACTGTTTTGCCCTAATAGAGCATGTTAAGCACGGAGTCACAATTCTCCTTGGCATTGTACAGTAAATTAGGCCCATGAGCCAAATTTTCCACAGGCATGCATTTGCACATGCAAAACAAATACAGATTTTATTCAGACACACTGAATGGGTCTGTAAATGGACATGTTTTAAGATGCTGACTTAAAAAAAAGAGCTTGTTTGAATAGAAACATTACGCTGTCATTACTATTAAAATGCAAGAAGAATAATTTACATGCAATATGTAAGAAAAAAAAATGTTGCTTATACAGAGTATTGCATAATATGCAAACAAATATGCTTGCAAGCAAAAGGGGTTTAAAGCCCATCAGCTTTTTAAAGATTACATAGACTATTGTATAATTTCATTTTTATGCCCGATGGATTTTAGTTTGGAAAGACAGGCAGTTGCATTTGTATGGGTGAAATCCAAAAAGAGAAACTGAATTCAAGTTTATGGGCCTGAGCCTGCAATTGCTATGTTATGTCCCAAGGACAATAGTGTAAACAGTTCTACTTGTAGTAATAAACCCTATGCCCAGTTGTGATCACTGTAAGATTGGGCCCTCAGTTAGTGGGGTGGTTGGTGTCAGTGATAAAACTTAGAGGATGACCTTTATTAATAAAAGTTTATTCCACATGTAAGAGAGACGGTATACAACTATTGCTTATTTCTCAGTGAAAATAACATACTTGGAAAAAGGCATTTTCTGGAGACTGATAGGAGTCCAAAAGCATCCAAAATCATTTCAAAGAGAGCCAATTAAAAAAAAAATCATGCAAGCTGAGACTTGGCATGATAAGTTTTAGAAGAAGCAGTTTTTCTTCTGGTTGAGCTGAACACTCTAACAGTGTCTTAGCTATGGTGCTAGCAGTCTGCCTAGTACAGAAAGGCTAAAGAAATGTCAACTTCTCTTTTATAATAGCCATTGGAATTAAAAAAAAATAGGGAATTCCTATGTTCATTGGACATAACACAGTTTCAAAGTTCAATACATATTAATTGAAAAATGGCAGTATCTGAACACTTCACTGTCTAGGAATTCCAGCTGGAATAACTGTACAGAACCAATGACCTCTCTTCTTATTTTGTACGTCTCCCTCCTGGTCTCTATAAGGGCTTTATCTATTAGGGTTTCTTGAAAGTAAAGTCCAATGGCTTCAATAGGGTTTGGATCAGGCTAGGCTCTGAGAGCCGAACTTTTGTATTTTTGTAATGTTCTGATAAAGATTAGCACAAGGATATTTGGGGGGAAAAACTGAAGAAGTTTTAAGTGTTCCAACTGAAAATACAGAGCAAAGGGAAAACATTGAAAGTACCATGCAGCTGGTCATTTTCCACGCAGCATTATATTAAAACATCAGATAACTTAGGAACAATAGAAAAATGTACTCAGTGAATAATTTTAGCATTTTACTGGCATAGGACTGCATAGGGAATCTTTCTACTTACAGTGCTGGTCTTTTCTCTGTCTTTCTTTGCTTATTTTATATCTGTTTTCAAATGTCACCTGAAAGCCCATTTCTTCCCTCTGCCCTGTCTTTCAATTTTGTAGCAGTGTCTATTTTTCCCCACACAGTGGGAAGGCAAGCACATATGCCTAAGGGTGTATTAATTACATTAATTGCTCGTGTATCAGTTTAATGAGATGTACTCATCCCATGCTCTGAGTGCATGTATGATCTTGATTAAGCCCCAATAGGATAGTGCTTTTCTCATAGAATATCCAATCCTGGGCAAAGGGCCAGAGAAATTAGGCCTTGATAGACCCATACAATCTAGGGGAACACCAGCTCCTAGTCTTAAGGATTCTTGGTTAGTAACATGAAGTGACTCCCTTTAGGCATGTCTACAGTCCTTCAGCCCCCCACCCCCTGTTACCCCTGAGCTGGCTAAATGTAGCTCCTAGTGCAGGCATACTTCATTGGTGTAAAATGTGAAAGGAACCGTGGTAACTTATCCCGGTGACATGTACATCAGATGCAAGTTGCATTTCCTACCAGGATAGCACATCTTCCTGAGAGAGGTTTAGTGTTGCAGTTTTAATGGGGCTGAAGGACCAAAGAGAAAACAAAGCTTTATGATCATTTAAATAACTGACCTTTCAAGTAATAGCAGCACAAATTGCTTATATTGACTGTCCTGCCATTGGCTCCTCTTCTTGCCCCTGTGCTCTGAGACTCCACTGCATGCCATGAAGGCTAAGTACAGACAGTCAAAAATCCTGAGGTTGAACTGGTTCAATCTTCACAGGTTAGTCTAAGCTGCATAGATTGAACTGATACACAAGTGAACCAACATATGCTTTTTATTCCAGAAATGCAGCCAGCCATATGCTGGCAGTGGCTGAGGCCAGAAGCCAGGGGACACTAGAGCACGCCTCTCTGCTCCAGTGGAGCAGACAGCTTGGGCACCCACCCTGCAAGGGGGGAATTATGGGGTAGGTGCAAAGCATCCTGGGATGCTGGGGGACTGTGAGTTAACTTGAATTTGTAGGGGATCAGGGACAGAAGTTTAATAACTGCTTTAGGTTAAATCAGTTCAGGTGTCATACTACATACATCCAGGTCTATCTTAAACCAGTTTGGCCAGTTTGAAAGCAGTTTATGTGCACTGAACTTCTGTTGTGTTACAGATTTGAACTGGTTTCTGATCACTTATACCAGTTTATGTGTAATTTCTGTCCTTTGCATTGGGCACTCAGGCTAAGTCCATTGACGTCCTAGAATGACTTCTCATTGGTTTTGAATAGTCTTTGAATCAGGCCTAACATGCACAGATAGTTCTGCCTGGGCAATATTAAGGACATGATTCAAAGTCAGTGGAAAGCTCTTATTTTTTTTTTCTATGGACTATGGATTAGACTTCAAAGATCCTAAAATTCTTGCATGGAGTTTTGTGGAATGGGCTGGCTGTATGCAGAAGTTCTTTGGCTCTTCCCTGACTATTCTGGCCCAGGTGACTGAGTGAAGCTAAAATTTTACAGAGTGGAGGGCGGGGGAAGGATATCTTACATCTGCTCACCTCTCTGTGCTCCACTGAGGCTATTTCTGCTTTTTACTCTCTTTGGACCTGTTCAATGGCAGGAACATAAGGAACTTATATTACTTCATTTTAAAAAATGGCTGGGAAAACAGCTTGTATGAAAGACATTATAGAAAATAAAGGTGTATTGTAAAATAGTGATATGCATTATTCATTATTCAAACTCATGCAAAGCAATGCAGTTTTTAAAATGTGTCCTATGTAGCCAACTAACAAAGTTAGGGTACCTGAACTAAAGGTCTTTATTCTAGCCTTATTCAATCCTATTCCCATTCATTTCAATGGGAGTTTTACTTTAAGTGAGTTTCTCAGGCCTTGATTTGAAATAAAATGTAAAAAAAAAAAGTAGGCTTTGACTATAAATCTTGATATATCATCTAAGCACTGGGACTGCCAGCCAACAGCAAGTTGTACATAACAACCTGATTGTCAGCTGGGTCTTCAGTGTACCTTACTTTGCATCCAGGGTTATTTGTAACCTCACTTCAGGCCACTTAGAAATCCAAGTACCTGAGCTGTGGTAGTCATCATCAGAAGCTTAGCTATCTGAAATGACTACCTTGAAACTGTTGATTTCTGCCAACAAAACTGCAGTTTCCAAAGCTTGAAACAGGTGAAGAGTGTGGTCTGTAAAACTTGTCTTTTTATGATTGCTGCTCTTTGATTACAGTCGCTTTCCAGATACCAGGACTGATACCATGTTTTGCTAACTGCTTTGCACACTCCTTATAAGGTGGACAATCCCTGCCACTAAGAGCTTGCAGTCTGGGTAGTCAAGACAGAGAGGGAAAAGGAATTGCTGTCATTTCTGTTTTCAAGGTGAGAAATGGAGAGAGAGATTTCAATAATTTGCCCCAAATCCCAGAAGAGTCTGGAACAGAACTGGATACTGACATCAGGGCTTCTCAGTTCCAGTGTGGCACTTTACCCAGTATACTTTCTCTGTGAGTGATTTACTTTTTTAAAAATTAAAAGAATAGCTTTAATATTTGTGGAGAAGTTTTCCTTCAGAGCTAAGTCAGGATTGTTTGTAACAGTGCTGTGCAAATCACATCATCTCTTTTGGGATCAAAATGGGTTTTACCAAAAAAAAAAAAAAA
>NW_017728995.1:51019080-51024195 GCF_001723915.1 Gavialis gangeticus
AAAAAAAAAAAAAAAATTACTAGCAGCTCAATTACTCCAAACCCCCTCATTTGCTATATCCCAATGCTCCTTTCTGGGACTGGAACCCTTTCATTTGATGGTGCTCCTTACCAGCCACTGATTGCTGTAATGCTCTGTGTACTATGTATATTTGATATATCATCTAAGCACTGGAAAGCATTAATTCTTTTTGTATAGCTTTTCAGTCCTGATGTAAAACAGGCAGAAGCACAGCAATTCCTGCCATAATGTAATATGACTCCAGGAATAAGAAATTTCCATCTCAGAATGTACCAGGAAGTGGGAAACATGCCTAGTCAAACAATAATGTTCTTTTGGGCATACTGTATAACCTGTCTCCTAATATATATGTGTGCGTGTGTGCGTGCGTGTGTGTGTGTGTATTCACTTTAAAAGCAGAAGGAAGTTTCCTTTTACAATAAGTCAGACTAGGAATGTTACGTTTCAACTGAAAATTGGCACTGAATGTTGGACCTCCAGGGCCAGATCCTGCTGACATTGAAGTTTGTGGGAGTTATGTCATGGAGTTTTCTGGTAGCACTAAACTCCTGAATTATAACTTCCAGGAATGTTTCATAGCATGTCTCACCTATTGTCTCCCATGGCCTCCGATTCCCACTACCAGGCATTTGCATTTTCACAGACCAATATTTTGCATATTGGTTTCTATTCTATCCAGGAGAACATAAAATAACAGCAGACTCTCCCTATGCCCAAAGAAGGGTGTTTGTACCTAAACACTTGCAGAGAACAATTTTCCAATTATTTAGTTGGTCTAATAAAATATATCACATATACCCAAAGAACCTTGTCTGCTAGGAATGTTACACAGCATATTAAATCCAACCTAGGAACAAGCCCTAGATATGTTTCTTTAGACTAACCTTGTAACTAGGAAAACAGAGAATTGAAACAGAAATCTGTTATAATAAAAATTCAGGTCCTACCAAATGAAAGATACAGGATAAATGCTAAATAAAATCATGGTCAAAATCAATTACTACTAGAAAGTAAGTATTTTTCCACTTGCAAACAATGGACAAAGCTTAGGGATCAAGTCTGGAGTCAAAGGTTCTTGGTGGTCAAGTCAAAGGGCACTCAGAGATGTATATTAATGCATGTCAGCTTCTAGATTCTAGGGTCAAGCAGTAGTTCATAAAAGAAACAAGGCATCTTAAGAAGAAGTGTTATTAGCAAACATCAGGTCAAAGTTTATCTTTGGGTCAGTGTGTACGGGAGGGTCACTCATTCATTGCCTGAAAACAAGCTTTTTCCTCCTGAACACTGCCTCACTGCAAGGTGTTCAGGGGAAAATATGGGTATGTGTATATGCTCTGGAGAAAGGTGGTAAGATTACAGAGTACTTCAGCACATAGTGTGTCAGAGAATGGTACTCTTAATACTTAAATGGGAGACTTGAGGGTTGGCAAATATTTTCAATTTTAACTTGATTTTAAAGAGGCATGATTTTGTTCAATAATGCAAAGATTCCTACAGTATGTTTGCATAGCTCCCTGAGCCAGTAGAGGACTATTACAGGAAATAAAGGTTTGTTTCCTCTTAATAGAACCGCTATTGCAAATCTCAGGCCTTTGATGTATTGATATGGCAAATTCTTTTGCATGATTCTTACTGGAAGCAATGCACTTCCTGAGAAGTGAGTTTGCCAGTTCATCCCATTCAAGGCACCCCCCTGCAATTTTGCACTCTCCTCTTCCCACAGCCCTGGGTGTGGAACCCGCAGAATCCAGGGTGACCACAATCAGTGGTGCTCTGTGAATCAAATGTGGAGGAATGCTCCTGCCCTACATGAGTGTGCAAAGGCTGCCTACTTGCTTTGACAATCCTATGCTGCAGAAAATCCTTGCAATCTTTTGTGCTTGATGGTATTGACTCATTTCAGTTCCATGCTAAGATACTTCCTACTGAAACCAAAAATGCAGAATATGGTTCTTTCAAATAATGTTATTCTGATGATTTTAAGAGACCTGTTCTTGACTTCCTAAAGAGGTCAGTTTAAATGATTTTGCTTATGTTCTTGAATATATTCTTTTTAAGTAGGAATAATATGTGATAGTTCATTAAGCTGCTAATGTTTGTCAAATGCTGATTAAAATATAATTTGCAATGGTAAATGGCTCTTAGAAATATCCAATTTGACTAGAAATGGTAAAAAATGACTATCCATTATATTTTACATTAATATTGTGAAAATTATAGTCTTATATTGTTGTGCTTGATATTTAACATTGTGGCTCCAGAGACCAAAATTAGCATCATGAAAACCTCTTGGTGCTTTTTTTCTTTTTCTTTTTTTTTTTTAACTTTTTGCCTTTCACTGTACTGACATAAAATAGTTCTGACCTCTCTAGTAAAGGTTCTACTGTTTTTAAAGCATTTCCACATTACACAGGCTTTATACCAAATTGTGAGGAGAAATATAACAGTAAAGCTGAATCTTCATTGCAACTACAGCTACTGAGGATTCTTTTTAGATGACACTTTTTTTTATTGTGCTATGCCAGTTTGTCAAAACGCAAACTTTTTGTGGGAATATATCAGCTTTGATTAAACTTATGTTGAGAGAGGTTTCTTAGAGTGTTAGGGCACCTATTTGATTCAGTCCCAGGAACTTGTTTCTGGGCCTCCCACATTCAGGAAAGTCACTGCTTGGGTATATCTACCCTTGGTCTGTGTTGCTTCCCAGACTGCTGCCAAAATGAAGCCCCACCCATGTATCCTGCACACTCCAAATTGGGGGCTATAGCAGTATGGATGTTTTGGGGGCAGTCTCTCCTGCTGCTTTTTAGATAACAAAATTCTGAGCACGGTGGTGGCTGGTGACTCCAGACCATCCCCACAACTTCAGTTATAGTTTAGAGCATACAGAGCCAGAGCAAATGGGAGACATTGTTTTTCATCAGCCTTGAAAACAGTGCCAAGCCAGTGTAGACGTACTCTTTATGTTTTCTGTTGAACTGTTTCATTTTACATAAATAATTAAATATTCATTATCCCAGTGAGAGAAAATATAGCTTGGTGATCTAGGTTCTCACATGGAGTACAGGTGAGTCGGAATAAAATCCCTATGTACACGTTTAATTATAGAGAGGCATACTCTAAAAGGGCTAACCAGCTGCTGGTGGTCACCACACTCACCTGGGATGTAAGAGGCCCAGCTTCAAGCCTGTGACCTGCTTCAGACTGAATAATAGGGAAGTGGTGCTCGCTCCTACACCCGGGGTCTTCAAAAGGAGGCTAGATAATCACCTAGCTGGGGTCATTTGACCCCAGGCATCCTTTCCTGCTCATGGCAAGGGGTCGGACTTGATGATCTACTCAGGTCCCTTCTGACCCTACCAAGTATGAAACTATGAATAGGAAATTGATTCTGTGTCTTCCACATCCCAGCTGAATCTTCTAATTGCTCAACTACTCCAGTTGTTGGGTTTGCTTTATTTTATTGTTTCTGAAAAGCTTCAGAATGACCCAGGACCCACAGCTTGTTTCCAGTGAAGTCTATGACAATGCTCAGTGATTCTGATGAGAGCAAAACCAAAAAAAGTTTTAGTTTTGTTTTGATGCAGAACATAAGAAAAAATTATGTCTAAAACCCTTGTATAGGACGGCAGAAGAAAATGTCTCCTGACTACCTCTAATTGTGAAGATAGCCTGAAAGCAAAGATTAAATTAATTGTAAAAGTGCTTAAAAAGTGAGGGGCAGTCTCAGCTGGGGCAGACTTTTTGGCTTTATTGAAGCTAATTCATACCAGTTGAAGATCTGTCCTCATAGTACCAGTATTACTTGTTTTTGTTCATGTGTGAAGGCTCCTCAAGTAAAATATGTTTTATAATAGAAAGTTGTTTTAAAGATTGAGAATCGGCAAGTCCTTACTTTCTGTAGTTACTTACCTTGGGTCCAATATATATGCTCAAGAGAGAGGATTTGAGTGACTGGCTTTTGGTTGTGAGACCACTATGCTGTTGAAAGAGTGATTTTAACTCTGCTTGTTCTACTTTTACAAAACATTTTGAGCCAGGTCCTTTTTCCAAATACAAGTAAAATGGTTTATATCACCTGAGGATCTGCCAGTGATTTTTTACATAGATAGGCATCAGAAATTATGTTGTATAGAGGGAGGTAAATTCTTTGCTGATCTACAGGTATAGCAGTCTCAAAGACTGTTATAAGATAATGCAAAATTGGTCTGATAGGTTGGTAGTTGAAAAAATGAGAGGGGAGGAGGAGAAGAGAAAACCTTGCTTGTTTCATACAGTTAGTTCAGCAGGATCAAATTTATTCTTGGCTTTATTCCATTGAAATCAATGGAGTGATGAGAGAGGAATTTTGCCCCCTGACTTCAGTGTGATGAAGAACAAGATATGGCCTTGGATCTATACTAAGAGAATTAAGTTGCTGATCTATATTTTGCTTCCACTTAAGTAAATGTCCAAATGTTCACTGATTGTGATGAGAGCAAGATGATGTTCAGTCTTTACCTATCAACATAAGAAACAAGATGTGAAAAGGAGAAAACAACTGGACACAAATTAAGACAAGTGCCCCAGTGACAATGTTTTGTTTGTTCATAGTACAGAGAGATTTGTGGTCAAAGAATTCATTTTAAAGTTGCTTTAAAATTCTCCCCTTTAATTGATTTAATGCCTCCTTCTTAGTAACTTAATCACTCTAACTGCTATTTGAAGAAATAGGAATGTGTTGTTTGGACACTGCCTTCAAGGACCAGAAACCTGTCAGTATAGCTCTTAGCTGGGCCAACAGGATTTTGGGGGGTTAATTTTTTGAACCTCCCTCAGCCGTTATTGTTTGGATTTCGTTTCCGGTGGGTCATGCAACACTTTACTGATTTCGGTTTTGTAAGTTCAGTTGAGTCCCCTTGAATTCTGAGGTGAGTTTCAGGTTTAAAAAAGCTCAACAATTCAAAAGGGAGCTCTGTCAAATGGGAGCTGAATCCCACCTGGGCTTGCGCTGAAACCAGAGAACGATGAGAACCAAAAGTCTGGATTCAAAGGTCCTTCAACTTTAGATGGGTTTGGATCCAGATCTGGATCTGAACTTTGTGCCTCATGCTT
>NW_017728995.1:51029195-51037416 GCF_001723915.1 Gavialis gangeticus
GAGAACGATGAGAACCAAAAGTCTGGATTCAAAGGTCCTTCAACTTTAGATGGGTTTGGATCCAGATCTGGATCTGAACTTTGTGCCTCAGGCTTCTCTCTAATTGAAGCCATGCAAAACCACAGATTTCACAAGTCTTTGATGCAAAACCATAAATAGGCATATGTTTGTGCAAAACAAGGTCCAGGCTCACTTGAAGGATCACAAACCTGATGAACCTTGGCTGTTTGGAAAAAAAAATGCCAGTCTTTGATTTACTGATTTGCATACTTTTCTGTAATAATGTTAATGGAAGAAAAGATAGCTGTTCTTGTCTTTTAGTTAGGGATGGAACCATCTTGCTTTTACTTTCTGTGTCTTTACAGAGACATGCAGCCATATTCAGTACAGTAGTCCTCTCAAAGGAGTCTCAACTTTGGTTCTTTCTTGTTCTGCTAATCTAAAATATAAACCCTACCAACCAAAATCTCTGTGGCTTGCTGCTGTTTGCTCTTTTTATATAATAACTGCCTGAAAAGAACTGTGATCAATATGGGAGTGAAAATAGGATATAGAGGTGGTCATAGATACTAAAATTAGATATTGTTTGATTAAAATAATGCTAAATGCCTTTTCTGAATAGCTGTATTACATAGGGTAGATACGTACTTTAAGATTACACACACACAAGAATGACACATGCTCCCGGAGGCTGGGGGGGCATGGCGACCACATGCAGGCAGCAGTGGTGGTGGGGAGTGGAGAGCTCCCACAGGTAGCTGCAGTGGTGTTGGTGGTGGGGGCAGGCTAAGCGGGGAGCTCCCACAGGTGGCCGTGGCTGGGGGAGGGAGAGAGGAGTGGCGAGTGCTGAGTGGTAGTCGGTGACTACCCACAGACATCGGCAAGGGCCAGTGGTGTTGGCGGCGGCTGGGGGTTGGTAAGCGGTGACCACCTGCAGGTGCCTCCAGCAGCATCGGCGGTGCTTCTCTCAGGCAGTGCACCGCCAATCTCACGGGTTGCACATGCACCTGTGTGTACCCCCTATGCGTCGCCAGTGCACACGTGTGCGCACATGCACAGACACACGCGGACACACACACAGAGAATCCTTCTCCGTCTTATATATAAATATAAAGTAATCTTATTTAGCTAGTCTGTAGAATCTATATATTTAGTCTATATATAGGTAATATTTCTCTTTCTATATATCTTATTTAGTCTATGAAAGTGCATATCTACCCTGCCTTCTGACTGACTTCAGGTTACCATGGCTAACTACCTCTCCCTGGATCATATAGTACATGAGACATTTTATTTCTGTGTGCATGTGTGCTTCATTTTTTAAGAATAAGGCAGCTGTCAAGAGAAAATGAGACTCTCAAAGCAATGTAGCGGATTTAACACATCTTCCATCTTCCACTAATGAAACATCACAACATTTTTAAAATTTGAATGGCAGATGCAAGGTTTCCTTTTGGAAGTCTGATAATTTACTATGGAGTGTATGACACAGTAATACTTAGAAACTTACATGTGAACATATTGGTTGAATTACATGAACATTGCCAGAGCATGATGAAGAAGAGAAATTTGCATGGAAGTTGTTTTTGATAGCTAGATTTAAGCCTGTTATAGAAAGATAAAATAATCCATGTGGATAATGCAGATGCTACTGGAAGGTGCCAAGAATATTTCCAAGATGTTCGTGAAATTGATCATTAGTTCAGGCCTCAACCACACATTCATTATTTTCCATTTTTATTACCACAGTACCTCTGAGATGTATTGTGAGCCACAGATCCCATTGTGCTAGGTGCTATAGAAACACAGAGCAAAATGATTCCCTTACCACTAGGAGCTTACAACTTAAGTAGAAGACATCAGCTGGATGCAGACTAGGAAGCACAAATAAATGAGAACAAAATGTTGGTCAGCCTGACAGACAGTGGTCTCTGAACATTGCCTGCCTAATATCTGCAAATATTTTTGTAGGCGTTGCAGCAAAGGAGAGTTTTAGGGAGGTGGTCTTAACAGTAAAAAATAAAGTGAATGTATTTAACCAGGTGACAAAGTTTTGAATGCAACATTCATTTTTAGAAGGAAAACTTCTTTCTTTGATATCGAAGTCCTGTTATTGAATTAGAATTGGAAGCTAATCTCACTTCCAGACCCTACAAACTTCTACAGGGGTACAAACACTGAGCATAAACTTGTTAGGCATAAATGTGGCCTATTGCTTTGCAGTGAGATTTGCCCAGCTGGGTTAGTTGAAAAACAAGCCTTTTAAAATCAATGGACTTGTGAATCCCCATGCAAGGTTAATGTCACAAAATAACCTCTGAAGTGCCAAATTTGTTTATACAGCTCTAGTTGTTATTTAAAAATGCATTTCAGAGTAGTGTTTTTCCTTCTCCAGGAATAAGAACTGAAATAGAAAGAATTCCTGTCTTAAGTGGTGGATAAGGAAAACAGAACAATATTTTTATTATTATTAAATACATCAGACACTGTTTTGAGCTGATTTGTATTCAGTTCAAAACAAGGAACAAATTCCCCTGCAGCAATGTAATAAAAATATTGTCTTTGAGTTTGCTCACTGGTGGGATTGAAATGGTTTAGAAGTTTTTGTGTTAAAGTAATTGTCTTAGAGTAGTCGGGAATGGGAAGGATCATGGATTCTCTTAGTTGGGGTGACTGATTTAGAAATTAGGTAGGACTGGGGGCTCTTGAAAAAAATGGATGTTCTTAGTGGGGAATTTGAGGAAGTTTGTCACCATTTCATTGGAGGAGGGATGGTGTCACTGAAAAGAGGCTGAAGGATGTTGTACATGGAGAATGGCAGGGGTAGGCAACCTCTGGCACGAGTGCCAGAGCGTGGCATGCAAAGGCATTTTGCTTGGCACGCGAGCCTTTGGGTAGACAGCGGGGAAGGGGCTGGGGCTGCACTGCCTCAACAAGGATCAGACCTCTCGTGGCTCCCCCACTTTCTGCCCCTGGCACACCAGCATCTTACAAGTTGAGATTGTGTATGTTTTTGGCACTCTCCCCAAAACTGTTGCCAACCCCTGGAGTATGGTCTCAGTGACAGCAGGGGAGCAGGAAAAGCCTAAGGGTTCTGTCAGAGGAAAAGGTGTCTTTAGTTGGGGGAGGGGGGGGACAAGCTGAAGAACAAAGTGTCTTTTAGATGAAGGAAAATCTTAGTGGGAGTTGGGAGTGTCATGGGAGGATAGGACTGCCTCTGTAAGGCTGAGAGCAGGGAAGTTGGCAAGATAATTTCAGTGAGTGCAGAGGGGTGAGCTTTGTGCATAAAGAATAATCAACAAAAAATATAGTGATTTTTCAAAGGGAAGGAATCATCACTGCAACTGGAAAGGGAGTAAAAAAGATGCCTAGGCTACTCCACATTTGGCATATTTGGGTAGAATAATTGCATTGACCAATCACATCATTTAATCAAGGTTCTTTAATAATGATGGACCATAGTGAGAGTAAAGGGCCTGTTAACTCTATATCCACTTGAACAACTTTGAGGATGGTTGGGCTGCTGAAGGTGGTCATGGGAGCTCTCACTAACCTTGCAGTATGGAGGTATATATAGACACTTATGTGTGATGACCATCATTGCAAATAATCTGATCCTTCTATTTCTCTAAAAGAGGTCCATAGAGGTTGTACAGCCTCAGTGAAATGGGACTGCTTGAAATGGATTTCCAGGATGAGAGAGGGGCCTAAAGCTAGGGATTCAGTATGCACACTTGCTACATCTGGGAGGTGGTATGTTTGATTTAGTTTCCAAACGGCAGGCATGAGACATCCAGAATGGCACTTGTGTATGTGGATTGTGCCTGCTAGGATTCTGACCCTACTAAACCTGCCTATATAATAAGATGACAGACACCTGGAAGGAAATACCTGAAACTGTGCTGCAAGAGACTGCCATCTGAGCTACCTTTCATGGCTTCTATTTGCAAACTTTTGGGGTATGCTGGGCTAGGTTTTGGGAGGACACTTATTTTTGTTTGTTTTTTCCCTTATTTTCTTTCCTCTTCTATTATTCATTATACCTTTTAGTGTGGAATATGCCCATTATATCTGCCCTATGGTTGGTGATATCATTTAGCTTAATCATTTATATTTACTTGATATGCTTTGGGACAAGTCCTGCCTTGATTTATACCTCTTGCAACACTCAGGGTATAAATCAGGGCAGAACTGGGTTCTTTTGCTAGTGTTGCTTTAAGCTGGAGTTTTCAAAAGGGCCCAAGGGAGTTAAGCATCTCACTTCTATTGAAATTCAGTGGGAGATGGTTGTCTAATTCTCTTGGTCTCCTTTGCACATATCCCACTTGAATATGTATGTCTGTGTGGGGGAATTTCCATGTATGTTATTCATTTATTCATCTGATGGATATCATGGGGCTTGCTTATTTCAGTCTGGCTTGTTGGGCCAAATACTTTACTCGTCCAGACTCTCACTCATTATTAGGAATTTTGACTGAATTAGGAGTCTAGTTGACTGTAAGATTGGATCGTCAAAGGATATGAATACAACAAAGCTGGAATATTTAATTTGAGGGAATTAAAAAAAAAAGATATTTATTCATTTCCTCATGATAGCTTAAATGAGATCCAGAACATTTAGTCAATTCCTTTTTCTACTCCTGCATATTCTCTGCCTTGATTAAAATTATTGTCTCTCTGATATCTTGTGTAGCTGCCAGCTTACTATTGAGGATTCTCTTTTGTTCCCATATATAACATGCAAAGGAAGGCCAAATTATGAAGATATTTTGCATTTAAAGCCTACCAGACCTAGTCTTTCAGTTCCCATAGAAAGTTCAAATAAGTATGTTAGCTTTAGTTTGATTTTTTCCTCCTCCCATTCCTCCTACCCCAGTGCTTCAACTTCAGTGAGCATAGCAAATTTGATTCTTCATTTTGCATTTAATATATTTGTTTGTGCTTGTCACCCTTGTTTTATTCTCACCTATTAAGTTCTCCTTAGGTTTGTGTTTTAGTTCCTTGTCAATATAGCTTTTCCACAGTGGTACTTCTCAGAGACAGGGCACCACTTTTTCTATCTGTAGCAGAGAAAGTTAACCAAACATGGTTTATTCTTGGATGCAGAGCTGTAATGGGACATACACGATGCAAATTTAGTTCCCCATGGTGCTGGGTGTCAGTGAGTGCTATGTGTCCCTTAGCTCATCCTGAAAACAGCTGCCTGCTTCCTTATGCTTGCTTGCCATGACTTGATGTGAAACAAAAAAAAGGGGAAGCTGAGTGTTGGAACAAAAAGGGAAATAACATTCTTTCAGTGGGGAGCATGGGGAATTAGACAGGGCTCCATCTCCCCTACATCCTGTCCTCACCACACCCGTTGGGCCAGTACCATGATCTTTCCTGTATAGCCGAGTCGCTTGACTGGTAGCTCACCTGGTCACTGACATTTATCACCCCCAACATAATGGAGCTCATCGGGGTTCATTCAATCCTGATATATGCCTCTTTTATCGGTGTACATGCTCCATGAGTCCAGCATCCATTGCAGGCCCTCACATTCTTGATTGAGGGGTTCTCCTCACTCAATTACTCTCTTACACAGGCCTTGTGGATTTGGCATTCGTCTTTGTTGGCCTTGCTTTAGAAAAAATCGCCCATCTTCCATGCTGGTGCCCTTCGGCCGGCTTGTGGGCTCCATCAGCTGATTTCCCAGTGGGACTTCCCAGCCTCTCCCCATACCTTGCAGCTTACTCATATCCCAGTCTCTGAGCTGGAGGGTCAAGTGGCCTGCTTTTTTCCATTGACTATTCCTCACTGGCTCCTGCTCTAGGTGTCCAACACTTGTTCCTGGCTAGAGCACTTGTTTTGTTATTCTCCCAGCCTGGCTCTTCCTCTGCCTCCACACACAACTTCACTGCTGTCCCCTAGGAGACCATGTTTTCCTCTCTGGCAGTAATGGGCCTTGACCCTCCCACTTTTGGGCCCACTGGGCCTCTCGGAGGCCACTCACATCAAGCTCCCCAGCCACATGTTTGGCAGCAGCTGGGGATTGCCAGAAGGTGGGGCTCACTGGCACTTCTGGGTTCACTCCTGGGAAGGCTTGCCAGTGGTAGCAGAAGTCTGGTGTGACTCCTGGTTGGGTCGAGTGGTGACCCAGTCACACCCAGGATCCCACTCATCACAGGGGTCAAAGCCTGGTTTCCAGCTGCATCCAGATGAGCCCACCAGTGGCAGTGGAAGCCCAGTGTGGACTTCTGAACAAGTTGAGTGGTGATCCTGGTCGCAACTTAGGGTCCTGCTTGTAACAGGGGCCAGGGAGCAGCTCCCTGTTACATTGGATCCGGAAAACTGCTCTTTCACAATGTGGTGGATGAGTGCCAAGTAGCTGGGGACTGTGAAGCATCCACTTTAAAGAAGAGAGTTGTCTGCTTTTGAATATGGTAAAGTTGCAGAAACGTTGCTTGTATTTTCAGGATAAATTTAGTAAATGACTAGAACTAGTCTGGCATTTACCTGTCCCCTCAGAAGAGTTCCTTATTAACATGTCCTACTGTGAAGCTGTTAAGACCCATTCCTTCTGTGTTGCTGTGAATGGAGCACTTTGTATAGCAGTCTTACAAGTTGCCGAATTCTCAGATCACACAGGAGATTAACAAATATAGATGTAGTTAAGAAGCAACTTATCACTTGATGATCAGCAAGACACAGCAGAATCCAGAATTCTCATAGCTTAACAGTTGGCATCTTTAAGTCAACATTTGTCTTTCGTTAAGGTGTACCTCTGTTAAACAATGATAGCTTTAAAGCAGATGACACTTATTAATTCTGCAGCCTAATAGCAGCAATGACTATTGTGAAAGTACACATATTAACAGTTTTGGCCTAGACCCAAATACAATTTGTGCCATAATGTTGCAAGGACAAGATATTTTATCTGCCTTTTGGAGACATCAAAGTTCCCATGACAATTTCTGTAAAAATAAAGATTTGCAGTTGTCATACTAAGCCATATTGCCCCACTTCATAATTTTATGCCTGATACTGAAGGCTACTTGGTCATAACCAAAAATTCCAGAGGTAGCTGGATGTCAGGAATGCTGGATCATGTGCACATACAACAGCTTGTAGCTTGTAAATAGTGGAAACTTGGACAATGAGAAGGAAGGCTGGGAGGCTAAACTGGTTGGGTTTGTCTTGCATAGTGAAGAATGTGAGTAGAGTGGGGATGAATGTGGCGGGAAAGAGGAAGGCCAAGTTTGAAATGGGAGTCAGGAATGAACAATGGTGGAAAGATGCTATTAATTGGAACAAATAGAGGAGAAAGTTTTACGCTGCCAATCCTATGGTTGCGTGGGGTGAAAGGCTGAAATGAGAGAGAGCGAGTATATAAACATAAAATATTTTATATAGATATGGTTTTGTGGTTGAAATATTCTCTGAATTTGGCACAGAGCAACAATGTTATATTAATGCTTCTTAAATGCTGAAGGCCTTCTGTGTCCAAAGCAACAGAAATGCTAGTCTTCTAGCATTTGACTAGGCATTAGCACATTCGAGATGGCTAATTGATTCTAACACATTTCTAACTGTACTTCAGGATGAAATACTGACATGTTTTAGGATTTTTTTTGCAGGGGGAGAAGAAATTCTTGTGGTATCTAGGATGGATGAATAATAAATTATTGTTGTTGGAAATCAGACTAAGAACATGTAAGAGTGCACCCTCAGCAAGTCTGCAGATGACATCAAGCTGGAGGGAGTAGCAGATACGTTGGAGGGTAGAGTTAGGATTCAGAGGGACTTAGACAAATTGGAGGATGGGGCCAAGAGGAATCTTATGAGGTTCAATAAGGACAAGTGAAAAATCCTACACTTAGGACAGAACAATCCCCTCAGTGCAGGCTTGGGGCTGACTGGCTGGGCAGCAGCTCTGCAGAAAAGGACCTGGGGGGTTACAGTAGACAATAAGCTGAATATGAGCCAGCAGTGTGCCTAGTTGCCAAGAAGCTAACAGCATACTAAGCTGAATTGGTAGGTGTGTTGCCAGTAGGCCCAGGGAAGTGATTATTCCTCTCTATTCATTACTGGTGAGGTCACATCTGGAGTACTGTGTTCAGTTTTGGGGCCCCCACTACAGAAAGGATGTGGACAAATTGGAGAAAGTCCAGCAGAGAACAGCAAAAATGGTTTGGGGGCTTGAGGACAGGCTGAGGGGACTGGGTTTATTTAGTCTACAGAG
>NW_017728995.1:51042416-51059246 GCF_001723915.1 Gavialis gangeticus
GTGAAGCACCGGAACAGGTTACCTAGAGATGTGATGGAATCTCCATCCTTGAAGGTTTTTAAGGCCCAGCTCAACAAAGCCCTGACAGGAATGATCTAGTTTGCGATGGTCCTGCTTTGAGCAGGGGGTTGGACTAGATGACCTCCTAAGGTCCCTTCCCCCCATAACTTTCTATGATTCTAAGATTGTATGAAGAGGAGAAAACCTGAGATTACAGATTCTTAACAGGGGAAATTAGAAAACAGAGGTAACTGGAAGCTGGTGTTCCACTAATGTATATGGTATCAAGGCTGAAAAGCTCTAATTGCAGATTAAACAGAAGAGAAGGGTGAGAAACTAAGTGAGGTTTAGCTATTTATGAAATCATACCAGTCCACATGCACATGCACACCATACTAGAATCACTTCTACTATCTGGCTACCTATTTAAATGGGCCACTCACAGTCAGTAATAGCTTTCACCCTCAAAAACCTCCTAAGAAATGTTACAGATAGAGAACTTAGGTACAAAGTAGATTAAAGACTTATTCAAGGTCACTCTGGGTATCTATGGCTTAGCTGGAAACTGAAGGCAGGGCTTGACCCCTAATTAAATGTGTTATCCACTAGACCCTTTGTACCAGATCATTTATATTCTACAATACAAGACCACCACTTCCATATTCCAGAAAGTGAAAGTGACTTTTATTTGGGATACTTGCATATCATTTGCCTGCTTACTGTAATTCTAAAGGATACATTTTATAGTGCAACTGTTCTGGTGGGAGGAAAGGGGAAATTAAATATTCATTATAGGTAATCATTACAAAAGGTGACAGCAAACTCTGTAGCCAACTCTGGTAACATTCATAAAACCAAGAAACAAAAAAGGAACACATTTATGTAAAAGAAAATCTAAATCAGCTAAAACAAATCTAAGTTATACTTAAACAAATACCTTGGGTTTCATTCTTTTTTATGCACACAAATGTAAGTAATGTTTAGTGTAAGGCCCCTTAGTTTCAGGTGCCATCCCATCCTACCAAATGTCAGAGTAATATGAAGGAGTTTGATATAAATGAAAGCTGGGTCCTTTGTTTTGTTTTGATCCATTAACAAATACTTTTTCAAGATAAACAACATTCTGAGAGAGATCCATATTCATATTGTGTGACATAATTCTAGTAACTGCAAGAAGCCTGCAAATATGTCTCTACAAATCCTGCCTACCGTATATTTTAATAATATAAGTAGATGAAGTATAAGAAAAGAGTCAGTGGTTTTATTTATCCCACAATAGATTACAAGTGCAGACTTAGTTTTTCAGTTGTTGGAGGACTTAATCATTCAGAGAAATAGTTTATGAAAATTATCTTTTATATCTGAGAGGAATTAAAAGCAGAGTTGGATGGGGACAATGTTCCTAAATTATGTCAGTTTTAGCATCATTAATAATAAGCTTTCACCTGCAACTAATTTTCTTGTTGGTTACAAAGGCCATTGTTTGAACAAAGGACAAAAACAGCTGTCTGCAGCTGTTTACAAAATGCAAATGAGAGCAAACATACCAGGACATGTATGTTAATGCTCAGTGTCAGTGCTAGTCAGAATGCCTCTCTGAGCACAACGAATTCTCCATGCAGGTTTAGGGGAATGCAATAATGGTGGTGCAGTCATGCAAGCTGCAATAGAGCGTTGAAGTCTTTTTCTGTAGAAGGTGCTTAAGTTGTCCTTTTTAATGTAGTTATATATGTATTATTAGTTTATTTATTTTTTACATATTGAACAGCAAAGAACTGCATTTGCTTTGTAAAGGAAGCCCTAGGGATGTTTTTTTAATACCCAGTTAGCTGTATCCATTGTTTTTTGTTTGTTTGTTTGTAACTGAAGTCCTAATGTTTCTCTCTCCTTAGAATGTATTTTTGCTTTATCTCTACAGTCTCCCACTTATTCCATACAGTACTGACAATGGTACGATTAAGTGACCTATTGAAATTCTAACTGCTTGTAAGAGGCCTGTTTGGCCAGCACTAGCCTAACCAGTCCTCATTTTATATAAGTGTTACACCTCAAATACTCAGATGACAGCCACGGGCAGGCGGGCGTGAGGGGTGCGGGGTGGGGGAGTTGAGTAATTGAAGATGGACATCAGGAATTAGAAGATACACAAACTCAACAGGGTGAAGGAGAATAGAATCTGGGGATGTCTGAATTCAAAGACCCTTTTTCAAATGGACCTGTGTTAATTACCATGACAATGTAAAGGGGACCATAATAAATGGAATCATGTTGTGTATCCTAGGAAATCCTGTATCCTAAGGAATTCTGCATCCCACATGCTGATTCCTGAGGCAGGAGCTTTGAGCTGAAATCCTGTAAGGTGAAGAGAGCCTCATGAGGGCTTCTGGGCATCCTTAGCCTCCATGGAGGATATAATCAGGCCTGAGGATTCATTGCATTATAGAGAAAGGGAGAGAATATCCCAAACCAGTGGGAATGCAGGTCTCAGAACTGGCCAGGACTGGCTTTGGTGAAAAATGATGGATTTTATGTAAGTCAGTGGAGCCAGTTATGCATAGTTACAGTAGAAGCAAAACTGAACACAGGTGGTTGGAAAAATAAGAAAGGGAAGTTTGCCATGGAAACTCTGAACAAAATTAAAATATTTTATTTTTTGACAAAAACTTCTGTGAGTCATTTTGACTTTTCACTAAATAGCTAAAAACTTGAAAATTTTTTCATTCATTTAACCCCAGCCCCACCCTATTTTTTATTTTCTGCCAACAACATTGGGATTTCATTCTATGATTAAAATACATTTGTTGGGGCAATGTAAAAAAAACCCCAACAACAACATTCCGTCAAAATTCAATTTCTTGTCCAAAAGCATTGTGATGGAAACATTTTTGACCAGACCTGTTGTTGAGCATAATAAATACTGAGCAAAATGTTCATGGTACACAGTGTACTCAATTAATTTAGTCTTTTGGCAGCTGTAAGTGGTGTGGATGACAAATTAGTTGATTTTGGAGACAGGAGTAGAGACAATTCCTTGAGTCATGGAATGTACCTACTAAACTTAGACTCAGTTTAAAGCAGAGGTGTCCAACCTTTTTGAATGTGGGGCCAGATCATGAACTTTTTATCACTCAGTGGGCCAGTGAGCCATATTCATATTTTATCACCCCGCGGGCCTTATGTTGGACAAGGCTGAAATACGGCAAAGCTTCCATAAACCCCTGCCTGCGCTCAGCTAGTGCCAAACTACAGCACATGATGTCCTGGACCACTCATCCCAACAGCTGGGGCCCCACTTCTGCCTACTACGACCATCATTTGAAGGCAGCCCCAGAAGATATTTGACAGCTGTGTTAAAATATGTGAGCAAACCGATGTAGCCGGTGCTCTCACACACTCCAAGGGGCTGCCTATGTCACTGCTTCCCCAGGCCTTGCCCACACCAGCAACACTGCTGCCCAAAAGTTCCCAGCCTGGCATGGTCTCAGGCCTGGTCTACCCAGGGCAGCTCCTGGCTGGGGAAGGCCTCGGGGGAACACAGGCCACTCTGCTCCTCCATGCTTCCCTGAGGAGAAGGCAAACAGCCCCCGGGAGGGCACAGGCAGCCACTGTGGCAGTGCCCAGCTGCAGGGGTGACAATCCTCTCCCCCTCTCTGGGCTGCCCCCGAGCAGCACAACCCCACAAGCCAGCGCTGCCCAAGGGCGGCTGGAGCGAGGCAGCCGCTGCACCGGTGCTCCTTGCCTGCCCACCCACATGGCCCCACTCACCATGGTGCCTTGGTGCCTGCGCACGCAGCCCCGGTGGCCTCAGCACTGTGAGCCCAGAGTGTGGGGCCCAGCGGACACTGGCTTCTGCTGCCTCGCCCCACAGAGGTCATGCCAGGACCCCGCCTGCTGAGGGCCCCCCAGGGCTGCCCTGCTGACTGCCTGCACCAGGCGCTGCACCCCAGTCCTGCCCCATGGCTGCTGAACCCGGCGGGTCCCAGGAGGCAGACAGGACACCGGGGGCAAGGGGCCAAGCTGGAGACAAGTAAAAGTGGGCACTGTCTCCAGCTCATCCTGTCAGGTGCAGCCGGGGCAGCCCCGTGCCGTGCAGCCCTCAGGGCAGCAGTAGGACCTGGATCACGTGACATGGGAGGTCACGCGAGCCTGGACCCACGGGGGTAAGCAGCTCCCCTCCCCTCCCCTCCCCCACCTGCCTGTTCCGAGTGAAGGACCTCGGGCCTCAGAAAATGGCTTGGCGGGCCGCATGGTGGCCTGCGGGCCGTATGTTGGACAAGCCTCGTTTAAAGGATCATTACGTTGGTCTAGAGCAGGGATCTGATTTGGCCCACAGGGCTTTTTGCCAACTAAATGACTGACTTGCTTCTGGATTTGGCCCTTAGGGCTTCTCACTATGTTTTCCAGAGCCTCTGTGTCAGTGCAGCCAGCGTGTGGGGGTTAATGATGTGCCTTGCCATCCCACCACAAATTTGCATGAGAAACAGCAATCAAAAATCAGAAATTTGGTATTGGGTAAGGGGTAGAGTGGTGTTAACCCCTGGGGTTCTGGATATACTGGCACAGCACCTCTGACCAGTGGTCAGAAGCCTTGCAGGTTGGATCTAGAGGCGAGATAGGCACAGTAGGCTAGATGACCTACCCCGGTTTGGGCCACAGGACAGATACTTGATACTTCTGGCTTAGAGGATGAGACTTCTTGGACATGTCCAGATGAGGCTTTTGAGGCACTGCAAAATGCAGATGGAGGACATCAAAAGGTTCTTTGTGCCTTACAGTGCAGAGCCAAATTAAATACTGAGAAATCCCAAAATCTAAAAAAAAGGTTTAAAAAAAAGTGGACTAGTGCATGTGGCTGCAGCACGAGCTGCCCAAAATTGGAGCCTGGCTGGCCAGAGCCACACTCTGGCTGCTGGTCAGGCTCCGTGTGCCCAGATCACTGCCACTGCAGCCCCAGGAGGCACCCAGAGCCCAAGGTAAGGCGGAGGTTGGGGCCAGCCCAGGTGCTGGCCCCAGCCTCGCCTCCCCCACCTGGGACAATTTGCTGCACACGTAGTGTGCAGGCAGGGGCATTCCCCGGGGACCAGTAGTAGCAGCACAACTATGTGCTGCTGTGATTTGTCCTCAGGAAGATTCACATGTGGCCTCATCTGGATGCATCCCTTTTGGGCATTTAGCAATGTCTGAATGGCCTTTTGAATCAAGGATGGTGTTGAAACAACCTTCAGACCTGGCTGCAAAATGCAGAATAATTCTTCAGCAAATTCTCAAAGTTCTTCATGAAGGTTTTTAGTATCATTTCAAGTGTTTGAAACATTTCAGCTACTTTATAAATAAATAAAAATCCCTTCAGTAAAAATGCAAAATTGTAATTTTTTGCTGAAATTTCAAATGTAGGAATTTAACTGTACTAGTAGCAAATATGTCCTCTATTGGAAACCGTAGTCTGCTGTTCCAGAGGGGTGAGCTAAATCATCTACGAGATTTGTTTTCTATCTCTGAAGTATCCAATAATATTTACTATTCAATTTATAAATTAATTGGCTGTTCAATTCTTTGTGATTTTTATTTGTAGATGGAGTGTCACCCACAAACTAATTCATTTACTTCCCTTATTTTGTCTCTCCACTTGGGAAATTATAGCTAGTACTTTAAAGACTTGTTTTATCTGTTTAACTGTCAATCTGTTTTTCCATTGATTGATGTTGTCTTTGAAAACATAGTGCTAATGCTAAACTAGTTATGGTCCTGGCAACTGCATAAAAGATATTTATACTTCCAACTCAACTGTCCTGTGTTTTATATTCCACATGTCTCCTACAGCATTAATCTTTGCTAATATTACTCTGAAGATAAACCTGTTTTGCCTTTGTTTTTGTCTCCTGTACCTGTGAATGCAGGAGGCAAAAGTGTTCTTTTTCTTCCCTGGGAAGCCTTCCAATGTAACCTGCTACCTCTTTTATCTTTTAACTTACAATGATGGGTTTTATTTTAAACAAGATAGGAGATATCTTCTGACAGATTTTTTTGTTGTTGTTGAGAAAGTTGTCATAAATAGGGCATGAAAACACCTTACAGGGAGATCTTAAAAGGTCCAAAAGGAGTCGAGGAGTACATTTAATTTCCAGTGGAAAAATCAATGTCTAAGTCCTATTTATGCTTTTGAAAAATTGTTTCCTTACAAGAATAATAGTACAACACAGTGTACAATAGCACAGTGTACAAAATACAATAGTAGAGTATATCACACTCAATGTACAATTACTTAAATATCTCGACATGTTAGGGTTTTAATAATACTTGTGTTTTCCTCTAGCTGTAATTCAGGAATAATGGGAGATGTTGAGTGAGTGTGAACACTTGTTTACCTTAACTGTTGGTTGTCATTCTCTGCTTGGACCAGCAAAAGTCAGAATAACTTTGTTGAAGTCAATGGAGTTACAGTGTGTAAAAACAATATGCAGTTTTGTCTACATGTGGAGAGCTGTACATATCTGTTTAACTTAAATCAGTTCTTTAATCTGAGCAAACCTCTATGCAGCAGTTATTTCCATTTAAGAATAGCTTGTGATTTAAATGGTGCTAAATGACAACAATTTACATTTTAAACCAAATTTAGAGTGAACACACAGGGGGTTCCATCAGTTTAAGAAATTCAGTTTACCTTTGATTTAACAAGTGCAACTTATTTATGTAGACCGATGTGGAGAGAATAATCAAGCTCAGTGGTGGCAGTAGAAGGACAGAAGGGCTCAATTTCAGAGTCTGATTCTGTTATCATTGTTGCTAGTGTCATGTGCTCCAAACTTACAAACACTCATGCATGGGAGTAAATTTAGCATGTGAGTAGTTCCATTGAGTCAAATGAGCTTACTCATAAATATTAAGTTTCTCACTTGGGTGAGTGTTTCAGGCTCATGGCTTTAGACTGTTGAGCTGGGACCCTGCTCAGCACCTACTTGTGCAATGGAGCTTAAATCCTGACTGCAGCCTCTTTGTATTTATACTACCCTATACACAGTAGTAATACACAGTCCTGATAGACACCAGTAAAAGCAAAAACACAGAATCAGGTCCTAAATCTGGTTTCATTTTACTTGTACCAGCAAATTCTCATTTTTGGAATTGGAGAGTCTAGGAATAAGTTAGTTATTTAATTGTGTGTGTGTTTTTCTATCTTTCTTTCCTTCCTTTCTCTCTCAAAATTATTTGTCCTTTCATGCACAGTTGAGAACTAGCCATTTATTCTTAGTGCTAGCAATGCACTCTTTGATATTTAAAATGGAATGTGTTCCTTTTTGATGCTCTGTGGTTTTAAATGAAGTACATGCAAGCAGATTAATGGTGCAGAGCAGTAGACAGTGGCCTCTTTTGCCTTTCCATATTATTTAATTGTCTGAAAAAATATTAAAATATATTTAAAAAAGAGAAGAATATGAATTGTCTATTGTTTGCTTGGCAAAATTGTTTTCACAGTGTTGTCATTCTCTTCTAAGGCAATACCACAGAATAACTATGAGCTGTCACATTTTTTGTAAGTTATAACTGTGTCAAGCTGTGCTGACAAAATGTCCTGGCATAACTGTTAATATACATTGTCATTTTAAGCATGAAAACAGTTTAGCTAATGATTTATCTCTTATAATGCTGCATTTGGGGCAGCTGTATGATTTGTCTCTTTAGCAAGTCAAGTAATTTCTTTAACAAAATGTTAAGCACAGATGGGCCATAAGCTGTCAGTTAACCATTATTGTGTATGCATCTGCTTGCCTTCAATGCACTGTTTTATGTATTCAGCCACTTACTTAGCCACAGCTCTCTGAAAAGCGGAACCTACTCTGATTGGCAAATAAAATGTTCATTTGTCTCTTCTTCCTATTGTTTTGTTTTGGTAACACATGTCAGCAGCTCAATTACCCAGTTCATTAACAGCTCCCAAAGGACATGATGGCCAACCCATGATAAGAATGGCGATTGTGGCACATATGGTCAATAATAGCCTGTCTCTTGGCAATTGTAAATAAAAGTCACTGTTGGCCACTTCCTTTTACTACAGCTACTGTTTCCCTTTTCACCTTGGTAGATGAAGCACATTTATCAGTCTGATTCCTTCCAACTGAAAATAAAAATGCCATCTACTCTTCTTTAAAAAAATGACTTTTAATAGCTGATCTTTCCATCCTACTGCCTTCTCAGGTCACTGTTAAAAATTCTTAGTTAGAAGGAGGTATAGGTTGTATAGGAGCGTTCTTTTGATATCTGTTAACTAATTAATTGCTTTATTAATTAGTTTAGTTAAATGAAATATTTTCTTCCCTCTTTTTGCTTTCTCTTACAGAAGACTTTTTGTTAATGTGCCTGTGGAGTTTTAAAAAGCCATTTTAAATGTTTTTGTAAGAGTGGCCTTTGCAAATAGCAGTGGTTTTCAAAGGAGCAATTGGAGTGTGACTTAATCCTTGTTAGATGAGAGAGATTCATGTATAGAACAGAGGGGTTCCCCCTACCCCCAATCTCCTAGCCTAAGCTTCTGCAAAAGGGTTAAATTAATCTTGCTAATTTTCAGTATTTCAAATTGTACTAAACCATTTAATGACTTTCTAGCAAAACTCATCATTGCAAGATGCTGTCTGATCCTGAAATGTCATTTTTCATGCTCGAGTAAGAAACTTTAGCAGTATAAATATATTTTAATCATAACTTTATTGGTAAATCTATTTTTTTTTTGGATGGCAGTTTCCTTTTTTTTAGTCTGATTAAAAAGGCTAAGTTGCTTGTAGCATGGTATGATGTTGTCAAATGTTACTGAAAGTGGGGAGGGGAGGAAGCTGTTGAAATCATAAGCATGCAGCACATAAAGTAAAACAATGGTATGGATTAAATGACATTAAAATGTGGTAAGGTAGCCAAGACCAAGAGTATTGTAACAAGAGCAGTGCAACTCTTAATTGTGGGTCAGTTTGCTAAGCTGCAGAACATGTTGTGTAGCCTTTATCTAAAATAAACATACAACAGTATTGTTGAGAGTCTTAAACAACTCACAGGTGGCTGCATACTGACTTTAGACCTTCTGAACTTGTCCCCTGCTGCCTGCCATATTCATAACTAATCTGTACTCTCCACCAGGGTTGTGGGCACTTGGGGAGTTGTTGAGTGTCAGAGTTTATTTGTACTATTTTGATTAGCACAGACCTGGCAGAGCTTATTTTCTTTTTAATGACCCCTTACTGTGAAACTGAGGTTTCAGGAGGAGGAGCTGGGGAGGAGAGGGAAAGCCTAGCATTACATTTCTTCAGACAAAAAAATTGAGAGCTGCTGTGCTGGAAGCAGAAGAGTTAGTTGACCCTGGAGTCTTAATTTTATTTCATATGCAAAAATGAACCTTTCCTTAAAAGGAAATGATGGGGTAAAAAAAATAGTAGGAAATTAAAATGCCATTTTGTTTTCCTGCAGACTTTATTTTACAGGCAGAAAGAATTCCTGACATGTTTTCTATTCTATCAACTGTTAAAATGTCAGCTGCTGAAAGCTTAGGCTAAAACAAACAATGATCTAAAAAGGAATGAATGTCTTGCCTTGCTACCTACCACTGCTGGGAGTGTGTAGTGCAAATGAACTCTGGAGATTTGTTTGATGAGTGTCTGGGGAGAATCTTATGGCCCAACCCTGTGACGGTTTCTCCCCTCTGCCTACTTAGTTCATATATATACGTGTATATATATATATATGTATATGTATGTATGTATGTGTGTATATATATTACTAACATTTAAATGTGAACTCTTACCTCTCAACAACAGTTTTTTGAAGGGGAGCCTCCAGGTGCTGAGGTCTCTGGACTGGGTAGGCTTGGATTAACCCCCACTGTGCATCCAGTTCAACTTCTCCACCCTCCCCCTATCCCTCCCTCCCACACCCCCCAAAAAAACAACCTCCCCCTTCTCACCCACTTCAGCTTCCTTTGTGTCTCCTGCGTCCTGCCAGGCAGGTGTCAGAGCCCTGAATGCGGGTAAAGGCCCTGTTGATGGATACCACAGATGGAGCGTGGAAATTGGTAGAATAGGCCTCAGCCACAGGCCATTTCTTAGGACCCAACAAAGGCCTCCAAATAAGTCAACAAAAATCCCAAAGATCACAAAGAGAAAGTGTCATTTGTCATTTATTCTGAGTTTGTGTGGGGGTATCAGCCTTGCTGCACTGCTCCTGGCTTGCACCCGAGTAAACATGATAGAGGTCATTCACATCTCTTTCAGTGTAAAAGGCTATTTCAGATCAGAAAACAGTTAGCTGCCCTATTGTGTCCTCTGTGTTGAATGCTAAAGTATACAAGTATAGAACACTCTGCAATTAGCCAAATAGGTGCTCCAAACTTTGAATTGCCCTACTGAAGGCCAAGAAGGGGACTCAAAAAGAAAGGAACAAACCCCATTAAATTATGGTTATGTAAAATAAATAATAAGGTGCAGGGAATGCAAGTAAGAAATTTGCTATGTTTATGATTGTCTTATTTTAGAGAAATACACTGCTAGAGGAAGTGCTTCTAGACCACATCTGCGAATGTTAATCTGGAAGAAAAGACCATATGATTTTTTTAGAGAGTAATTTCATAAAAATTGAATGATTGCTTGGGAAACTGCCTTCAAAGCTCTGCAGAGGGATATCTTTCTTTTTACATGTTTCTAAAGTGCATTGTACTGCATCTGTAATAAATATATGGTTTTTAAATGGTTGTCATGTTTTTGTTACTTAATTATTCAAATGAAATATCTTGCTGAGAGGAAAAAAACAATATACAGGGTGAGTACTTATGAATTAGTTTGTTCAGTTTTTGTTTGGATATATCTGTTTATGATATTCTTTGGGAGACAGATAATTAAAGAATTCCATGTGACCAAATCCCTATGAAATTGAAAAAAAGATTTTGTGCATAATAGTGTTAACTAGGATAAAGTATTTCCTGAGGCCACTGAACAGGTCAGAGGGGGTTAAGGGACAAAGAATTTCTCTCTAATTCTGTAATTCCTTCTTTAATTAAACTTCATAGTTAGTCCACTGCTGGTACTTATAGCTTCTCCTCCTATTTTGATTTGCTTTTCAAGGGAGGAATTTGTAATCATGTGGGTTATAATTTATTGATTTGCATTTGGTCTTTTTGGAAACTGACAGTTCTCCATTCTCCATTGATTGTAAGACAGGTCTGGATATTAAGACCATTGGACAAACATTAACTACTATATGTGCATGTATGTGAAGACACACAGAGATAAATAATTATTTTCCAGTTTTGCCACTTTTTTATTCATGATGACTAATACCTTTTTAGACAAGCATCGCAATGGAAATCAAAGGACTATTTACAAATGAGTAGGAGAAATCAAAGGACCATTTACAGATGAGTAGGAGAATCAAAATTTGGCTGCATGATAGTGCATTACAGTAATTTTGCTATTACTTAGATACAGGTGTTTATTGGCTGTACTTGGCCAATATCTTGATAGACTTCATGCCTTGTTAAAAGTTTTGTAAGATTAAGTCACTTCATCCATAACCTTGAAGCACACTTCACTAAGCAAAAAATATGTACTCAGTTGCGAAGACATCTCTATAATGTATTATTACATGTGCCTGATTTTAATCATGTAGATTAGGTAATGAAAATAAACTTAATATTTTCAAGGAAGCTGTATACAGTAGTCAGGTTAGGAGTAGAATAGTAGTAATGAACTCATCTATATATGAAAGCAATTTAACTTGAGTGTGATTTTTTTCCCCCCTTTTTCATTCAGAGATTCTATCTCAGAATTTTTGTGTCTGTATTAGAAAGATTGTTCCAATTTTTTAGATACTTCTTTGAGAAAAATATTCGGTTTGATATTCTAATTTTACTTTTGTGCTTTTTGCCCCTACTGCAAATTAGGAAGTGAAGGTGGAATTAAGCTAAAAGCATTAGAACGGGTAGCACAGATACATACTTAGTACATGTATGTTCATAGTTGTATACAGGACTTTGGTGTCTTCAGCAAATGGGGAATCATGAGAATGATGTCATAGAGTTTTTATAAAGTAATTTCAGAAAAGGAATTTTGTATGATTCTATGAATTAAAATCTCCCTAATGCTCCCAGCCCTGTTAGCAAAGGATTCAGAAATCTGATCTTAACTCGATTTTACTTCAGTTTTGCATTTCAATCTTAACTTGCATAGTGTAAAATGTACATTTCTTTTGCAAGCCTGAGTAAATGGACATTTCATGGCAAAGTAGGGAGGTGGGGGTGAACTCCCAAACTCCAAAGTACCTGCACTGACATCTCTTGCCTATGGGACTGGCACCTAAGGTTCAAATCTACGTGCTCAGATCTCTGTAGCCCAGGGAGCAAGGCATCTTGGGGTAAGAACAGCCTGCCTCTTAAGGCTGTTGTATATTTCCCAGAATACCTGGCAGGATTTAATGCTGTTAGGATTAGTGGAGGCAACATAGGGAGTTAGCATAGACAAAAATGATTGTTTAGTGGTGAGGGTACTAGATTTGGGAGACCAGGTTTTTAATTTGTTGCTTTGCTAACAGGTTTCTAGTGTGACTGGGGCCCCTGGGTGCTTTAAAAAATGTTACCCTACACGTTGTTTCCCCTCTGTAAAATAAATCAATTTTCTCCCTCTCAGGAGTGTAAGAGATTGTGAGGGGTTGGGTGGGGGCATATAAGTACCTTAGGGTCAGTTAAGTGTCCATACTTGTCTCCTGGGAGAGGCTCAAAGAGAAGTCTTGAGAGAGGCTGAGAATCTGATGAGTTTGGAGCTTCTTTTTTTGTGATGATCAATGACCAGACCTTTCTTCATACTTTATAAAATCTATTAATGTAATTTGGTTTCCTTTGCTAATCAGAGAAACCCTTTCAGGGAAAGTGACTTTACAGCCCTGTTTATTATACCACAGATAATATGGGGCCATAGTTGTACCAAACTGATACAAGCGTAGGAACAGTACTTTTGTATTCTCTTAACAGAAGTACTGCCTTTCTGTAGTCTAATTCATTAGAGTTATAATAGCAATAGAGAGTGATTATGTGAAACATTAAAACTGTAATTTCTTAAGCTTCAAACCTGGTTTAAAAGGTTTAAAACTGGTGTTGGTAACTCTACAGTCTCTCAAGAGAGGAAAATATTCAAGATGATTTGGTCAAATAAATTGAGAACTGGCACTAATTCAACAATTAGTATTTATAAACTGCTAATCTAAAAACGCTAATAGATAATGAATATGGTTTTGAACTATACTGAAACCTAGAATTGCTTGGAGTCACATGCTTATCTTGATTTGCAACCCGTTCCCTGGGACTTTTGTTAAAGAAATAGTGTTGGTATAATAATTTTAGGGATCAAATCTTTCAAGTCTTAGGAAAAAATTCAGTTGAAGTGAAAGACCATGTGAGTTGCATATACTTTCTAGTGTGTTAAACTCAAGAACTCTGTAGGAGTTTTGCCTGAGTGTCCCTTCAGGTCTCGGCCCAAAGTATAATGGTTGTATAACAATGAGTTACGGATGAAAAATAGGACTAGGCAAAGCTATGCCTTTGTGTATTCAGAAATACATAAACTCTTCAGCTGAGTTGCCTGTAAAAGGACCTTGGCTTTCCTATTCTATAAGACTAAGTAAATAGATTAGGTGTATTTATTAGTTCAAATAGCTTGAGTGAAATTGAATATGTAAAATAACTGGAACTGAGCAAGACATTTTCTGTAGCTGGAGTTAAAATGAGATTTCTGTTCTGCCTTTTTGTTCTCAATTACACTTGAACGCTCCATGTTGGGAAGATAATTTTAAATTAATATCTGTAAAATAAGTTATTTTATTCCATTCAAATGGTAAAAGTAGTGCACGTATATCATTTAAATGAGGAATTTTAATTTCACTAGGGGTCCCATCCCTATTATTGGTCAGGTTCCCTGGAAGACTTTAAACAATGAGGCTAAGCACTCTTTTCAGGTTAGTCTAATTTGGGTAGGCTGAACCAGTTTGTAATCAGACAGACATTCTCTCTGGACTGAGGAAATTCAGGCACATGCCTGCAGTGGCTTAGGCTAGAAACTGGGGGGATCAGGGGTGAGAGGAGGGTGCTAGAGCTGCCCTCCCTTCCCTTCTGCAGGGAGCTGAGCTGAAGGGGGGCATGGCTGGGCCCAGGCAGGGTGCTTTGATTAGGGAGGTCTGTCTGCACCATCCCAAGCTTTTCCCTGCTAGTTGCTCAAGGGGCCGGAGAGGTGCCCAGCCACCTTCTAGCACTCGGAGGCAAGAGAGGGTGCAGTGCATGCGTCTGTTAATGTTATGGAGCTTTTCAATTTCCCTCTCTGCTTCTTTATACTTTCTGCAGCAAACTGACAGGCAAGCAAATCAGCAGGGGGCTGATAACAGTGTTCGTCACCTCATCAGCAAAACAATAGCCTCTCTCCATTAGTTCAAACTCTTCTTAAACAGTTTACCAGGTGACCTGTTGATTAGCTCCCAAAAGCCCTAAGCTGTCACTGTTTTGTCTGCCTGTCCTAGTGAAAGTGGAGACACACACACAGACACCTCTTGGCATTACACAGCAAGAAACAAGCCTGGGAGAGTCATAAGCAACTATAAAACCATGGGGCGAAGCTCAAGGAACTAGGCACACAAGTGGTCTTCTCCTCAATCCTCCCAGTTAGAGGCCAAAGCTGTTGGAGGTAGGAATGCATCAAAGAAGTCAACCAAAGACTTCAGAGATGGTGTCACCGTGCTGGCTTTGGATTTTTCGACCTTGGTATGCAGTTCAATGGTCCTGGTCTACATGCAAGGGATGGTATCCACCTCATGGGCAGAGGGAAGAAGCTCTTTTCCATGAGAATCGTAGTCTTGCTGAGGAGGGCTTTAAATTAGACAAACTGGGGGGAGTGGGGAAAGATTCCACTACTGGGCATAAATCCACTGCTGGGCATAAATTCTCTGACCAAGATAACCCAGAGGAGGGTATTTACATAGGGGACATCCAGGTGACTACCAACACCCAGAGACACTTGTAGAGGGTCAGAAAAGCTGAGATGACTAGGGGTGAGCTCTGTTGTCTTTATGGGAACTCCAGGAGCATGGGCAACAAACAGGATGAACTAGCACTCCTAGCAGATGAGGAATTTGACCTCGATGGAGACTTGGTGGGACAATACATATGACTGGGCAGTGGATATTGAGGGCTACAGTCTCTATATAAAGGACTGGGTTGGGAAGAAGGGTGGAGGGGTGGCCCTCTCTGCAAAAGAGCAGTACCCCTCTCTGCAGGTTACATTTGATTGCAGGGGGAAGTCTTTTGAGAACCTCTGGGTCAAGCTACAAGGGGGTTCAGGAAAAGGGGACCTGATGGTGGGAGTCAGCTGTAGGCCTCCCTGCCAGGAAGAGGAGAGCAACCAGGTATTCTACAGGGAACTGACAAGCATCCAGCACTAAAGACTTGATTGTCATGGGTGACTTCAGCTACCCTGACATCTGTTGGGAAGACCATTCAGCCAGCTCCAGCAGGTCAACCAACTTCTTGGCAACTACAGATGACCTGTTCTTGACACAGGCTGTGGAGGGGCCAACTAGGAGTAAAGCCACCCTGGACTTGGTGCTGACCAAAGGGGAAGACATGGTAGGCAACCTGAAGATTGGCGGTACTCTGGGTGATGGTGATCAAGATTTGATTAGATTCACCATCCACCGAAAGGCTCGGAATTCTACCACGAGAACAGAAGTCCTACACTTCAGAAGGGTAGACTTTGGTAAAATCAAGAGTCCAGTCAGAAAGGCCCTATGCAACCAGCAACTGGATGATGTGGAAGTTCAGGAACAGTGGTGCTTCCTTAAGGAGGCAATTCTCACTGCTCAAAAAGAGACCATCCCCAAGCAGTCAAAAAGAGGGAAAAGGGCCAAGAGCCTCACTTGGCTCAATAGGGATGTTAGGGAGCTTCTCATGAAGAAAAAAGAAGTGTAAATGCAATGGAAAAATGGTTGAGCATCCAGAGAAGAGTACATCCATATGGCCAGGGTCTGTAGACATGAGACAAGAAAAGCCAAGGCATGCATGGAAATCAAGCTGGCAACCAAAATTAGAGATAATAAAAAGTCCTTCTATAGGTACACAGGAAGCAAGAAAAAATTAAGCTCCACTGTGGCACCCCCTACTGAATACAGAGGGGAAGCCCACAGTTGATCCCCACAAAAAGTCAGAGATCCTTAATACTTACTTCACATCAGTCTTCCTGAAACCAGGCGAGAACTTGTCACCTGTCCAGAGGCCCAGAGAATATGGTGATGACAGCAGTCCACATGAAATCAGTCCCAAACAGGTGAAGAAACTCTTAGAATAGTTGGAAGTTTTCAAGTCGGCTGGGCCAGACAACCTACATCTGAGAGTGCTGAAAAAACTGTCTGAACACATAGTGGTGCCTCTGGTGAGGCTGTTTGAAGAGTTGTGGAACTCAGGAGTGGTCCCTAATGACTGGAAGAAGGCTAACATGGTACCCATCTTTAAAGAAAGGGAAGAGGGAACTACAGGCTAGTCAGTCTGACTTTGGGAAAAATCTTTGAAAAATTTTTCAAGGAGGCCATCAACCACAAGCTCTTGCAACTGGTGGGGTACTGAGAAACAACACGCATGGCTTTGTTGAGGGGAGGTCATGCCTAACAAACATTTTATGAGCAGGTGGACATGGGACAGGAGGTTGACATTATCTACCTAGACTTCAGCATATCCTCTGATACTGTTTCCCATGAACTTTTCTCAACCAAGTTGGAGGGTACTGGTCTAGATCAGGCTATAGGAGGTGGGTTGGCAAGTGGCTCAGAGGC
>NW_017728995.1:51064246-51069879 GCF_001723915.1 Gavialis gangeticus
TGGTCTAGATCAGGCTATAGGAGGTGGGTTGGCAAGTGGCTCAGAGGATGATCCCAGCAAGTTGTTATTGATGGGTTGGCCTCATCCTGGAGGGCCATCTCCAGTGGTTTTCTCCAGGAATCAGTGCTTGGGCCTATGCTCTTTTAACATCTTTATCAGTGACCTGGATGAGGGAGTGGAAAGTGCAATGATTAAGTTTGTGGATGACACCAAGCTGTGGGGACATGTGTGGACATCTGAGGACAGGGCAAGGATCCAGGATGACCTTGACAGGCTGGTCCTGTGGGCTGAACGCAGTCAGATGAGGTTCAGTAGGGACAAGCTGTATTCCCAGTTCTACTGGTGTACAGTTTCTTGCTGTGCTAGGTGCAGCACTGAAAGTTAGCAGGGGGTTGACTGGGACTTAGGTGCACTAATTCAGTGCATTTCCCAAGCTGCTTTGTTAGTGTAGAACTTCTGGTGCTAGAATAGGCTCATGAGTCTACTCTCATGTGGTGGAATCCACAGCAGAGATTAAAAAGGGAGGGTTGAGTGATATCATTTTTAGTTACCCCAGTGAGATGGTTTGGATGTGAGGTGCGTATCGTTAGCCTCACTTTCTAGCTTCAGAATAAGAACTTTTGCAACCATTGACCTAGTTCATCAGTCATGCAAGTCAACTTAATTCAACCTGTGTTACAGCAGAAATTGAGCCTGTCCTTTCATGTGTGTTTTCATTTTTGTTAACAGCAATTTGTACCAGTAACTGATACTCAGCTAATAAAACATGGGATTAATTTCTAGTGTGTAATTGAGCAAAACTTTCATCCCAGAAATTGACCTTTAGGAGCTAGCAGGCAAAGACTTCACTGTAAAAAAGCTCTTTGTGAATAATTTCAATTTTCTAAACTCTTCTCAGGTTCTGCTAGCCAGGTACAAGTTGGACACAGTAGCAAATGGTCATAAACACATAATCATACTTATGTAAGTCTGCAAATGGAAGAGCTGGACAGAGTATAAAAATGTTATGCATATATTTGACATGTTTAAAAATTAATGTCTTGTATCATGCTTATGTTCCTTTTAATCTTTTAAACTCTTTCCTTAATCATTTGGAGAATAAAGTATTCCTGAAATATGTCTGGAAAGAGCATTTAAAAGATACACAAGTATTCATTGGGACTCAATTTTACATCAGCGTATACAAGTCTCTGTGACAAATGTGCTTAGTTGTTTTGTTTACCTTCTTAAGGAGAAAAACAGGACCATGTGTCTTATCAGACCAATCAAAATTGAACAGTGGAGCTCAATTTTCAATTTGTAATATGTTTATGTATTTTTTAAAAAGCACTGAATGTGTTTGAATAACTAATACTGTAAAGGAAAGGGTCAGGGCTAGAAAAAAATGTAATCCATTGAACAGTCTGGTGAGAGTGATTCATTTGCCTCTACAAATTTCTATGAACTATATGGGAATGTGGCATTTACCTCTGTTCTTAGGGTAGCATGCATCTGTTTAGAATTAGGATCACCAAATAAATACCAGTTTATAATTAACTGATTATTTTCTTCTTTCAGTTAAAACTCAACAAAAAATCATGGCTTAATTTTTTGGGGGGCAGTTTTCAGATGGAATCTAATTGCTCCTTTTTTCTTCTGAGTATTAGCACCCCAATCTGATGAAGGCTCTGACATAGATTCTGAACCAGATTTACCTTTAAAGAGAAAGCAGCGCCGTAGTCGAACAACTTTCACCGCAGAACAACTAGAAGAACTGGAAAGAGCGTTTGAGAGGACCCATTACCCGGATATATACACACGGGAAGAACTTGCACAAAGAGCCAAACTTACTGAGGCTCGAGTTCAGGTACCTGTTTAAAAAGCTACCTAAAGAAAAAAGTCTCCTTTCCATCAGTGTGTTGGGTTAGCAGAAAGCTTAGGGCAATTTGATGTTCTTGCATGATTGCAATCCAGGAAAATGAGAAACTAGGTATTATAAAGCTCATGTTTTTTATGTTTACCTGTGAACACTGGTTCAATACTTTATATAACCCTTTATTTAATATGCAATTTTGTGTTGTAGTCTCTATCTAGTTTCTGAGATTGTTTGGTTTGTGTTTCTGACAGCACTCTGCATATGATCAGTGTCAGTGTTTTGCCAATGTATAGTTATTTGGTTAGTGTCACCTGATATTTCTGTGAGTGTCAGACAGCAACAGGGAAGAGAGAACCGTTACCAAAAAACAAAACAAAACAAACAAAAAAATTCAGAGCACAAAACAAAGCTAGGAACATGTTACTATAAAATCACAGAAGTTGTTAGGGTTATTTGGTTAGGCGAGGTACCTGAACTATTTGCAATTTAACATTTGGAGTAAGAAAGATTATTGTTTTTTCTTTTCATCTCCACTGTCATTTTAACAAAACATTTCTTAGACGTCTAGATTTTCAAAATATGGATGTGAATTGATTTAATCTTCTAGTGGAGAAGACAGTTGAAATCTTAAAAAAAGGCTGGGTCTGCAAACCTCCACAAATGCCACATTCTCAAATGAACTTATGTTAGTGAAACATGTTCTGCTTCAGCACTGCTGAGGAGAGTTCCATGAAAATCAAGGATCCACCGAAGCCTAGCAGGCTGTTGGGCAAGTGTAACTAAGGGCCAGTTTCTGGCACAAAAGGGAGTGATGTGATTAACACCACAGCCCAGGTGGCTTTGATTCCCCAGCCTGAATGAACAGGAATCCATTTATAACTGGGTAGACTGGAGCATCCTTTAGCACAAATCCAGAATAGTGCTGAATGCACAGCTCAGAGGCCTTAAAATGTCCTAAGCACTCCACCATTACTTTCCAGTGCTTTAAATGCTCACCATCAAACCCAGGACCTTGCAAAACTTTCCAGGGTTGGGGATCCATTGCTAGGCAAAGGATCAATTTTGCTTAAGTTGGTGAATCATCTGAGAGAGTGCGCTCTCTCTTTTAGCTAGTCTTTGAGTTTCAAATGACTTTGGAGCAATATGCGGTTTGGGTGTTGAAATCATGCAAAATGTGTGGTTGTGCATAGTTTGGACAAGAAAACAGGTAAATTTGGGTTGTTTGACAGAATTTTGCTTTGATGTTTTGAGTTATTTAAAACCTAAACCCGAGGCAATTAACCCCCTTTATAAATTGAAACAACCAAAAATATTGTCTTTACCCTTGCAGAACATGCATGCCAGTTGCAACAGTGTTGTATTGTAAGTATAATTCTTCAAGCTGTCAGACTTCTACAGATGTTATAGTTGTGAAGGAAAATCAAAAGTGTGGGTACATTTGTTCAGAAGACAGACTTCATGGGGTATAATTCTATTAATTATTTAATACATTTACTTAAGACTGAAATGCTAGCAAAATGGAAAACAGTAACCTAAATGGAATTGCACTACTGGGGGCTGAGAATGGGATGTGTTGTGGGGAAATATAGGAACTATAATTTTCTACTCTAGGTCTGTTTGGAGTAGGGACAGATAATGATGTATTGGGTTGTCTGAGCTTTAAAGACAAATGTGACAAACCCATAAAAAAGTTGTTCATATTTTTCTAAATCAGTGACCCACAGTTAGAAGGAAAGCAGAACTCTCATTAACATAACAGCTGTCTTAATGTGGCTTTAACCCTGTGACTTTTTACATTCCTTATGGCTTCATCTGCTCCCTTGGGACACATTTTGTCTTACACTACTGCTATGATTTACAGCCTCACAAATTCCCTAGTACATCTAACATATGGATTTTTTACCTATCCCAGCATGGAAGGAAAGATTGCAGTCAATCAGTGATTAAAATACCAAAACAAAACCCTTTTTGGATTAAAGATGAGTTTGGGCTGAAATTGCCAGCCTGTGGGCCCTTGCTTATGATTTTTCTACTCTCTGGTATCTTAGGGCACCTATACACATGCTGGATGTCTGCTGCAATGTGTGCTAATGAGCACACATTGGAGCAGACTTGATTAATTGAGTCTGCTGGAGCGTGTTAATTAATGCACCCCAGTAGCCTCCATGTTACATCTAGTCAGCGTCCCCATGCTTCAAAATAGTGGTGTGGGTGCTTGACCTAAAGCTCACTGGACAAGCTTTGGTTCAAGCAACCCCTCCCTTCACACCCACTGTTTTGAGGCATGGGATCATGATGCTGAGGGTGCTTTAATTAGAGCAGCTGTCAGAGCCACTCTAATTAAAGTGCCCCCCCCACCTCCACCATGGAGCTTGTGTATAGACTCCCTTAAAATTTGACAAAATGGTACTGGATTTGTCACTGGATAAAGATTGCTGTCAGCATTGCCTTATTACTCAACACCCCTGTAAGTGGCTTAAAACAGAAACTTTTGAAGGGCATGTTATAAAAGAAAAATCATAAAAGAAAAAAAAGAGTTGAGGATGAGAAGGTACATATCTATATCAACAATTTGGGGCCTGTCTATACTGGGACAATTTTCTGGACAATCTCAAAACCTAGTCTACTAAACTGATATGAAAAGTGTTTAGAGCTCTAACAAAGACCTGAGAAGGTGCCCTAACTTGTTTTTACCAAATCTCTTTGGAGATGTTTTCCCAGTGTAGATGCATCCTTTGAAAAAGGAACATTTCAATATGGTGCTTAATTTTTGCCTAGGATCCAAGCTGTGTTTGATGTGGGCAAGGGAGAAGGCCAGTTATAGCTCTGCAGTCTGTGCTGGCCAATAGACTACTTCAGTCTAATTTAGGCCACTCTAATATAAGTAAAGGACTTCACATTAGTGGAAGACTGGTTGGAGCAATACTTCAGTCCTCGGCTTGCTTCCCACCTTGCTCTCTTCATGTCTCTTCCCACCCCAGGAGTACCCTCTATAGTCTGAGGCTACAGAAGGGCCAGGTCACACCTGACAATTAGACTTAATATTTTGACAGGACATTCATAGTCCATTGTAGAGAAGTTCAGTTGCACATTATTTCTGAAGCCCGCCACCGTATTTGAGGAATTTTGAAGAATGTTGCCTTTGTGTTGTACATAAAAGCCTGGGATACATGTGATTCCCCTCTAGTCTCTGTTCCAGCAATATAACGTATCCAATTTCTAAGCTAATCTTTAAAAAATGTGTAACATTTAAGATATGGCAACTTTGTATCTTTTCTAATAGTTTCTGAGTAGAGCAACAATTTTATATTTGAAAATCAGTATATCTGGAAGAGATTAATCCAGGAGCGGGCAAAATACAGCCCATGGGCTGGATCTGGCCCACCAGGCACTTTCATTTGGCCTGCAGTGCCCACCAACTAATTGTACCCTGACCAGCCCTTCCATCTACAAGGGTGGGAGTGAGGCACCCACATACACCCTTTCCCACCAACATACTCAATTGCACCTCACTCACACCCTTGTGGGTGGAAGGGCTGGCCAGCATACAGCTTTTGGGTGGAGCTGTTGCTGCCACTGCTGCAACCACTGGGGGACCTGCTCAGTTTCGCCAGCATCCTGCTTACTCCTGGCAGCGGGTAGGGAAGTGGCGGGGGTGGGGGCAGGAGCTACAGCTGGGCAGGAGTGCAGAGCATGGAGCTGGGTCTGGCCGCAGCATGGAGCCTGCACTCAGTGGGTATAGGCAGTGCGGAGCTCAGGTGGGCAGGGTGTGGGTGTG
>NW_017728995.1:51070318-51071232 GCF_001723915.1 Gavialis gangeticus
GGTGGGTGGGAAGAGTATGGGGACCACTCCCAGACTTCCCCCCTGTCATGACACACAGCCCCTGCAGGCAGTGATGGCAGCAGTAGCAGTAGCAGTAGGAGGGGGTGCTTGGGGTGCTTGTGCCTGGTGGCATGCAGCTCTGGCCAGTGTTGCACTTAGGGGCAAGGAGCACAGCCTGGCCGGGCCGCCTTTATCACCAGGGCTCCCTGTTGTGTATATGCAGCTCCAGGCACTCATGTGCCGCTGGAGGGAAGCTCCACGCACTGGAGTCAGCTGCCTTTGCCGCTTCCTGCTGCACAGGTCCTGGGACTCCGCTGGAAGCGGAGGGCCCTTGAAAGCTCACCAAACCTCATTAAGTGGCCTTCCAGCCAAAATAATTGCCTGCCCCTGTATTAATCAAATATGGTGAAGGAATGTAAAGTATATGTCGTTTTCGTATGACTGAATATGATCTTGAAAGTAGCAGAAGTTTGTTGTAGCAGTGCAAAAGGAGGTGCAATTTGACTTGCATGTTTCATATAGTCAGACAATCAATGGGGAACTGTAGTTAAGACCTCTCTCCAGTTTGGACTCAGTGGTGTGATCTGCATGTGTTCTTCCTTGCATTAAAGATATAATTTGGCTTTCATTCATTCAGTGAATGTGATAAAATTGAACAGTATTCCTGAGGGTGTTATTCCTTAAGGAACTGATAGATGCAGGAAGCATTAACTCAGTGGGTTTTTTTTTTTTTGTATCTTGAACTTACCTTAATTTTTTTTGCTTTTGAAAAAGCATTTTAAGCTACCATGTAAGCAGAGTCCCTTGGAAATAGAGGTTAGCAAGGGGCATACTGATGAAACCTATGCTCTTAAACATGCTTGTATATGTGCTGGGGGTTTAATTTGCTTTAGTTCTTCCTAAATTGAAATGGA
>NW_017728995.1:51076232-51112093 GCF_001723915.1 Gavialis gangeticus
TCTCCCGTGGGGGGGGGGGGGGTGGGGGAAGTGAGCTGCTGGTGGGCTGAGTGGTCCCTGAGCTGCAGGGGACCTCATGTTTCCTTCTGTGGTGGCGGTGCTCCCCAGGCACCACCTGCCAGCTGGCACCCGGCCCAGGCAGTCCTAGGGTGCACCACAGCTGTGGAAGGAAGCACCGGGCCATCGCACAGCTCAGGCAGGCAGGCTCAGAGAAAAAAAAAAATCAGGCTCTTTGCCACTTTTTCTTTTTTTTTCTTCAGTGGATCCTGCCTGCACCGGCTGCTGCTGGGTCACATAGCCCCTGAGCTGTGCAGGGTCTGGTGCATCCCTCTGCGGCTGTGGCGCCTCCCTCCCCAGAACTGCCTGGGGCAGGTGCCGGTGGGTGGGTGCTGCCTGGAGGGGTGCCACCACTGTGGAAGGAAGAACTGGAGTCCCCCACAGCTCAGGGACCACTCGGCCTGCTGACAGCTCACCCCCCAGCCCTCTCCTACCATGACAGAGGCAGGTAAGCTCCAGCACCCCTGCACCATCCTCACCACCTTCCCACTGCCTGGGACTGCCCGGTGTTGACAGTGGGTTTGACCCAGCCCCTATACCTTTTTTCTGAGTGGGCACAACCCTCAGACTGACCACAATACCTGCCAGTTGATAATAGGCAAATATATTGCTATACAGTGATAGGAAATAAACGCAATGCAGGCAAAGCAAATGCAGTGTACATTACCCAAGTTCCCCAGTCCCAGAATATACACAAGGCAAACGGTGTGTCCGGCTGGTACGTAAACACCACCTTGAGGTGCTTTGCTTAAGTGTCCACCGTCAGCAGCCTTGGAGGTCGGGGCTGATGCCAACTGCTTCTTCCTTCTGTTTTTAAAACTCCTCCTTCCATATACTTCCTTCTCCTGGTGACTTCTGATGACTCTTGGTCTGTTGCTGGTTGGTCACACAGTGACATGTCTCAAGTTGTCAGCCAAAACCCCATTTTCCCAAAATATCAAACCTTTAAATGCCATCTTTAAGCCAACACCCGGGGACAGTTGGCTTGTCCCTGGGGCAGAGCAGCAAGATGGCCGGAGGGCAGCTGGGTGTGCTGGTGGTGGGAGAAGGCGGCGAGGAGAAAGCATGGGGCTCTGGAAGCCCACCACGCTCAAGCTTCCCTGAGCGCATCGGCTTCCAGCACCCCATGCACCATTGCACTTTGTTAGGTAGAAAACTAAAACACTTTGGAGGGGTTTTATGTTGCAGAAAAGACTACTGAACGTGCAAACAGTAGCACCATTAAAGTGGAATACGCTGCTGAGCATGCAAACAGCAATGCCATTCAAGCGGTGCAAAAGGGCATTGAAGCTGCTTTAAAGGCCAATTTTGTTGCTCATACAAAGACCCTTCAATTACCCTTCCCCTCCATGTGACTCTCTCTCTATCCTGCTCTTTGGTCCTCCAGGTGCCTCTGCCTTTTACAGTTGCCTCCAAGAAGGTATCTGCTGTATGTAAGCATCTTTCTTTTATTTAGGGACAAATTCTGCCACCCCTCCTCATGTTAAAAAGCACCTTATTCTTTAGTGAGTCCTACTGAAAAGGATGGTGCTACTCGCATGGATTCTATTCAACATGAAACACCGGGGGAGATTCTGGTCCTTAATACCAGACAAATTCCATTCACAACTTCCCTCAAATTAGGTGAAGGTAACATATTATATTCATAATTTCTAGGCCAATTCTTCATTTTTGTCTTAAGAATAATTAAAAAAAACCTGTTTCCTATATACTTAGTTGCTCGTTGTTTTTTTCCTCTGAGATGAATGGAGAGGATTTATTTGGGGTGGACATGGGAGAACAGATGGCTGTGTATAGTGAAAAAGAATCTGCAATCACTTTTGTTAGCTGTTAGTGAACTTTAAACAGATTTTAAAATCCAACCCAGTGGATTTTGTTGCCTATTTTTAGGGACAAACTGAACTGCAATGCTAGGCAATAACTTGAAAATCATGTGAAAGTAGGATTGCTGTTTTGAATCAAGAGGAATGCCTTTATTAAGCTGAACTTCCCTACAAGTGTTTTTAGCTTGTAGTCCAAACTATTCAACCTACCACTAATGGGTAGACGATATGGTAGCTTGAGACACATATTTGGAGACACTGAGTACTGTCTGGCATGTCTATAGTTAGTTGTACTTTTTCATTAGGAATAATATCTCTTGAAGCGCATCCATTTCACATAAAGTATAAGGAAAAAAAATGCTCTCTGTAATCTGGCAAAATATATCCACCTAAATGAATACATTTTATTTGGAAGGAGAAGAATTTATCTTGGTAATTCCCTAACTGTAAATTTATGCTGGCCAAAAGCAGTTCAGTATTTTAATATGGTGGGGAAGAAGGAAGGTTATTTCATGATCTTATTTCCCAGTACTCTGCTACTAAGAGCTCAAATTTGAGATGCTTTCATTTGTAAATATATATTCAATAACAAGTAAGTTGATATATGTGTGGGAATGTTGAACTATATTATTTTGAAGTTATTACTTGGGAATTCTACTTTTTTTTTTCAAAGTAACCTAAAGGAGCACACACAGTTCCCTGAATTTCAATGGCTGCTGTGTACCTCCTTCAATTAGGTTCAATTTGAAAATTAGCCTAATTGTTTTTGTGAAATGACTGGTGTTTTGGTGCTGTGAACAACTACCACCTTTTTTGGCAGACTCAAGAGAGACCATAGCCTGAGTAGAAATGGAAACTGAATTGTTCTCTGACATATAGGGAATGTTTTTCTGGATCAGGCTGAGGACATGTTGGTGGGGCATTGTGAGAGAACTGAATTGCATATAGTATGTCAGTTCCCTGGATATACAGAAGACCCGAACCTCCTTACTCAGGCTATACTCTAAGGGTCTGACCCAAAGACTATTGCACTCAATGGAAAGATTGCAGTCAGTGTCTGTGGTCTTTGGATGAGGCTGTTTCCTTGAGGAAGGAGTTTTGGTTGTGTAAAGAGTGCAGGACTAGGCTTCTAGGGAATGTTGACATAGCACAATGAAGTGTTGTGTAGAAATTCCCAAGGCTGCTCTGAATGAACTGGCTTAGGTACCAAAAGCAGTATAACCACATTAAAATGGTGCGCTGCCTGAGATAATTCATTTTGAACTCAGGGCAGAGCACTGCAGCAATACATTTGTACTGTTCCTTGTATCCAAGCTATGTTGATATCAGTGAATGACTGCATAGTGCTTTCTAGACATGTCCTAGGGCTAGGTACAGACAGTCAAAAAGCCAGAGGCTGAATCAATTCAGTCTTTGCAGGTTAGTTTAAGCTGCACAGATTAAATTGAAACAGAAGCAGACAGACATTCACATTTGATTCAGGAAATGCAGCCACATGCCCACAGTGGCTCAGGCCAGAAGCCAGGGGGCGCTAGAGCATGGCTTTCTGGCTGTATGTTCACTTTGTCTCTCGGATTTTGCAGTCCAGAATTACAGTGGGACTCTGCAGGGTTGCAATGCAGGGTCTGCAGGACCCTGCAGGGTTGCAATGCTCATCACTTCTTCCTGCTTCCAGGTGCCTCCGGGATTTGTAGTCCACTGTTGCAGCCCACAGTAAATTTGACCAGGGGAAATGGTGTTTAACCCCCCTCCCTGGCTCCAGACTCCAGCCGGGGTTTGCCTGGGGGAGACAGTCCCCCCTTGTAGACTGGGCCGCATTCCCAGCTTGGCTTGCCCCACCCCCCCGACCACTTTGTCAGCCAGCCCTCACAGCTCCACCTAGGGAGCAGAGGGGCAGGGCCAGCCCTGTTCTCTAGAGTAGATGAGACAGCCCAGCCCAGGGCTGGAAAGCATGCTGGGATGCTGGGGGACTGGGATTTAATTTAAAGCAGGAAGGGGTCTGGGTCAGAAGTTTCATAGACTGGTTTGACCCAAATCAGTAAAGTCTGATATACTACAATCAACCAGGTTTATTTTAAGCCAATTGCAGCCATTTTGAAACTGGTTTATGTGCACTGTGCTTCTGTTCTGTTACAGATTTAGACCGGTTTCTGACCACTTAAACCAATTTATGTGTAACTTCTGTCCCTAGCCTAGAAGACTTCTGATTCTGGGACTATTAGTGTAAATATGGTGCCTTTCAGACTCACTAAAATAACATGAACATTCTGAGAGGGAAGAAAAAATCCCTAATGTATAATGAAGAAAAACATCATGAGGCAAAGGGAAAAAATCTTTGGCTTAAATTGGAAATGTCATTAACAATACATCAGTCTTTTAACTGTGCATGTTGTTGGCATTCATTCTTGCAATGGCCAGACTGTACTTCAGTGCAAAATATCCACTAGTCTCTTACAAAATTCACATTTTAAATGTTTTCCCTATCTGCTTTAGAGATATTATTGCCGTAAAAGCACATAAAAAACTCTCTGTTTATGACTGTTGAAATGTCAAGGCTAATTACACCAAACTGATCCCAAGAGAATAATGACATTTTTTAAAGAATACCCTGGTGCAGTCTAGGAAATATGACATTGGCTTGATCAGTTATGAACTACTTAAAAGAAACATGATAACAAAAGGCAAGATGTAAATATCAGAATTAAGAAATGGAAAAAGCCAGTTAGATCAGCTAGTCCATTCTCTGCCTGTGCAAAATTGTTCCCTATAATATATTCCTGAGTATTTTGTCCAGCCTACTCTTAATGTTTTGAGTCCTAGAAATGCCAATACTTCCCTTAAGAGGATACATTCTTTTTAAAGTTAGTGTTAAGTAAATAATCCTGATTATCCATCTATATTTCATCTCCTGTATCTAAGAAGACTGCAAATAATTTCATATCAATATATACAATTTAAGCCCTTCAGATATGCTAGTTTGTAAATTTTCGGTAGAGATTCTAGGTAAAATTTTCAAGGTACCAAGTCTATTTTCAAAAGTATTAGATACTTAAGAACCTAAAAAAAAATTAAACAATCAATCTAGCTCCATTCATAGGTACCTAAATCACTTTTCAAAATGGTTCTTAGGCTCCTAAGTAACTTGGAAGCTTTTGAATATTTTATTTTGTCTTCATATCTATCCACATCACCCAGGACAATGATGTCTTGATTTAGGGTCTCTGCCTATTAGAATATGTATATTTAATAATCATATTTCCTGTTAAGGCACAGTACTGCATACGTCCATAGCCAGTCTTAGTTGGATGATGTGGGCAACTGCCCAGGGCGCTGTGGTCAGCGGGGTGCCACACTCACACATGTGTGTGAGCAGCCTGCACTAACAGCAGCGCTCTTCCCTGGCCCCTGGGCAGGGAGAGCAGTGCCCAGCCCAGCCCAGCCCACCCTGCACCTCCAGTTGCTGCTCAGGAGGAGCTGGGCTGGGCATTGTGACTGGCAACAGCCGTGCCTACCCACCCACCTGCCTGGTGCACCATGTCGCTCTGCCTTTTCACTGGACTGCACCTCGCACCCCTGCCTGCCTGCCTCTGTCTGCAGCAGCACCGCTGATTTGGGGGGACAACATGTCTGATATATAACTCGTCTCAGTTTATGTGACATTGCTTTCTTGTGCATCACTTGTCCATATATTCTACATACAACACTGTGCTCAGAGCCTGTTCCTCCCTTATGAGCTTCTTCACATCCTTGGCATACTGTTATCTCTGAAGGCTAGATATAAGGTTAGGGGCTCTATATGATCAAATGCCAAGTAGCTGACACTGATATTTGGAGTTGCTTCTATTCCAGGTCAACAGTATGTGAACCTACAGTGTTACAGTTGGGTTCCTACCAATGGTTGTGGCATACAATGGGCAACTTTATATTTTGGTAACATTAGCTCAGTCATACCAGACAGCTAGTGAAAAATTAGAATGGTATAGTAGAGTAGCTTCCATATGAGGAAAAAATGATTTAGTGCATGGGAATTTTATCAGACCATGGTAACTTAGTCTGTATGATCAAGTTGATCAGCAGTCATTGTTACTTCTGCTTCAGCCCAGTAGTATTTGGTTCTACGGCTTCATAGTTGGCTTTCTACCAGTCTCAAGTTACGTATCTCTTTATCTGATACAGTATACTGGCAGCATGTTTGAATTATACTGGGAATGAAGGAGAACAAAAGTTTTCCAATGCGTTTAAAAATATAATGTTTACTTGTAATGGTTTAACTTAGTGCTGAGCAGAGCTTGGGAAACTGCTTGCAGTGGATTAATTGTTTTTCTGTGAAAAATGCAAATTTGGTGATGCCACTAAATTGTTTGTTCAGGGTGGGACCCATAAAAAGTTCTAAATAAATTGGAACATTCCATTTCAAAATTCTCTGCATGAAATGCTTTGCTTTTTTAAGTTGATTTCTTATTTTTAAACTTTTTAAGAATGTATTTAAAAACAAGTTCAATTAAAACGAAACATTCCCTTTTGGATCAAATGAAATATTTAATTTGCCTGAAAGAGTTTTTATTTTAAACTTTACAATTTTTTTGGCTCTAACTTTGACTCTATTTTTTTAAAACTAAAAAATATATTAAGTGCAAAGCTCTAATCACGGACTTGATTTACTGCTGTGACCCTCTTATAAACTTGTCTGGGCCCAACCTCTGCCTCAATCAGATGCCACTGTAACTCCATATACTTTGCTGAAGTTGCTTCTGATTTACAGTACAGTAATACAAGTGAGAAGAAAATCATGACAATGGTCTCTATATCAATCTGCATTATTCACAAATTAGTGACAGATATTTTATATAATAGAACGCATAATGATACAAGCCCAAATTTCACTGCAAACTTACTGTGTCAGGCAGGAGTGCACCCAGTCATTCTACTGTGCTTTGTGTGCGCTGCCTCCCAAACCTGAGGTGGTATAGCCACATTCATGCAGGTCTGAAGTGGCCCAACACTAACTCAGTGGTGCTAATTAGTTTACCCACATCACCCTACAAATTTGGCTACTGTATTTCTCATTCTGCAAGTAGTACACATGAAATGTATATGAGAGTGCCACCGCCTGGCTTTGTTAATTTGTGATGTAGGCGTGCTCTATAAATATCAAATCATACTCCAGTACATAGAGTCTTCAAATTAGACTTGATTTGATTGGTCTTAATTAGATCTGTAAAATAGGTCAATTGAGTGGGAAGGGGAAGTTATTTGATGATTATAAACTGAATGGTGTGTAGAGTCCTTGAAATGAAATTTGTTAAATAAAAACCCTATAGTCATTCATCATTTGACTAAATAACAGTTCCTTTTCACTAAATAAAATGTGTGCCTTTATTGCTTATCAACTATAGGAAAAAACAGTTTACAAAAGTATATCCCAATAAAACAACTGCCCTAGTTTATCAAGTCTTATAAGTAGGGTTGCTTTAATAATGTCCGAGCCCCCAAGGTCTGGAATTGGAGGTGGTTCAAGCACCTACACTGAACATCTTCAAGAGCAAATTGGATGCTTATCTTGCTGAGATCCTATGACCCCAGCTGACCTCTTGTCCTTTTGGGTGCTGGGCTGGATTCGATGATCTTCCAAGGTCCCTTCCAGCCCTAATGTCTATGAAATCTATGCAATAATTTAGAGCCTGGTTTTGCAACAGCATCAGTGCAGATTTATTCCTATATCTGTTTAGAGCAGCAGTGGGCAATTATTTTGGCTGGAGGGCTGCTTAATGAGTTTTGGTGAGCTGTCCAGGGCTGCAAGGGTAGCTCCCCTGCTTGACAGGTGGCCCGCCTCCTGGTTGCCATCTTGGGACTGGAAGCTCCACCTTGACCTTTGCCCCAGAAGTCCCTCCCCTTGCCCTGGAAGTACTCCTTTTGGGAGGGAGGGGGGCCATCTTGAAAGTGGAAGAAAACAAATCATATACTAAAAAAATCAAACATTTACTATAACTTATTTTATTTTATTTTAAAAAATATTTTTGCCCAGATGTATGTGTTTGCATAGTCTATTTAGAGGTGATTGCACAAAAGCTCAAATGAGTTTTACTCTTGTATATTGTGTGTTTGTACTCTTGTATATGGTGTGGGGGGACAGTGGGGAGGTCCTCAGGGTCCTGGGAGTGTGCGAGTCCCTGGCTCCACAGCATGCAGCTCCCTGTGCTCCCACCCCAGTCCCTGGCATGGGGCCAGCCCCACCAGCCCCATAACATGCAGTTCCCTGAGCTCCTACCTGAGTCCCTGGTTGCATGTGGTGGCAGTGTGCAGGGCCAGCCCTACCTGGCCCCACAGTGTGCAGCTCTGGGCCCCATAGCACATGGCTCCCCTGACCCCTTTTCCCCCAGTGGGAGTCTCTGGCTCCCAGCCTGGTAGGACCTTACCTAAATTCCCACTCTTGCAGGCAGGGAGGCTGGAAACAGCCTCGGGGTCATCAGACAAAAGCCTCGGCCAGGCAGAGGCTTCTTGTCTCCAGTGCTTCCTGGCTTGGGGCTGGGGTGGGTAAGGCCGGGTGGGGGGGATGGGAGGGGGCGTGGTTGCTTAGCAACTAGAGCTGCACCTCCTGCATGGAGGCCCGGCTTGCAGAGGGGCAGCCCAGGGCCAGGGTTTACAGACGGCTTATGGAGGGGCCCCGTGGGCTGGATGGAATTGCCTGGCAGGCCTGATCCAGCCAGCAGGTGATATTTTGCCTGCCCCTAGTGCAGAGCCTCACTGAATTCAACTGGGCTTCACACAGAGGTCCATCTAAGCACACCTGTTTACAAGATTGGGGTCATATGCTCTAACCACTTTGGAACAGTGACTGTGTCCCTCAGTTTCTGTAAAACGTCATGCAAAGACTATGGTGCTATATAAATATTATTATTCTACAAAACAAGTTAGGTTAGAGCAAAATCCACAATCTATAGATTTTCAGTATAGAAACACTGGTGTTAACACATATCACTTGACCTTGCTGAGTTTAACCGGATGACGCCATTCTTTAAATTGCTTAATAGCTTGGGCCTGGCCGATCCAAAAGACCACAAAAGGCATGGATAAAGATCAGAAACTCCTCTTCTATGGCAGATGCAATTCTTTTTGGTAGGGGAGACTGACTTGGTGATGGTGAAATGAATTTCCATGGGTCCTGAGGACCATCACAAAACTAGCCAACTTCTGCTCTAAGTGCAAGATACAATTCTCACCCTGCTGCTCCTGACATAAATGCAGAGCAGCATGCACATTTAAAAACAAATAAAAACAAAAAGAAAATACTACCAAACCCACACACTGTCTTGGGAACATTCAATTTTCCTTCTGGAGAGGGAGCAGGGTGAGAAACCACATGTGAGAGAAGTTAGTCACATCACCAAGTAATCTACTGGCAAGTCCCTACAGACTGTGTGGATGTGGGCAATACATGAACCCGCGCAGGACAGAACAGAATAGAAAAGAAGTGTTGTGGGAGTTCTCTTGTGCTTCTTGGTTAAAATGCAGTTAATGCCTGCCTCCCAGTGGTGTTGTGCAGTTCAGTTAATGTTTATGATGCATGTTAAGATATTCAGATAACCCTGGGGACCAGAGGAAGGAAGAGCAAGGCAGAGAAGGCAATGATTAGCAAGTGATCTGGGTACTTCAGTCATGGCATGTACAAAGGTCAGTCAGAAAGTAATGCCTCCTATTTCTTCCTCAGCTAAGTATTATTGACAAAAATATTGAACTTGCAAGGAAAATATGTATAGCATTGCAGAACACACAGCTGTTTTTAAATACACTTGTTTAAAAACACAATAATGAGCAAAGGCATGTGTCCCATCATTGTAAAAGTCCTTGTATAGCCACTTGTGCAACTACTGTTGCACAGCCTCCATCACTTTGCTGTCATCTTGAAAATGTTGCCCTCATAGTCCATCATTGCCCTCCAGGCTGTATGGAGGATGGGGCATCACAGTCCATCCAAATGATGCAGTTGCCTTTGTGGTATGCTAGCTGTTGTGTGGGCACACATTGTTCTGTAGTAGCAACACTTCACATGTTTTCATTGGGACAGGCTCTTTGCATTCAGTGTTTCTGTTTCGTCAGGGTCTTGATATAGGCCTCTGAGTCTGCTATGTACTTCTTAGGCAAAAAGTCAAGAAGACCTTACTCTGTGTTCATGGCTTACATAGGAGATAAAAATTAGGAGGCATAACTTGCTGACTGACCCCCATACAAGAGGGGTCAGTCTCCTTGTTCACCAGTGAAAAAAGGCTATTGATGGAAAAGGAAACTATGTTAAAAAATAGCTGTGTGTTCAGCAATTATATATATTTTCTATGCGAGTTTGTTATTTTTAAATAATATTTGCCTGAGGAAAAAATAGGATGCATTATTTTCCAACTGTGTATACCTAAGCTGTTCTGAGGCCTGCTGCTTTCTTTTTCTGCCAAGCATGTTTGCACCCTTCTAATTTCTCCTTCTGTGATGTCTTTGCAACTCTTCTTAAGAGCTGCTTCGCTCTGTTATCTTCCTACTGGAGCTATTTCTCTTCCACTCAATGCTGCTGTAGGGGCAACAAAAAAACAAGTTGTGTGTGTGTGTGTGTGTGTGTGTGTGCATGCGTGCATGTGTGTGTAACTGGAGTCTAAAACTAGATCAGTGTCCACCCCTGACTAGACCTCACCACACATCCTACTCCTCATCCACTGACTCTGTATTGGTGAGCAGTCCTGCCTATGGCCTTTTGGTGAGTGCAGAAGGGGTTGGAGCAGAAAAAAGAAGAAAGAGCCTGACAAGAAGGTGGGAAAGATGCTGCAGATGTCAAACCTGCTCTGTGTGCCACTGGGTAATAGGGAAGGAGGTGTGCAAGTAGGATCAGTCAACCCCGGCCAAAGAGAGATGAAGCCCTCTGGAATTACAGCCTTATTCTGAAAGCAAGATGAAGCCAGTTGTTTCTATACAGTAGCGAAGCAGCTAACTTTAAAAGTAGATGTTTATGTATGTATGTATGTATATTTTCTGTGCGGAATCTGTGGAGCAGCATATGATGTACAAACTAAAGGCTTCACCTAAAATCTACCTACATGTTGTCATGTCCCACAACATGCTGACTGCTTAAGAGTGCTTATGCAGTGTTGTTTTGTTCAGTGCATGGTATTATTTTCTTGTCATAGATGATGCCATATCTAGAAATTTGATCTCTGTTACCTAAATTAGTGGTTCCCAAACTGTGGTTTGTGGAGCACACGCTGGTGGTCAGCTGAGAGTTGACTAGTCACATGGTTCTAATTCTGCTCCCTGCTTCTATGGGCTAAATCACAATAAAGGAAGCTAAAAATAAAAATGTATTTTCCTAATATTAATTTTCCATATTGTAATTCTTGTAGTTGCTGCAGAAACAATCTGATTAAGAGTGAATAGGGAGGGTATGCATGTAATTGTAAACAGGAGGGCAGACAGCAATGAGATGCTTCTACTCTTAAGATTCAGTACAAAGAATCTTTGAGCACCATTTAGTCTAGAAAGTCCTCATCATAGCTCCACTGATGCTACACTAGATCTGGCTTTTTGTTTTTAAGATTTACTACTTTGAAAGAGAACTTCATTCATTGCATGCGTTGAGCTATGATATGTTTTTAAGTAACAAGGTCCTTATGGTATTCCATTCTAACACCCAGAAGACTTGGAATATGAACTGATGATGGGGTATGTGAAGTTGTGGTGGATGTAGGGAGAAAAGTAGATACACATAGTTAATCCTAAAGAAGAGCTCATTTGTGCTCCACACTAGGAACACATTTCAAAGATAGTTCTGTGTGAAAATGTGATCCAATGCTGGCTTCACTAAGTCTTGTGGTGAGGTGTTATATACCTATGAGAGTGCATTAAAACCTGCTTGGAGATGTTGCTTTAGTTTGTGTGCAACAGCCTACATTGTTTAAAGTTTTGCTTGCTTTATGTAGGTTATTATATTTCCCTCATTAATGTAGTATTCAAGTGCCTTCTAAGAGTGCATTAAATGATGTCTTTCACATTAGATATCCAAGTCTATTCTTAAGAATCTGAATAAGAGGTAATTGTAAAGACTGCAAGATATATTAGCTGCTATGTTACAGATAGAAATGCCCAACTTCTAAAAACACCCAAGTTTGAAAAATATTATCTCAGCTGAGTGGCTGGAAGAGAGAGGACCTAATTCATAACACAGAAGCTCCTGAAGATGGAAGATTATGAGATGAGAAGATCTGAGTTCAGAGTAGCTTGCAGTCTCTTCTTTAGAAAATCAAATCTCACTATTATTTCTAATATACCTAAGTTAAATGTACAAAATCAAATGTTCCTAATTATAACATTTATAGGTCTGGTTTAGTAACCGTCGAGCTAGATGGAGGAAACAGGCAGGGGCCAATCAACTGATGGCTTTCAACCACTTGATCCCAGGAGGCTTTCCACCCACTGCCATGCCAACCCTGCCAACATACCAGCTGTCTGAGCCCTCCTACCAACCCACCTCCATACCACAAGGTATGGTAGATGAACATTTAAGTGGAATTATGAATGGTTTCCTATGTATGTTTATTTTATGCTTCAATTTAAAAAAAATGCAGTGGGTAAATTTAGTCTTCAGTCTAGCAAAGCTCTTGCAAATCTGCTTACATTAAGCATGTGAGTATTTTGATTTAATTTGCTGGATTGGATTTAGTTGCCAGTGAATAGTACCAGACAGACAGTACCAGCCTGTAGACTGATCTTCTCTACACACAGAGCAGGTACAGCACTCACAAGGGTTGTGCTAAGTATCCCACTGTTCCTCACTACTCTCACCATGAGGGTACACCAATGTGGGCCTGGAGGATGGACAAAGAAATTTGGCATTTTTTGTAAGTAATGGGCTGAAATCCAGTACATAATGGGCTGAAATCATGAACTCATTTCATACGTGAAATGAATAGCCACTAGATAGTGACACATTTCAGTTAATAGAAATGAGTCACAGTCTTATCAGAAGCCTTGTGAACATTGGTGATTTGGCAGGAAAAATGATATTTAGATCTAGACCACTCCTGATTTTTGATCTTTTAAAGGCAAAACCTGACTGACAAGATTTCATAAAATCAGTCTCCATTCTCTTCTTGCCCTTCCCTAAAGCTTGGCTCATTTGGGATAATGACTCAAAGTGGGGCAAATTTAAGACTTTTTAACCATGTTGTTGGTGATTTTCAGTAATATCACATCTAGACTCAAATCAGTGGGAGGTATTTTTTCCATCAAAATCTGACTAGGAAAATTTTGCAGTCCCCCACATTTTTCCCACTGCTAGTCACTATCAACCCGAGCTGAATTTTTACTTATGTCCTGGGGGAGAGAGGCTGTGTCCTGCACATTGTCAGCCTGCTGATCCAAAAAATATTTACTTCACACTTTCTGTTTTGCTTCATGAATTCTGGACAGTACATAACCATTAATAATCACATGAAAATTGCATCTTTCTATAATATGACTTTTACAACATAAATAATGACATTGATCTGGTGGAACTTTATATTGTTTTTCTTTAACTATCCATTTAAATGTTGAGTATCATCAAATGTTAACTTTTGGGTCCTCTAGTATCTACCTGCAAGTTCTAACTGAGACTTCTTAGTGATAAATTTTATATAATGAATTTCTCACTTTCCTCATGATTCTCTGACATAACAAGCTACATTTCTTTTTCTTCTAGCTGTGTCTGATCCAAGCAGTACAGTTCATAGACCTCAGCCTCTTCCTCCGAGCACTGTGCACCAAAGCAGCATCCCTTCAAATCCAGAAAACAGCTCTGCATATTGCCTACCCAGCACCAGGCATGGATTTTCCAGCTATACAGACAGCTTTGTGCCTCCATCCGGGCCCTCAAATCCCATGAACCCTGCCATTGGCAATGGCCTTTCACCTCAGGTCAGTCCTGTGTTTTCAGACAGAGGATTTGCTGTATGCCAGAACCAAAGAGTCTATTCCCTGAGGCCGTAGTATAATGAATTGCCAAATTTAAACCATAATGTATTCTTTATACAAGCCACATGATTTCAGTTTGCTAGTTTCCTTTTTTTTTTTTCCTACTGACTGCATCAAGTGTCATAGCTTATATTTAATTTCAAGCGATTTATAATGTAATCATGAAGACTTCATGTTTACCTTTCATTGTCAAGCATTTGTTGTGTGTGGTTATGTTCCTTGAGATCCACACATAGGTAAAGTTCAGGAACACTGATTTTGTCTGATACGTTGTCAGCTAATAAACTTTTTCTAGTCTAAGGTCCCTTTAGGAAAACAAAGAGGTTTTACCAAATGGCCTAGAAATCACAGAGAAGTAATACTGAGAGAGTTCCAGCTGATAAGCAGTACACATTGGGATGAGCTATAATCGAGTTATAAATACATAAATTAGGAGTATTGCTGCTCTTTGGAAATATAAAAATGCATGAATACTATAATTGTTTTTCTAATTTGCATGAGCTTTTCTTAGGAGATCATGTTAATAAATTGCCTTGATAATTGAGTGTCAAGAGGTTGGTTAGATTTCCTACATGTGGCATCTGTCTGTAGTTGATGTTATTGCTGAAATATAGAGTCACACTTTTATTTGTGTGAGCTTCACTCAGGTGTTTGGGAGTACAGTCTATGAAATTCTGAGAAAAGTCACAAAGGGGATGCAATCTATAATTACAATCAGAAATCTCTTCAGGGCTGAGAGTGAGAGTTTTAACAGCTTTATCTTCTTTCTACCCTTTTTTTGCTCTCACTGGTTTGAAAAACAGAGAGAAGCTCGGAATGACACAAATGAAAAGTGAAAAGACAATTATACTCAATTACACACTAATCACTGACTATCACCACTGCCTAAGCAGCGAGAGGGCATTCTAATAGGCAGAAAATGAGATTTTAATGGCACAAAGGGTGGCCAAAATAACGACTCACATATCTTTGCCTCCTTCGTTTTCTTCAACTTGTGGTTTGCATCTCTGGAGTACAGTTCCTGGTTCCTGCACAACGGTGATAACTCTGTGCAGCTGAAAAGTTCAAAGGCATCAGAGTTGAAAAGAATGAATAGCAAAGGCAATGAAATAAACATTTTTGCCTAAAGGCAAAAGTTCATAAACCCTTTTTTGTAACAGTAAATGTAATTAAGTTTCATAGATTCCTATAGCACAGAGCAGGATACAAAACTTTATGGCTTAAACCTCAGTAGAAAAATACCAACATAAAAACAAACGGATGTACTTCCAACAAGACTTTAATGAATTTTGGTTTGAACAATTCTGATTTCTAAATGCAATCACCACAAAAGGCATGACATTAATTTAATAGTTTTTTTTTTTAATTACCAGATTCACAGTGCACAAGGCTTCCATAATTTAGACACTAATATCTTTCTGGAGTTCAGATTTAATCCATCAAAAGCAGTTGCTAGTGTCACTTTCAGTGTATATCAGTTCTGTCTATAGATTTCCCTTTCTTCCCCTCCCCTACCCCCTTTCAAAAAGTATTGTTCCCTGTGATATAGAATTTAAATACAACAGTGAAAAAATGCTGTGACATTTAGGTTAAGTGGCATAGAAAGCAATGAAGAGGCAAGTCTTTAGTATTTTGTTGACCATGCTTTGATGTGATCAAAAGGAGATCCTAGAACTGATCAGACTGATACAATTAGTTTCTATGTTTTTTCAAACCAGCCCGAATGTGGGAGACAACATTGTCTTCATGCTGTGAACTTTGTGTCTTCCTTGGCTACCTTTTTTCCATCCTGATCCTTAGAAAGTCTAACTTTGCTCTGTGCTTTTTACTAGGGCTGTGCGAAGCTTCGAGAGCTGATTTGATTTGGAGGAGCTTTGGCCCGATTTGGCAGCTGCATCTCCAAATCCAAATCGAATCGGGAGACCCATTAATCTCTTCAAATCAAATCAGAAGCCTCTGAATCAATTCAGAGAGAATTGGAGATTTTGCCATAGACTGTAGAGGCAGGCACTAGGCAGTGCCAGCAGAAGCAGCTGGGGGAGCGGCCAGATGAGCCCCAGCTTGCTGGCAGCCCGGGGAGAAGCCGCAGCTCCCCCTGCTGCTCCCCCAGCAGGGCGAGGCAGGCAGTGTTGGCAGCTGTGGGATTGAACTGGGAGCTGGGGAATCAAGCTGGGAGCTGCAGGGAATGATTGGGGGCTGAGGGAACAAACAGGGGCTTCCATCCAGCTCCCTGATCATTTCCCCCCAGCTCCTGCGGATTCTCCCAGGGCTGCAGGCTCAAGCCACAGCTATTCTGGCTGCCCCTTCTCCAGGGTGAAGCAGGCAGTGCTGGCAGCCCCAGGAGAAACTGCAGAGGCTGGGGGAATGATTGGTAGCTGGGGGATCAAACTGGGAACTGGGGCATTGAACCATGAGCTGGGGTGAACGAACAGGGGCTTCCCCCCATTTCCCAATTCGATCCTTCAGCTCCCAGTTCAATTCCCCAGTTTCTGGTTTGATCCCCTAGCTCCCAATCATTCCCCCCAGCCCCTGCAGCTTCTCCCAGGGCTGCCAGCACTGCCTGCTTTGCCCCAGTGTGGGGGTGCAGCTGGGAGAGCAGCTGGATGAGTCACGGCTTCTCTCGGGGGTGCTGGCTCAAGCTGAGGCTTGTCCAGCTGCTCCTGCCAGCACTGCCTGCCTGTATGATGTATGGCTGAATAAGATTCGGTGCTTGATATCTTCTGGATTCGGATTCAGCTGAATCAACTTGGGACAGTGATTCGAATCACTGAATTGAATCACTGTCCCTCCAAATCACCGAATCTGAATCCAAAGCGAATACTTTCTGCTTCGCGCAGGCCTGCTTTTTACCTGGTGCACAGAAAGTTGGTCAATAAAAAGCATGTTGATGTTACATGTTCATCCCTGAACATACTCAAGTACATTTTAATTTGTTCAAAGCTTTTGGAGGCTTGTTGGCAGCAGTACAAAAGTTTGTGAACTGAAGTAGTGAACTTTATTGGCTGAAGAAGACCTTTGTACTACACAATAGAAACACATTTTGGCAGAGCTGGCCTTTGGGCTCTGTAAAACTAATGGCTTTGGGACTCTCAGATTTAGGGATCTAGAGATTAAGGAGAAGCTTAACCCTCATAATTTTTACAAGTAAATCTCTATCCCCTTTGCTGGAGAAGGTCACCTTGAAGACATTAATTGCTCTGAACCTCCAACTGAGGCTGAAAGGAGCAAGCAGCTGGGCACCACATCTACAACAGAATGCTTCTGGAGGGCAAGTCTTGTACCTTTTATGTATAAAATATGTCAGTTAAGTTTTGGGTATGTCCCAAAGAATCATCTTTCAACCGTCCCTATCATCTGTAATTCAAATCTGTGCTTTCCTGGATGGGGATTTAGTATGCCTGGGCACAGAGTGAGATGGGAACAAAATCGTTTTATAGTCCTTTTGATAAATGTTATAGCAAATTCTGCATTTAAGCTGTTGTTTAAAAAAAAAATGAGGGCAGGGAGAGAATGGGGGAATGGGATCAAAATATAAATGCTGTACTAGTGACTTGTGGCACTGAGGTGGGAAAAGGCTTTTTGATGAGAAAGAACTGCTTTTCTTTATGGGTTATGTTGACCCAAGTAAATCTGTGTTATGTGCATGATCCATTAAAGTTATGTTTTTATCCATGACTGTCTCTCTCTGGCAAATACTGTGCAGGAACTATGTGCCAAACATAAATTTAAATTACAGTTAATTTTTCAGGAGAAGAATAAAAAAAATCACCTTCTGAATGGCACCTTCTGAAGGTCCTCTGATAAATGGAATCTAGTACGTACAGTCTGGCATTAGGTTCACAGGTTATAATTCTTAGTGGATATAAATCACCATAACTCCACTAATGCCTATGTCCAGCAGGTGAGCAACTGACACACGTACCTAACATTTTATTTCAATACAAGATATTTAATTTTTAAATTTGCTTCTGAGCTGACTGACATTTTAAAGTTTCTGTTCTTAGACAAGCAGTAGTCAAACTAAGATCAGAAGGTAAAAGATGACAAAAAGCACTAGGATAATGATTTTTTGGTACTCTTCATTAATTACCCATCATACTAGAAAATTCTTTGTGTTTCACATTTCGATTGATTTTTTTGGAGCAGAAATGAATGTCCAATGCACTTGTCTTCTATTGCCAGCAGTTTGCTAGAAAATAAAATAAAGCTCCTCAACTCGAGTTTAAACAAAAAGAGAGTGGGAAGTCCTATGTGTCTTCCTACTACTCAGCACTAGAGGTCTGCAGATCTCATCAGGGTGATTAAGTATTCTTCTGTTCAGTCTGGTTTGCTCATTATCACCTGGCTGTGGTGAGAAATCCTCTGTGTTTATAGACTTACAAAGGGTTGATCTTCATAGGAACAAGGCAGTGATTAATGGTTGAAGGAACTGGTGTCAAGTATTGTCCCTGTTTATAGTTTACTATTGCAGACTCTCAGCCAGTGAACTGGAGCTTTTTACGTACAGTTTCAGAATTGAGATTATTAGTGTGTAATGTATGTAAATTGCATATTTTTGTGTCGTGTCTGCTGTGCATATTATACAGCTTCTTGAATTTCATGCATATGTTTTATTGGAATATTGTGGTTTCCTTTCAAATTGAATTTTAGTTGCTGAATGCATTTTCGCTGGACAAACATTTGTTAATTTTGAACACTTCGATGCTACTGCCTATAAATTTAATAGTATGTACAGAACTCAAGACTGTTTCTGATCTGGCACATCATTGTTAGATCATGGCATTAACAAGTATCTCAAATTTCTTAGATGTCAGGAAAGAAAATAGCTGTCAAAACATATCTATTTCAAATGAAGATGTATGATTTTATAATAAATCAGGTTGTTATAAATATAGGATTTCATTATTTTGAATTTTTTATTTACATTCAAGACCAGACCTTTTACAGTGTGACAATGGAATCCCATGACCTCGTCTTACGCTCTTCTGATATGTAAAGGTAGTAAAATGTACTTGTCTTGTGTTTCCAGACGTTTCTGTTTCTAAAGAGCCTTATTTCAGAATTTGCTTGGAATCAGGTCCCAAGACAGTAATATACCAGGCATTGCTGTTCATCAGACCACTGATTTTCAACTTTTAGCACTCAAGTTACAAACATTTAAGCAGTGTCTGTTAAAGTGTTTGCTACAGAACTCAAATTGCTATTGGATGTTTTTTTTTCCCTATGGCTTTCCCTTAAAAAACAAAAACAAAAAAAGAAATGGGCCATACTAGTAGGTTAAGAGACAGCCTTAGAGCCTTTAGTGTACTGTCCATTTACAAATGGCAGGTCCATTGGCTGCATTTGTTGAACAGTTGTATTGGAGACTGCATCTCTTTCAGCTTCTCAGTTCTTCAATTTTACCTGAAGCTCAACTATAGTCTGGATTAGAAGTAACACTTCAGCCTTTCCCATGAGCAGCACTGAAAATGTGACCTGCTTGAAAATTTCTTTCATGGGTTTTCAGAACATTTAATTGTCTGAGACTGTGCTCAGATGTAACACTAAGCCATTTTTTTTAAGGAGGGAGGGACTTAATGCATGCCAGCTGAACTAATGCAAGTTTTTTTTCTGTGCGTTCTTTACTGATACAGTGAAGTTCAGTCACTCTCACTTTAAGCTTGAATGAAAGAGGTATAAAGTTACAACAGTTTGGTTTCCACTTAGAGTGGAATACAGGACACAAGTTAAAATTATAGCAAATAAGTTGTAAAGTACCATAATTTTAAATCACTTTACATGTTCATCTGTTTACACTCCAAACCCAAATTTGAGAATGTTTCTGTAGCCTTTTCACTGAGGGAAATTCACGGTGCTATCTTAGATCACAGGGCTCTGTAGGAGTGCATTACTTCTCATCAGTTTGAAGCATGGGATCCCATGTCAGCTCTTGATTAAGAATCTTTTAGTCAAAAGAAAGAGATGCTTGTACTATCTTGCTAATTCTGTTTTTTAAAACAACAGCAAATTGCTGAAAACTCGCATTTCCTCATTAAGAATTGGAAGGGTGGGAGCAATGAGTTCCTGTGCTTTATCTAATTGACATAATGAAGTTGGTCTTGAATTGGATTCCCTTAGAAAAATGTTTTTCATGTTGGATCAGTCTAATAGAGTCCTACACCACTCACTCAAACTCGTGATGTGCATCAAAAGTGCTCTTGGCTTTATAAATTGTTCAGCTGGTGACCAACCAGCATGAGCCAGAGGTCATGGACTTCTTAACTGAGCAGCTTGTTTGCATCAGGGAAATTTGCCTGAGCACAAATTTTCTAAGAAAAGCCATAAGATGGCAACAAGTGATATTTAGCAAATGGAGTTTTCCGGTAACTTTATCATTCAGGTTCCCTGTCTTATCAGAAATTAATGAAACCTGGTTTTCTTATAACTACAGAGAGATACAAATAGTATAGACTTAAATTTTCAAAGTGACTATGTGTTGAGTCTTAAGGACCTGATTTCTCTGATGGGGGGTTTACCATAAACTTAGAAAATCACATTTCTTTAAAGTGCCTGAAGTTGTGCAATCTAAATTGAGGTACCCCAAACCACTAGACCTTATAAAAATGTAAGCCAATGTTGTTGTTGTTTCTGAGTAGTGAAATATATAAGCAGACTGAACACTGGCATTCAGAAATACAATGTAACATTTAATCACGCCAGAAGTCACAGAATATGTCAATGCTAATGATTCTCACAGTTTGACAGCCCTCAAATAATATTAAATATGATTCACTTTGGCAGTTTGTATTCCTATATATCTGAACTTGTCTTGAGACATATATGAAGATATTGTTCACTTAAGAGCTCTCAGTGTTCATGACTTTTTTACAGTTTGAAAAAGCCATGATTTTCTGTATGCCAAATATCTCTGCCCTTAAACTGTTTGAAATTTTTGTCCCTAGAAATGTTACGTGAAAATCTCTCTTTCTCTGTCTGTCTTGAATTAAAAAACTGTCAACACCAACAATCGTCAATATCTTAACATTTTTCTATTACTGTCATTCACATTTGTGGAATATTTTATCAATATTTTGCATGAAATTACATCAAGATCATTGTTGAATATTTCTGTTTACTATGAATATGAATTGCTATGAAAATGGTTGATATAAATTTGAATATACATTTTTTTATCAAACTGTTTGTTAAGCATCATGAAAACTTTTCCAAAAACAGAAAATAGACCTATTCTGGACCATGTGAAATAATGGAAACAGTTTTGAAATCACCCTCTCCAAATTTCTCAGTAATTGCTGGTTAGGATAGACTTTTTCTGTGCGGTATTGAATGTGATTACAGTTATTAAAATAAGTTTTGTTTCTACTTAATACCTTCAGAAGTAATTGAACCTCTTGTTAGGTGAACAATCTTAATCAACCCTTTATAGAGTATGTGTTTTGGAATGCATTAGTGAGTTTCCAATTCATTAATGAATTTACAAAAATGGCAATGTCAATAGTAATCTGAATACCTGCATATTTATTCAATAAGGAGCTGGTATATGAATTAATGCTTTATAATAGGTAGTTGAAATAAAGCTCACTTGACTCATTAATTATGCACTATATTTTGGTTTTCTGAAGAAACACTTATAAATGTGCACAGTTCAGTGAAAGGCATATATATTACAATGATGTTCACTAAGACTGATATTCACCCTGTGCTGTGAACCTGTAGAAGACACTGTATAAACCCCAATTCAGCCTCTCAAAATCAGGTTAAAGAGCACAGGGGCGAATTTCACTCCAAAATGTTTTGCTATAATAGGTCACTAGCTTATCCTTCCTTATGCCATGATTTATATGTATAATTGTTCTTGAAAGTGTTCAGATTTGGACTGCTAAGGGGATTTCTACTGCTCAAAAGAGCAATATGTATTTTATTCTATATATAATGGAGAAACTTATATGCAAGAAAGTCTGTTTTCAGTACTAACTTGCACCCTAGTCTAATGTGGGGCATACTGAAAGTCTGATGAATACCTGCCTTTGTTGCCTGTCAGAATACATTTATTGGTTTTATTTATCAGGCTTTACCCTGGGTGGGCAAAATGCGGCCCGTGGGCTGGATGCAGCCCGCCAGGCTATTCTATCTGGCCCATGGGCCCCCCCCAAAATTTAGAAAATTTATATTTACCTCCCTCTGGCTGCCTGTCATACACCCCTCAATGGCTTGCCAAAACTCAGGAAGCAGCCCTCCACCCAAAATAATTGCTCACCCCTGCTCTACCCACTTGCTCCTGCTCAGTGTACACCAAATCTTGGACATGAGGTAGTACAAGTGCCTTTGAGTGACCGTGAGGGTACTCGGCAGCACTGTTCTTAATCTTTCTGTCTTGGGAACACCATGACCCCTCCTAAAGTGGTAACACGGCCTCATTTCTGGGATTTGGCATGTGTTGAACAGGAGCAAGGAGGGGAAGGAGGGGCAGATTTCTTGGGAACAGTCCCAGGCACAGGGCAGAAGTAGCAAAGGGAAGGCCTAAGTAAGCAGGTTTTTATAGGATACAGGGGGTGCATCTACACAAGACACTATGGTGCAGTTTAGCTTGTTGCTACTGAGCAGTTGCACTGCTGTGCACTAACCGTGCAGCGACAATACTGAGCAGCAGTAACAAGCTACAGTGCAGTAGGTTGTTGCTACTGTGCAGTAGCTGTAGTAGCATTAGGGTAAAAAAAACATGCAGCTACGGTACTGTACAGTAATGCCGGTTACTGCTTGCTTATGCAAATACTAAATGACTGCACGGTAACAATTGCACAGTCCACCACACATGTAGACGTGGCCAGGTATCCCAGTAAGACTTACTGGATACTCAACCAATGAGACTAAACCCTACAGTTGAGTCCTTTAACAGATTATATCACTCTGCTTATCTCTCCAGTTGACTTCAGTGGGAGTCTGTATGCAACATGCTTATTATTATTATTATTATCATCTCTTGTTTAAACAAAACTCTGAATGGTGGTTCTGCAAATTCTCACTGGGCATGAACTGCCAGTTCTGGCTCACTTTTTTAATGACTAAATGACCTTACTTTAATTACAGAGAGGTGATATGTGAGAGCGCCTAAAAAGCACAGCTGCAGGACAGCTGAGGTGTTTATCTTGTCCATCACAGCCTCTTTAATTTGTGTGTGGGATGAAGTACAAGGGGAAGGAGGGGAAGGTGGGGGAAACGTATTCACTGAGGGGGAATGATCTAATTGCCAATTTGAACATGTGTTATGGTCTTACATGGACAGTCTTAGCCACTCCTGAAGCTACAAGATTGACTAAAAAGAAATCTCAAGAGATTGAAAATAATATGTTTGGGTCCTTTTAATTTGCCTTCTCATTCTTTAGCATCTTTGTGTAGTCTGTGGGAGCAATGTATCCAAGCCTAGATGTTCCCAAGCACTCTAGCCTATCTGCTCCTGCTTACCTGTTCTCTAGGGACAGACATTAAAAAAGCTGGAGCCTGAATTGATTCAACCTTTTCTGGTTAGTCTAACCTGCAGAGAGTGAGCTGGTTTGTAACAGAACAGACATGTGAGCACATACCTGCAGTTGCTCAAGCCAGGTGTCAGGGGTGCTAGAGTGTACCCTCAGCTGCAGGGAAGCTGTGCAGAGGGGTATATGGCCACTCCGGGCTGAACAAGCCAGAGAGGGGTTTAATTCGCACCTCCCTGTCCCACCAGCAGGGACCTGAGCCAGGTCTGCCGGCTGGTCCCCCCTCCTGCTGCAGCACCAAGCACCATGGCCCCTGATGCAGAAGGGGCAGGGAGGAGATTTAGTTTCTCCTCCAGCCCTACAGGCAGCCAGGGTAGAGGGAAGACTGGCTCCTTGCAGTGGAATAGGCCTCTGCTGTCCCCTCTGTGGAAGGGTGGGGGGAAGGCGAATAACCTCATCCCTGGCCCCCTCAAGGGGCTGTATGGGCTGGCTAGGGCTCTGCCAGGCCACTATAGTAGGAAGGGGCAGGGCCCTTGGTGGAAGCAGCAGTCCTTCATAATGTCCAGCCTAAGCCCCTTCCAGGTGGGGGGGGGCCCACAGCAGGGTTTGCAGAGCTAAAGCGGGCTGCACACAGCAGCACTGGGGCCTGGAGGGGGCCAGAGCCCCCCACACTGCCACCACCACAGCCACTTTTCCCACCCAGCAGCACACGCCCCCCCCCCCCCGGAAGGGGCTCCTGCCCTGTCACGGTTGCTCCTTCCTTGCTGCTCCAGTGGCCAGGCAGGGGCATTGCCAGACGCCACAGGCTGTGTGAATCTGGCCTGCAGAGGGGTCCTGCCAGGCTGAGCACCACTCCCTGGGCTTGCAGTGGGGCTGCGGCTGCTCTGTGGTGGGACTGCCTTTCTCGGAAGAGGGGGGAGGGTCTCTTCCCCCCAGGCTGAGCAGCCATTTCTCTCCCACCACTGCTGCTAAGCCTGGATAGGGGAGCCTGAAGCTGGTGCGGGCTGCATCCGGTGGTCCCTGCCTGTACCGCAGGACTGAAGCCAGCAGCAGCAGCAGAAGCAAAGGAGCTGCTGTGGCTGGGCTGCCAAGAAAAGCAGTCCTGCTGTGGAGCAGCCCCAGCCCCGCTGCAAGCCCAGGGAGTGGTGCTTTGGCCTGGCAGACTGAGGGACTCACCAGGGGCCAGACAAAGCACCTCCCTGCTCTGACTCAGGAGCAGAGGGGGAGGGCCAGCCTGGCCGGGCTGCACCACAGAGCCCAGCCCAAAGAGCATGCCAGGGTGCTGGGGGTTAATCTTAAATCAGCAAGGGGTCTGCAACAGACCATGCATAAACCAGTTTGAACCAAATCAGTTAAGTCTGATACTACATTCAATCAAGTTTATCTTAAACTGGTTTCAGCCATTTTGAAACCGTCTATGTGCACTGAATGTCTGTTCTGTTACAGGTTTAAACCAATTTCTGATCACTTAAATTGGTTTATGTATAATGTCTGTCCCTAGCCTAGCTGGCTGGTTGCTAAGGTCCTGAAGGGAGACCTGAGCTGCTTAAAAGTTTGGAACATGTGACCGAGAGAAGACGATTGCAGTGTGTTTGGGAGTTCCTGTGCCAGGACATGCCTTCACTGTGGTGTAGCGGTATTCTCTGGGTTCATGCATTTTTTTGCACAGCTATTAGGGCCAGAGACTTTGCTTTTGTAAAAAAAAATAAAAATAAAGAAGAGGATATTCTCACATAAACACACTCCAGGATCTGTGACTTAAACAAAGACACCAAATACTGTGAGGTTTATGATGAAATTGTGAGACTTGGCAATATTCCCTACATAAAAGGGTATTTCACTAAAGACCACATTCTCCTGTCATTTATACCAGTGTAACCACTGATACATATGCGTGTGAGATCAGGCCCTATTTGACTGGGGTACATAAAGGGCCAGATCATCACATGCTTGAAGCCAGTGGATTGGCTCCCAGTGATATGAGATAAGTATTTGTGGCTCAGATCCTGTGCTTGCTAGATTGGTAAAACTTCATATACCTACTGTTTGGGAGTAAGGAACATACAATTTTTCATTCATGTATCTCATTCCTTTTTAATGGATTTTGAAAAAAATGTTAATTTTTAATGGATTGAAATGTAGCTTTTTTAATTTATAAAGATTTTTGGCGTGATAGGTTTTGATTTTGAGAGATTTTCTATGTGAAAAGAGTTACCAGCAGGTATGTCATTCATCTTAGAAACAGTTTGAAATTTTCTGTGCTAGTGATGAATGAGGGTATCTGACCCACATCTGTTTTACATTAGAATGGAACATTGCCCTGACATCGTTAGGAGCATTTGTCAAGATTCCCTGGACAGAGCTTCTGTAAATTACATGCTGCAAATGTGTCAGGGTCAGATAAGAGGATATCATTAACTGTACTAAAGTTTACTCATGATTCTGTCAGTTCAACTTAATACGTTAACTGCCAACAATTTTCCTTGAGCTGTTTCATTAAATCTTTCATTCAGAGAAGCTAAGAGGAAAAAAAAGGTATCACTATACCCCCAAATATTGCACATGTTCTTTTCTCATAAATCATATTAATTGCAGACATGGTCAGAAAGCATATTAAATGCAGGCATGCGTAAATGAATTAAAACATATGAGAATTTTATTATGCTTATGGTAGGTCCAACGTATTAAAATACCAGTCATATTAACTGGCATAATGTTTCATTTAAATGGAATAAGCTTTTTCTCAGTTTAATGGGCTTTATTTTGTTGATAATAGATATACTTTATATAATAGCTGATAATGGACCAGATGTTGCCCACACATTTTTAAGGCTTTTGTTATCCACTTCTGGGTCAGATCTTCAGCTGGAGTAATTTTTTTGCCTGAAAAGGAACTTTGCTGATTCCCACAGGTTGAGGGTTTGCCCTAAGAAGTGTATGTGCTGTTTCACTTTTTTATTTTTGGGAAGTAACTCTCTGTTTCTGCATATTTAGCTTGTTATAGTTTGTTGTATTTATTTGTGTAGTTTTGTCTGCAATTAAAGTTTAGAGACAGATTACTTTAGGATGTAAATATGTTTTATTATAGAAATGCAGTGGTTAGCTATAAGTTCCGGGTTACTTGTTTCCCTTATGAAGTAGAACTTGGACATATTGCTCTTTTTGGGCCTGAAACCACAGGCCTGATCCTTTGACATCATTAAATACTGAATAGGAACTGCAGCATTTGGCTTTACAGAAATATGGTTTGATATAATACACATATACTTTCTGGGAGTCTTCCATTGCTTTTAAGGGAAACAGAATTTAACCTGTATAACTATGAAGATAATTTGATCTTCCTCATATAGTGTCAGACACTTTGTTGGTGACTATCAGTGTAACTTATGTGGAGCTATTCTGGTTTAGACATTTGGAAATTCTGATCAGCACAGCTCTGACCCATGTATGTCTCTTGTCTGAGTGTTGAGCACCATTTAATATAGGTTAGAAGGATTGGAACTTTAATGGCTTTCTAATTGATTAGGTGAAAGTCAGCCATGCCCTTCCTGTAACTCCTTGTATGGATGATAAGGTCATGACACATACCATAAGAGAGATTTCTGCCTTTAGGCTACTTCCCTTGTAGCTTTGAAATAGACACAACCAAAAATCTAATTATTTAGATGCTAATCAACTGCAGGATAATTCCTAAGGCCTCTGAAGAAGATATTTCTAAGAAGACAATTACAGTTCAAATTCAGATTTTTCATCCTTGAAGATGTAGAGCTATGTCAGCCATGTCAAGACGTTTCAAACCATCTGATTTATTAGATGGTCTCCATTTGATAGATTGCTGACAACAGCAGTTAACGTAGGATTAAGTTTAGATTCTGAATGTGAAATCCCATCACAAATTTGTTATTTCAGTTCCTCAGGAAATACCGGTATGACTTGCAAATGGTACCACTGATAAAAGTGAGCCTTCTCTAAAATACCAGATTGAGATGTACCCAGTGTTTAGACAGATTCAGAATCTGAACCTGGATTGAAAGCCACATAAAAAATTCAAGGTTGGTTTCTGATTCTTAAATCAGCTAGGAGATACAATACTGTCTCCTAACACTGCCGAGCTTGGGAGTCCACAATTTGCAAAGGGCTAAATGCTCTATCTTGGGTCCTTTTCTATTGACAGCATATGCTAGAACTGTTTTGAGAAAGAATTAAAGGTGATGGGAAAAAATGTTTGCCCAACTCAACAAACAGCCCAGGCAGGCTCTGATCCTGTAGTCCTCACTCAGGGAAAACTCCCAATGGGACTTCAATGGGACTGTTAATAAGAGAGTTAGGAGAGCAGGCTTTGACCTATTATGTAAAGAAATTTGAATAGAATAAGATAAAGCAATGACTCAAATAGTTTTGGGGATGAGAACAGGAAAGTTTGTGCAGTAATTTGCAGCGTTATTTTAGATCTCTGATAAACTGTATATTTTAGACTGTAGTCAAAATCATGATACTCATGCCAAAGTAAACATTTTCCAGACTAGTCATTTTCAATGTCAGCATTAACTTACATTATGGGTTTCCCTTTATTTTAAATCTGTTAGATGTAATCTGAAAGAAGAAAGATTAATTCAAGGGAACTATAGTATGGAGCACACATGCAGATTCCAGTATTAGGGGCCCTGCTAGCAAATCTTGGAATGCATAATCTTCCAATCAAACAAAGAAGTTTATTTGTATCACTTCAACTGGAAATCATCCTACTACATTCTTCTGAAAAATTGAAGGAAGTTCAATTGTTGAGGGTCTGACCAAGATGAGGGGAAAACATATCCAGTTCTTTACAGCCATTGCGGGGGTTGCCACCATATTTGTTAAGTGGAAGTTTATGAGTAGAATTGAGCTACTAACTGATTTTAAAAAAAATTCAGTTAATTGACTGTTCTTGAAAATGGTTTTGTGTTGACCTGAAATTAAACATTTTTAATTTTTTGGGTAAATTAAAAAGAGAAAGAAAAAGAGTGTTTTGTTCAAATGAAATAGTTCATTCAACCTGAAACAAAATGCTTCCTTTCAGCAATGAATTTAACAGTTAAAAAATAGAATTGAAAGACATTTCTTAACAAAAGGTCATTTTAAAATTGAAATATTTAAAAATAACATACTTTTTGAATTAAAATGAATTATTTAAAAAAAGTTTGAACATTTTAGATATGTGTTTTCTTTTTTCTTCTACAGTTTGAATAAAACAAAAATAATTTTCTTAGTATTTTCATATAGCTAAATCTTCCTCCCCACAACTTTATTTGGAGAGTTAAAGAAAAAAAAAACCATTGCACATATTCCTGCTTATCTTTTCTATAGGATACATGTGATGCATATCCTTGATTCATGCATTTTGATGTCATTATAACCACAGCTTCCTGAATCTGACTCACCTTGTGCTAATCTTTTTGGAAGTTTTCCCTTCCATTGAAACCATGATCTCCAGTCCTGTTTTTCCTTTTCTTTATAAAAACCAAACAAAACTCAGTGGTGGCAGTTCAGGGGTCACCAGTAGCACTACAAAAATAAATCACTGTATTCATTCAATGAAAAATTAAAACAGTCCAATAAAGGACATCTGCCCTCAGAATGGTATGGGCTCATATGAAGGTAGAATTGGTCCCTAAAACAGTAATCACTATTTTAAGTGTTTCTTTTAAGGATAAGACGGAAGAGTAAGTAAGGCAAAATAATTACAAACAAATCTTAGAAATTCATTCATGATGTTCTAGGGCAGTGGTTCTCAAACTTTTTTGGGTCACAAAATGCCTTTTATAAGTTATGCTGCTGTGTATCCTTGTGCTTCCATGCTGTGGATAAAAAAAATACTATTTTGTGTTGTTACAACCACTGTAACCTCTCCAACAATTTAAGACATTGTGGATTTACTTCATTTTTTATTTTTATTTTTTATTCCTAAATTTATATTTACATTTTCCCTCCTGCATTCCCATTCCTTCTTCTTGTGCGTCTTCTTGGAGCTCACCATATACCCCAGTTTTGGAAGCAGTCTTCTAGGGGAATTGTGACTTCAGTTTCTGAATATACAGATTATCTAGAAGCTCCACTGGGTCCTGTGTATATAATCTCAAGCCTATTTCTCAAGCCTTAAAGTGGTAGGAATTCCAACAAAAGGGAGCAGTTTTCACCACATGTTGTAAAATAGAGTAGTCCTTGGAAAGTAAACATAGATCAAACTATAGTATGAGGAGGATATTTTCAAAAATAAGGAATTTAGCAGCACAAGTCTTGTTGGCTTACAGTGAGATGTGTGCTCCTGAATTGCTTAAGTGCTTTGGAAAAATCTAGTCCTGAATTTCCATAGAAAATTCCTACCAGGGAGTTGGGCTTTTATATTTTGCAGTAATCTCTTCCCCACTCCCCCTTGTTGATTTCATATCTATAAGAAGTTTATTAAACAAGTCCCAATAGTCCAGAAGCCAGTGTAGAAGAGCAGTACTGTTGCCTTCTCTAAGGCAGTGAATTGGTTTGGGAATCTGTGACATGCACTGTAGCCTTTTCTTTCAGCATTTCTTTACAGACTGGTCACATGCTGCAGACAACAGTACATGAGTTATGCCCACTCTGCCCTAGCCAGTAAACAAATGTTCTCTAGAGTTCTTTGGGGGCTGCCTATGGTACACTGCAAATGCATTGAATTGAAACTGTTTTTGGAGGCTAAACAAATATGACTTGGTAAGTTTCTGGTGGCTGTAAGAGTCTCCCTTGTATAATGTTTGTATAGCACCTAAAACAATGTGCTCAGGGGTAGGACTAGGGCTGCTGGGTGCTACTCCAACACAAACAGATAAAAATAAATATTTTTGCCATCATTTGCTTAGCTCTATAATCTTATTCTGCTAGGAAGTTTTCTGTCATTACAAGTATAGTTTGTTTCTTACCACTATTTTAGAAGCAAAACTAAATATTTGCTGGGCGAGTCTACATGTGCATTTACTGTGCATTAAATTTACTACATAGTAATTTACTGCACAATAAAAAGATTTAGGCCAGTGTCTATATGTGCAGGCGTTAATTGCAGTAATGCTCTGTGTGGATCAACTTGAGAGTAAAGTAAGTCCAAAGTCAGTTCACATACAGTGTTACTGCTCAGTAAGGTGTCTACACGTGCATTACTGCACAGTAACTAATCGGGCATAAATTTGATTCCTGTATGATGCAAGTATCAAATTTACACCTAAGTCAGCATAAGTTGCCATATTTACTGTGCACTGTGGGTGTGCACATGTAGACAACACTTATACTGCACAGTAATTTTAGGTTACTGTGCAGTAAACATGCACATGTAGATCTGCCCACTGAGAACCTATTTATAACTGCAAAAGAGAAAATAACAGTTGTTTAAAGATGCAGTATCTAGAAAAGCCACCACGTTAGAAAAGAGTGAGCCTCTTATATAGTAAAGTTGACCAGAACAGTCGTTAGGACTGAGTTGGTGTTGCTATCCCATTTCAAACTGTGAAGTTTAGAAGCCTTAAAATGGGATCTAAACCTCAATTTACTATATAACTATCTTGTTCTTTTCTGTCTGATGTGGTTATTTTTCTAGATATTACTGATCTGGTTGAACTGGTCTTTATGAAGAATGTGAAATGTCTTGTATGAGAAAATAAACAAAGAACAATGGAGCTTTTGGGTTTGGGGAGCAGCACCATAAAATGTTAGATTATGACCAAGGAGCTATTTCCTCTTCTTTACTTCTCTTATCATTATTGAATCCCTAAGGAATAAACATCCACAGAAATCCCAACTGTCACATGTGATCAGACATTCTAAAAGCATAAAAGGGTTTTTCTCTGTACCCCTGTACATTAATTTTTTTGGAATGCCAGCCATAAGTTATCATTTAGGTGCATGATGTAACTCTTTTTTCTCTTTGAATTAGGTACCCAAAGTGCAGGTCAAATACCAAGTAACAGATATCTTGGGAAATTAAATAACAGACTTAATTATTCTTGTAGCAACATATGAAATACAGTTGTTCATACATCTTAACCTTCTCTCATTATTATACTTTTTATTTTAGGTAATGGGACTCTTGACTAACCATGGTGGTGTACCTCACCAACCCCAAACCGACTATGCCCTCTCACCTTTAACTGGGGGCCTAGAACCAAGCACCACTGTATCAGCCAGTTGCAGTCAGAGACTAGATCATATGAAAAGTTTAGACAGCCTGCCTACATCCCAATCGTACTGCCCACCAACCTACAGTACTACAGGTTACAGTATGGACCCCGTCACAGGCTACCAGTATGGACAGTATGGACAAAGTAAGTATTTGATCAACGGGATGACAGGACATATCCTTAGCAGGGCAATTCTATCTTCATTGTATTTTTCTGCTCATAAAGAAAATGGTGAAGACTGATATATAAACTATGACTGCTACTTCTCTTCATAATAGAACTGTGTTTGCACTAGGATAACTGATTGTTCAAGCAAGATTTCTGCTGCATAATTATTTTCTTAAGTGATGTCAACAACATCTTGATGTTATTAATTGTTGAGACATGAAACCTGATTGCCATTAGGTAAAACATAAGGGTTGTCCAAAATGAAATAACCACTGGCATTCCAGTATTAGAAACACATGTTCTTAATGAGGTCAGTTCAAGAATCATTATAGTATATAATCCCAGATATACAGAGTTTTGTCAAACTTGTCCTAGGAATAAAAATATTAGTCCCTTTCCTTTGATATATCAGTATTAAATATGACAATGTCAACCTGTAGTTGACATTGCCCCTTGCTGTGAGGTGGTCACAGCATGACTTAAAAAGCTTCTTTTGCTTTCTTGCAGGTGCCTTTCATTATCTGAAGCCAGATATTGCATAAATGAACTGTCCGCTTCAAGTTAAAGCTGGTCTTGTTTCTGGTCTCACTCCAATGCTTGGATAGGAGGAATCTTCTCACTGACACGCAGCCCAAACCAGGGCAATCACAATAAAGATACATGATTGTTATGTGCTTTTCTCCCGTCATTACTTTCAGTAGACATTCAGACATTAGGACAAAACAGTTCAGAAGACAAAGACCAAGAGCAGTATTAAATAAACAAATGCAGCTTGGTTCAGTATGGGCAGGTATCAAAACTAGCAAAGTATTTAAAACTGCTGACTGACAAAACATTCCATTTTATGTTGCCGAAAAAAGCAGGCGTTGATTTGAACGGATGGAATGTTCTAAAACGTAACAGTTGATCCCTGTAGATTCTGACTCGTCTGATATCCAATGCTGACTTTACGATGACTTTAAAACTGCTCAGTTTATGAAGCATGGGCAGGAGAACTTTTTAAAAGTTTACACACTGGAAATTGACATCAAGAGGAAATGTTGCAGTCAGTAGGATGCTAGGATAGATGTAAAAGGCTTCCAGAATAAGTTATTGGTTATCTTATCACTCTTTTGTAATTATGTTGTCAATAAATGTCACTTGCAAGTTTTGCTTTACAACAAATGAGATGATGTGTAACACAAAGAAAGTTTTGCCTTTTTTTTGTGTGTCCATGTTACATTCTGAATCAAAAAAAGGAAAAAAATCACCAACAAAGTGACTTTGTTTTCCATAACTGCCTAACAATGTGCAATACTGTGTACCTCACACAAACTTTGGGATCATCCAAAGTGATAGATAGAATCAGAACTATATTTTTCCAGGTACTTTTATTTTTGCAGTATATAATTCATTGTAATAAAATGCAGAAGTGTTGTAGTCTGATGGTCAATAGAAATCCAGCTCACTAATCATGATTAAAAACCATTTTCAGGAAACCATACAATGAAATGATTACGTTTACATTCTTTTTTTAGTGACCTACAGGACGTGAACTGAGATATTCCTATACCTGATGTGTTCTCTTAAATTATACAGTGATATCCAATATAGGAAAAAATAGGAACCAAGGTTTACATAAGTTTATGTTGTGACATTTTAGAATGTCAATAAATTTGTGTTTTGAAATGTTAAGAGGAACAGAAAAATGGAAGGCAGCGTTATTTATTTCTCTTGATTCTTGGTACAATGAGTGAGGTAGGGCACAAATACATTCCTTTTAGTGTTAAGGACTATGAAGTAGTGAGTTAGATTAGGTATAGTACAGAGATTAGGTCGCACATTAGTCTTAAAGGGTGATGGAACAAAAGAAATATTATCTTTGTGTTGCAGCCTCTACCAACAGCACGTGTTGTAAAAATGTCTTTCATGTAAAAAGTGCAGTAAATATTTACTATTTATATTGAATAAACAGTTATGAAGACTTGCAAAGCACTTATTATTTTGTCCTAAAATGTGGTATTATGCTTAGTGCATTGATTCGTTTTGACCTGAATATCGTGAAGAAATAAACCATTTTATTTTCAATTCAAACTGCATCATTATATAAGAGATTTAAGATGGGGGTAGCCATCAGCAGCCTATGAATCCATGGGCTATTAATGACATACAATCCTTGTGGTTAAATTACTCATTTTCAAGTGGCACCTGTAAAGCATGTTTCCTCACCACTGTATGAGGAAACGCATTTAGTTTTTGCTATACGTATATAGATGGATAGACAGTCCTGAGTCCAGCACAGACAGACAGACAGAGCAGGTCTCTTGGCATGATTTCATAAACTGTGGAGCTTCATTTTATAATGACTGTACATATCTACCCATTCAAATATTTATTTTCCTACAGCAAGCTCAAATAATTCTAAGAAGGACACAAGTAAATTTCACTGAAAAAGCAGATTTTTTTTTAATAAAGCTTCAAATGTCTGAGGGAAGGGGAAATGATATGCTACTGGGACTAATAGATTAATGTTTTTTCACATATTTTTGAAGAAATTAAAAATTCTACTCTTGATATTTTTCTGTGTTTAATAAACTTTCCCCCTCTCACTGGAAAAGTGAAAGAATTGGAAGGGGGGTGGGGAAAGGGAATTCAATTGAGAAGAAACACTGGAAAAAATCTGTAAAATAAACAAAATTAATGAAAATTCTTATTTTGGTCACAAAGCTGCCTCTTGTGGGATATTTTTCCCTACTTTCAGCTTTAAGTCTTTGCTTTCTTTTTGAATCCTTTCTGTGGTCCTGTTGCCTATCTTCCTTTCAGTCTGAGGAGGCCATTCCTCCAAAGATTCCTTTCTAGTTGTGATCCCCTTTTACAGAGTCAAATAACCTGGCACCTTTGATAAGCAGTAAATTCACTTAAAAAATATATGATGAATAACTAGCTTTCTATGTATGCTACAGGAAAACACAGGCTGTCATTTCACTTGTTCTCTTATGTAGGCCCTATATCCCTGTTGAGGATTTGGCATTCTAAAAGCATGAAGATATGAAGGTTCATGAAATCTTGTGACTCATGCTTGCACAATTATCACATCACCAGGGATCTGGGTTTTCTGTTTGCTGTGGCAAAATGTAGCAAAATGTGGATTTTCTCCTTTAAGGAGAAAAACCTGGGAAAGTGTAGGTTTGCCCTTGCAGGATGGCTGAGGGGCTGCTTAGGGCTGTGGAGAGCAGAACACAAGGGGTGCCATGTGCATATGTGCGCGCACACATGCACGTGGCAGCCTGGCAGTGTGGTGGAGAGCAGTTCTCTCAGCTTCCTCCAGGTAAGTCTATGAGGGTGGTGGTGGGGGAGGGCACAGGTATTTGTCAGGGGGCTGGGATGGCATAGACAAAGCATTGGGAGGGGGTATGTGCCCCCCCCCCCAGTTTTCTGCACCCACAGCAGGAGGCAGGGCTGCAGCCTGGTTGGACCAGGTCTGGGCAGGAATTGCCTCTGTGGCCCAGTGGGCAGGACCCGGTGCAGGATGGCGTGCAGTGCCAGCATGGCTGCCAAGGTGAGGCACCACCTGCCTACCTGGCAGCATCAGGGGGCTCTGCACTACTGCTTCCATGCCTCACTTTGGCCATGGCGGCATGACGCTCCCTTCCATTCTGGGTCCCACCTGCAGCCCCATGGCCCATGTCCCTCTGTGGGTGCAGAAATCTGCACGCACATGTCCACTCACCCCTCATTACGGCTGTGCAAAGCTTTGGATTATGATTTGGATTCAGAGATGATTCGGATGATTTGGAGGTCGAACCTATGAATCCAAATTGAATCACTGGAAGTTTTAGGCTTTCTGAATCAAGTCAGAGCTTCCAAATCAATTCAGAAAAGATTCGGTGATTCGGAGATTTGGCCGTAGGGTATAATGAAGAATCAATGAAATATATATAGCTTTGTTGTCTTTTACTGATTCATATGAAACTTGCAGGGATGATAGCCTCTGCTGAGAGCATGATGCATGCCAAGCATCAAGATGATAAGTGCAGGGGTTTCTGGGAAACTTTACCACAAAGTCCTGAAAGCAAAACTCATATCACTTGTGTGTATTAAGCCACACTGGGGTGAAAACTGCAGAGGTGGTAGCCCTTGCTGAGGCCACAAAATCTACCAAGTTTCAAGAAGATAGGTGCAGGGGTTTGGGGGAAACT
>NW_017728995.1:51112585-51126281 GCF_001723915.1 Gavialis gangeticus
TTTAAACAGGTTGCTTTCCACCCCATCATCTAGATCGCTGATGAAGAAATTGAACAGCGCAGGCCCTAGGACCGAGCCCTGGGGGACTCCGCTACCCACCTCCCCCCAGGTCGAATATGACCCATCCACCACCACCCTCTGAGTGCGACCCTTCAGCCAATCATTTTGAGGTGCAGTTTCCTAGAAACCCCTGCACTTATCACCTTGACACTTGGCACGCATCATGCGCTCAGCAGAGGCTACTATCCCTGCAAGTTTCATCTTAATCAGCCAAAAGACAACAATATTATAGATATTTCATTGATTTCCCCATTATACCCTATGGCCAAAACTCTGAATCGGCTCCAAATCTTCTGAAGCGATTCAGCCGAATCGAATCAGGAAAATGATTCAGATCTCTGAATCGAATCTCTGGCATCTGAATCAGCCGAATCTGAATTGAATAGTTCCCCATTTGCACAGGCCTATCTCCCATGTCTTGCCTGTGCCACCCCTACACAACGCCTATGCACCCACCCCTTCCTTCACACATGGGGGGGGGCCTGGGACCAAAGGATAGGGGTAGCTGGTCAGGAGTAAGGGGCACCAGCAGGGCTGGGGAATGGGAGACTGTGGGGTGGGAGTGAGGGGTACCAGTAGGGCTGAGGAGGGAGGCAAGGTATGGTGGGTTGGAAGTAAGGGACACTGGCAGGGATGGGGGACTGTGGGTCAGGAGTGAGGGGCACCAGCAGAGCTTGAGGGGGGTGGGTTGGTAGTGAGGGGCAATGGTGTGGGCAGGGGCAGGACACTGGCATGTCAGGGCTGCTTAGCATTACAAAGCAGCAGGGCAGGGGGGGATGGCCACAACTAGACCCAAATCCTGGTGAGCAATGGGGGTGGGGGCAGCTCTGATTTTTCTGTCATAAAAAAACCAAAATCAAACGCCAGAATATGGAGGTATTTAGAATTTATTTTATGATGATGATAGAGGCACCAGTAGGGTTCCAAATTGCTTTAAAATTGTAAATATATCAATAAAGCATTGTGCTCAACTGATGCACATATATATTGAAAATTCTCTGATTTAAATAAATCCCCAAATCCATGTTTTTCCACTATTTAAATGAAACTCCACTGAGCTGTTTACCTGAAAGGGCAGCTAATCATAAACTAAGGAGAGGGAGGGGAAAGAGGGGGGAAGGATTGCTCTCTGATATTCCTACCCATCTAGCTCCACGTTTGATTCCCCAGCTCTCTGATCACACTTCTCCCAACTCTTCCCGGGGGTCATGGGCCACAGGATGATATGGAATGATAGCAGGCTGCTGCTGCCAGCTGGGACTGGTGCTGGGCGCAATCTGTATGGAGCACTGGCTGGGAAGCCTGGTGCTGCTGCTGACCCCAGCTGGCAGCAGTAGCATGCTGTCATCTTGGGCCCCCCCAGGAGGGCTGCAGGGCTATGTCAGGATGACAGCATGCCGCCGCTGCCGGCTGGGGCCAGCAGCAGCACCAGGCCTCCTGGCCAGTGCTCAGCACGGGCTGCACCCAGCACTGGTCCCATCTGGCAGCGGGAGCCTGGTGTCATCCTGTAGGCAGATCCATACCTGGAAGGATTCTGGCATAACCCCACAGCCCTTCCAAGGGGTGTGAGACCCTGGATCTGTGTGCCAACTAACAGCAGGCTGCCACTGCCAGCTGGGGCCAGCGTCAGTGCTGGGTTTTTCCGGGTGCTCGGCGTAGGCTGCACTAGGCAGACTCAGGTGCTGGCGTTGGCATGCTGTCATCCCACGTGCAGATCTGGGGGCCTGTACCTGCTGGGAAGAGTCCAGCACAGCCCTCCCAGGGGTGTGGGCCCCCAGATCTGCGAGCAGGATGACAGCAGGCTGCTGCTGCTGGCAAGTGATATGAGTCTTGCTTTGAACAGTTTGAGGTGCAGTTTCCCAGAAACCCCTGCACCCATGTCCTTGAAACTTGGCAGGCTTCATGCCCTCAGAGGGGGCTACCATCCGTGCAATCATGTGAATCAGGCAAGAAATAACAAAGTTATAGGCATTTTCATGATTCCCCATTATAGCCTATGGGTGAAACGTTGAAACACGTTGAAACAGTGAAACAGTTTGGATAAAACAAAATGGAACAGTGCTTTGAAACAAAATTAAATGATGAAACGAAACACTGTCCCTTTGAAATGGCAAAATGGAAGTCGAAATGAAATGGTGCTGTTTCGCACAGCCCTATATTTTATATACACACACACCTATCTGTGTTTTTCCTCGATTAAAGTGAAACGTCACTAAATATTTTAGTGGAGTTTCATTTTAACCATGGAAAAATGCAGAGTTGAGTTTTTTTATCTATCTATCTATCTATCTATCTATCTATCTATCTATCTATCTATCTATCTATCTAGCGGAGTTTCATTTTAATGGCAGAAAAATGTAGATTTGGGGTTTTTTTTAAATGCGAGAATTTTGACATCACCATCTTCTGCCTGCAGTTTCTCTTCCTGAGCTATTGTAGTAGCTGTGTACCAAGTAAGAAGTAGCTCTGAGGATATCTCTAATTTCTGCATTCCCTTCATCACTGCAGTGTTAACTAGGTTGCTTTTCTGACCTAAAGTTAGAGGACAGGCATTGGGATGAATCCACTTTCATTTGCACTGTTTTTTGGCTTGTTTATTTTTTTCTCCCAAGCACTTTACTGCATGATATGTCCACAAAGAGGAGGGAAGTCTGGAGACAACACAGATGAGAAAATCATTCAGCCCACTTACAGGTGAGCTTTGGAAGCAGGTAATTTGGAATGAGGAGGGTCGGACAAGGTTAAGAACAGCGATCGCCTGTCAAAATCTTATAATGTGCCTCTGAAGTTTTTCCTGGGACTGCTCACTCTCACATCCATGTTTTGTATTACCCAAAACATATGTAGTTATATCAATCCTTTATTTTTTTAATCTAGTTTTAAGCAGGACCATACGTCCAACCAGAATATGAACCCAAACCACTTAAACTGAAAGGGGCATTAAGTATGAAAACTAGTTTACTTCATTTTTGGAAACAGGGAAGTATGAAAACATGCTTTTTGCTTGATAATGGTTTGTGCAGCAAGGAATCAGTTCCTAGTTCTAGGTACCAAGTAAGAAAATACTCATGGGAAAATAAACACATTTCATAGCTGCTAGAACTCTGAAGTATTTTTGGACAGGAGGTATATCATTAGCTAATCATAATCTTTCTGAAAATACCTTTATATCCTAGCACTGTAACTTTTCATTATTCTTGTGTGTATGCATGTATATGTATTTTAAAGCTTTCCTTCCTTTTTATCACTGGATTTATAGAGCAGTGGTCTCCAAAGTAGGGTGCGTGCACCGCAGGGCGTGCGCAAGATGATCCTTTGGGGTGCGGGAAGAAAATATTAGAACTTCTTTTTCTATTTCTTTAAATATACATATATTGGGAGTGCATGCTCAAAAATATTTTACTGATAGGGGTGCGTGATCAAAAAAGTTTGGAGACCACTGTTATAGAGAACAAAAGAAGAAAAAAATTCTTACACACTTGTATGTATTTCATTTGGTGTCTTTGCATAAGTCTGCCTGTTGAAAATACTGCAAAGTACTCGCCTTCTATTTTAAGGGGACAATCCTCAGTAATGCAACAGTCAACATTAAAAAAAAAAAACCCAAACCCCAAACCAGCAATTCCCAATATTATAATAAATTGGCTTCTGGGATGCCAGTTAGAAATAAATGCAGATTCTCAGATACTTTTGTGCGTGCTACTATATGCTACTTTTTGAAAAAAACCATTAAGTATGGAGATGATTTTTCAGAGACATAAATACTTAAAATCCACCAAACTCTCAAAGAAAGTTAATGAGGGTCAGGTAGCAAAGTGCAATCTGTGCCTTTGGTAGATCCTCATAAGATTAAGTCCAGATTTGTATTCCCTAGTGAGATTTTTCTAAAGGGTTTAACTTGAATTCAGCGAGAGTTGTGCCTAGCTCCTTCATCTATAATCTAGATCTACATACCTATTTTATACAGAAGTCTAAGTGAAATCAACTGCTGCTTTTCTGCTTATGTAACCAGGACAAAAAGAATGCCATTGAGTGTAGTAGTCCTTAAACCAAAGCAATCATATAATATATAAGAAAATTACTGCCACCCCTGCTGGTGCTGTGAGCTCAGTGTGGAGCTCGCAGTGGCAAGCAGATTCCCTGCATGGCCCCGCTTTGCCCTGCAGCACTGGGTTGCACCCACTGGGCTGTGGAGACCCTGGGGGAGGGCAGCAGGGTGGGAGCCCAAGTCCGCAGCGGGCAGTGCTCAGCATACATGCGCCCACCCCCACCCCACGCACAGATCTGGAAGCACAGGTCCACCCTGCCCTCCGGGAGTGCGTGCAGTGGTGGGAAGCTGGCCACTCCCTACCCAAGCCCTCAGCAGGCAGGCAGCAGGCATGGAGGCGGGGGAGCCAGCTTCAGCTTTGCTGCAGCAGCTGCTGCCTCCTGCTGGGGGCAGGGGGCTGTGGACCCAGATCCCTGGTCCCATATTCCTGGCAGCTGAGGGCCCCTCTGGCAGGGCTGTGGGGGTAGGGGCTGTGGATGGGGGCCAAGGGGCACCAGCAGGGCTGTGAGGTGGAGTGAGGGGGCTGGGGGGCTGTGGGCAACCTTTAATTTTAATCACTGATTTTGGGGTTTTCATCAGAGAATTTGCAATTTTTCATCGGGGAAACCAGGATCCCTGCTGATTTGTACCTATAGGAGATTGCAGGCGCAGCTGGTGAACTCAGACTGGTGGACCATCCCATGGGCGGGAGGGTGGTGGGGGGTTTGCAGCTGGCCAGCAGCAGGGTGGGGTTTGCAGCTGGACGGACACTGCAGCCACGAGCAGGAAAGCTGCAACCCCCCACTCCTGGCCGGCTGCAAACCCGCCACTCCCATGAGATGCTCCACCACCCCACCAGTCTAAGTTCACCAGTTGTGCCTGGGACATGTACAGAAGGATGGAGTCTGCTTTGGTTGCCACTGAAGTTAATTTTGTTCTGTTGGTTTTTCACTATCTGTTCCCTTCTAACATTTTTTATGGAGAATGTCTGGAGTGGACAACTTGTGTTATTAATAAGACTGGATGGGACAGCAATCTGACTAATACTTTGCCAGTGGAATGGTCATTTTTGGATAGGTCCCAATCCTACAGAACATGTTTCACATAAGGTCATCTCTCATTTGTAGGATTGGACCAGACTAATCAGTAAATACTTTGCTGCCTCTCTGTTAAATCATGCTTCTACTAGCAAGTAACTGCGGCATACTGCAGCACACATAAAAAAAGAATAAGTGGAACAACATTGTTGTAATCTTTGCTGTTTAATGCATTTACATTGCATCAGAGTCAAAGACCAAATGGGTTTGTAATTCAGAGTGCCTTTGGATATCCAGCTGCTACAGCATTTGGACATGCACTGTTTATCATCCAACCATTCAGGCTATGTCATGAAAAATCAAAATAAACCTGGGAAGACACATCACATTTGACCTTTTCAGAATAATTTAATAAAGTTAGCTTGATACACACATATGAAAGAGCAGTTGCTGATAAGAACAGAACTATTGCTTCCTTGTCTGAGAATTGGAAACAGTTCAGAAGCTTTATTAGCTATTCGGCGTCTTCATCATTGGTGAGGTTTGTCCCTTTAGGCCATTACCAAATGTTAAGCTTCTTGTCTCTTCTTCACATTTCCCTTCTTTCAGCACTCTTGCTGATAGCTTTTCCTGTGCTGTATATAATTATAGAACTATGCTTTTAGTTTTTCTCATGTCTCTGTGCAATTATTTTTTTCTAACATGTGCTGTTAAGTAATCTTAAATACATTTTCTAGGCAAGATATTCTCAAGTGTCTTGCTAAATGGATCTACGACTTGTATCAATAGCATAGTCTTTTAAAAATAATTGTGGTACTACTTCTCCAAAGAATAATCTATAATCATTTATGATCAGGCAACTCTTACAGAGGTAAAAAAAAACAAACAGTGGGCCCAATCCTGTACTCTTTACTGAGAAAAAAGTAAACTTGGTCCCATGGACTAAGTTATAAGGCATATAGATTAAGCACAGGCATTCAAGAAGCTGGCGGCAGAAGCGCTCTTTCAATCTTTACTCTAAGCACTCCTGTTTAGGTTAGAAGGAAGCCGAACATGTTAGCCCTTGTGGCGGGGCAACTCAGAGACTGCCTGCATGGCCCAAGTGCAGCAGGTAGAGAGAGCTCTTGCATGCCTCCCAGCATGCCCCATGGGCTTCTGGGCTGCCAAAGACTCCCGAGTGGAGCCAAATAGCCAAGCCACCCCGACTGGCCAGTGGCAACATCATGGCTGCCCACCTGGACCTAATGCAGCAGCAGCTAGTCATGGCCATGTGCCATCAGCTAGCCATCCTGTGCATACCCATCCAGTGCACCTGCACCCGCCAAGTATGTGTATGTATCCTGGATGCCTGGATTCTACGTGTGCACACGTGCATGCCCCCCTCCCCCCAAAAAACACAGCATCTGGGGTATGAATGGGCCACTGACTTTCGTACAGCCAATTAGGATGATACCTGAATCTTGTACAACTCCCTGTTCCCTGGGGTGAAGAGTGAGGTCCCCAACAATGACATTGGTGATGTCATCACCCTCCCCTCCCCCCATTCTGCATCAGGGGCCTGAACTACCTCTTCCTGCCCTGGCTCATGAGGCTCTATGAGGGCAGATGGACTGCTGGAAGGAACATTTAAACTATGGACCGGGCCTGGCACTATGAACAAATGCGGCACAGGGATGGAGGACAGCGTGAGCCCCCTGCAGATATATGTGGCCCTGGCTTTGCGCTGTGGCAGACTGTCCAGTTTGCAAAGTCCTGGCTGACTGCCTCCTTAGCCACATGTACCAGGAGCCCTTCCCAGATGAATAGGGATGGAGGGCTTTCAGTGACCATGCCCTGGCACTGGGCTTCTCTGGCCCTTTGGGACTGGCCTAAAACCACTTGGGGGGCCTGCATATTGGGGACAACTAGCAGTGATCCAGGACCATGTGCATTAACTCCCTATCCTGGCACTGTGACTCTCTCAGCCCCACCGCACTACAGGGTGTCTCCTCCAAACAGCAGTTGGTGATTTAGAGCCCCTGGTCATGCAACTTGGAAGCACAGGGGGTAAGCAGCTCCTGGCCTGTCCATTTCCCCCATATGCATCCCAGTTCACTTCACCTGCTGGTCTGGCAGCCCCTGGTGACAGGCATCTGTGCCTGAGCTCTGAGGCTGCGACTGGAGCTTGCAACATCTCTTCTTCATTTCACCAGTGCCTCATATGCACATTTTTCATTTGCTCTGCAGGTGTTCAGCCACTTGTCCTGGATTCACCATGCCAGCAGCCATAAGCTGGCCTTCTGCACGCAGATGTGGAGCCTGCAGACAAGGAGGAGGGGGTGCTTAGCTTGCAGTTGAGGGGCATAGGTCCAGGATGGGCTCACTATTGTGGAAGGGGGAGGTGGGTTGCCCCTACAGTGAGTGTGCACGCTGTGAGAATCAGAATCAGCTGATGCTCACTGGACTTCACTCATGGATTGGACCAGGGGTGGGGAGACAAATACTGTTGGACCACTTGCCAGCCTGTCCAGGTGCAGAACCTGGGAGTCATCCTGGATGTGAGAGCTGAGGGGCTGAGTAAATGATTCCTATGCAGGAATCCAGGAGCCCTTTGAGTGCCGTAGCTGAGCCAACGGCACAGGGGCTGGTGCCCATGCTTGTGGGGCTGGGCAGCCTCAGGAAACACTGCTGGGTAGCAGCTAGGGGGAGCAGTGGCCTGTGGGTCATGAGTGCAGGGCACTGGCAGTGCTAGGGGATTGTGGGTTTGGTGTGTCCCTGACAGGTGTACTCTTTTTTTTTGAATTGGAAATATGGTAACCCTAGTTTTGACCCTTTTCACTTATGTTACTTAATCACAAGGCAGAAATTACCCCAGTTCTACTCTGTTCTCATGGCATTGTGTTGTAATTGAAATCAATTTATTTGACAATATGGAAAAAAAATCCACAATAAATTGGGATTCTATTCTTGTTTAACTGCACTATTAAAATTAAGAATCACAATTATTTTTTAAATCTTGCAATTAATTGTGATTAATTTTTTAAATCATTCAACAGCCCTAATTTTTACTCATTGCATATTTTAATGATAAGGTTACTATTATCTTAGTGATATTGGTGGGATCTGTCTTACTCCTCCAGAAGATACAACATGTTCACTCCAGGCAGTGATGAGACAAAGGTGGCTTTAAGTCATTTTGGCATACTCCCATTTCTGATCTATTTCCAGATAAGTATAACCCCCTGTTCTCCCTGAGGGCTCCTATGGCGTGCTTTGCAAAAAATTCTCTGTCAGTGCTCAACATTATTACTACACTTTTTCCTATACCTGACATACCATCTCAATCCCTCTCTTTTGCCTAAGGCTTTAAGGGGGAAGTAGACAATAGGATAATTCTAGGAGAGACAATGCAGAACCTCTTCTGGGTTCCTCCAGAGAAAGGCCACAGGGACAGAAGAGCATACCATGCATAGCAGAGGGGACAATTATATCCATATTTCATTATATCATTCATATTTATTATTTAGATCTGTCTACTAGTGTCACTGCTAGAGTACGGGGGTAGGCTGGCCAAAGCATCCTGCTATGGCTCTAGAACGCACGAGTTTGAATCATCAGTAAGGACTTGTGTTGAAAGCTGCTGCCAGCCAGGCTCATCTGTAAATGGGGGAGCTGGATGTTGCGCTAGTCATATCACTTCTTTGTGTACTGTTGGTTGTAGAAATTGCATGCTGACCTATCCATGAATAGGCCAATCCTTAACTTCTTTAGCATGCCTGACTGGTAGGCTTGTGTGGACCTTTGGAATTTTTTTGACTAGTATCCATGCTTTGGGTGGTTCTTGTCCTTAGGAATATACTTCAAGCACCAAAAGGTTCTCACAACCCATTATTATTATTGTATTATTGATTACTGATAAAGAAAAAAATGGTTAAAGCTGCAGCCATGCTTTAAAATCTTTTCTTTTCTTTCTTCTTAGCAGTCCAGTCACAATACTTCCTGGCATTTTGGCTGCAGCCCTTTGTAATAGAAACTTATTTTTTCATAACTCACTCCACCAAATTTTGTTACTTTAAGTAGAACAATTAAAGTATCTCTTGTAACAGGTACCTCTAACTCTAATGAGAATTTCACCTGGGACTATGCTGAACATGCTTGGGACAATAAGTAGAACAGCAAAGAATTCTTAAGTTATCAAAAAAGTGTTTTTTGATTAGCTTTGGGCTAATTGTACTTTTAAAATGTATTTGAAAATTGTAAAATACCAGGAAAATATTTTAAAAGGGAGATTGACTCGGTTATTCAAAATAAAAAAATAAAAGCCCAGAGGGAACAGAATTTAAATGAAGTCCAATTACTTATTCCATTTATAATTGGGCGGTATACTGAAATGGATACTTGTGTACCCTGCTGGCCAGTGTGTGTTATGTTTCTTTTGTGCTCATTCTGTGGAGGATATGAGTCTGGCTGAAGCCACATGCTGCAGAAAGTCTGACTTTCATTCCTGCAGGTGTGTGATGCAGATCTGAGTGCCTGAGCCATAGTTGGCTCCCAGATATTCACATTAAATGCTAAGCATAATTAAAAACAATGAACTTCATGAAGTAAAAATGTGCAAGTCTCGTTAATTTCAGATCCCAGGGTGATGATCTGAGGAATTTGTCTAGGAACAGATCATGAAATTCAGTTTGCTTTTATGACCTGCCTGCATATCCTTGAGTTGCGTATTGCCTCATGCTCCTGCAAAAGAGCCAGGTGTGGCACTGACATTTTTGTTTCAGTCAGTCATTAATCTAAGTTATCCCTTAGATCTTACCTAGGGAAAACAGACACATTAACTGCATCCTCAGGGAAATCAGTTTCCTCCAACTTTTCTGCAAGGGACAAGGTTTGGTGCAGTGGAAAATCCTCATCAAGTGAGCAGCTGAACCATGTGTCGATGGTTATCAGCTGAAGGAGACTCATGGAGCAGGATGGGATGTGCTGGGTAAGGGAAGATTAGAGGGGAGAGAAAGTGTGCACTCACAAACCTGTGTCTGTGTCCCTGTGGGGGATTTAACTGTGGGATCAGCTGACTTGGGGTAGTGAGAGACTCCAGGGTTCAGAGGAGGAGGGAAAAAAAACTAACTCCTCAGAGAGCTCAGCCCTAAGCCCAATAGCTTTAGAGTGGGGAGTAAACTGCACCAGGGAAATACGTACAGGTATGTGTCTTCTGTCATCTACTGCTGCATACTTTTAGTGCCAGGTAAGCAAAAGTAATTTGTTTCAGAAGTCTCATAAATCTATTCACAAATTTGTTTGTTATCCCATATCCCTGACAAGTTAGATTTAAACTTGAAATGCAGAGTCCCTATGTGCTTGGAATTCTGGGAAAGCTGTGCCGCTGGGGAGCCGGGGTGGGGTTAGTACTTGTTGGGGGGGATGCTGAGGCAGTTGTGCCTTGGAGGCACACTAGAGAGGCCAAAGGGAGAAGTAGTGTCATAGTTTACTTCAGTGCAGGCCAACTTTTTGTACAGGCATGTCACAAATTTGCCCTGCACCCTCCCTAAATCCTACTCCAATCGCTTTCCTTTGCCTAATTTTCTGCTCTGCTTTCTGCCCCATCTCCCGCTGTGCTGATCATGGGCATTGTGGCTTAAATCATGACTGGCACAATGCAAGTAGAGAAGTGCAAGGCACTGCTGTCATGTTTCCTCCTCCTCTGAACAAACTACCTCAAAGGGGCATGGAATTACAACATGCTTGGTCAGGTGTGTGATGAAAGGTACCTCAGGGTACAGGAACATGAAAAAGCTACACTGAGCCAAAGGAGGGTAGGGTTTTAGCACATGACGACATGACATCACTTCCCTTAACAAGTAATAACTAACTCTTGGTGACTTACAAGAGTCTACAGCTCTTTTCCCCTCTATGGGAGTATCTACATGAGCATTTAGGCACACCTAAATTTAATGTGCATTATCTTAATGCACATTAAGGCGATTTAAGCTTGTGTCTACATGTGCACATATTAAAGTGTATTAATGCCATGTGTGGTGATGAACATGGGACTAAAGTTAGTCCCAAGTCAGTCCATGCACAGTGTTAATGCACCTTAATGCATCTACATGTGTGTTAATGTGCATTTGCAGGTATCAAATTTAGGCACGAATAGAATTACTCTCTTTGACACTCTCACATATAAGAGGTTGCATGCTATGCGCTGTTAAGGCATGTGAGGAAGCTGTTTTTAAATTAAATTTTTATAATTAAACCCTATTTTTAATAAAGGGGAAGAAAAAAAAATAACCTTAGATACCAATGATGATCTCACAAGCTGCCTTGTAAGGGCGGGCTCTGGATTGTTCATTTTTATCCTAAGGACTTTAATTAAACCTGCAAAAATAATGAATAAGGAGCTGAATCTTAAGTCCTAGTATACTCAGACTATCTGCATCCAATCTGATGTTAATGGGGGTTGGGGGTGTCTGAGGATACGGAGGTAACTAGCCCAGGAGAATCATGATTTGTGAAACTACAATACTGTTGCTTCCATTCTGATTCTGTTCAAGTTCATCAGGAAAGATTAACTTTGGCAGCTTATTCAGTGACTAAATCTTGATAGTTTTCTGCCTTAATTCATAACATAACTGTAAGCTATTGCCCTGTATTTATATTTCCCATCCATTTCTCACATTTCCAAAGCATATTGATATGTGATCCTGGTAATTTAGCTACCATAATTGGCATTTTTCTAGGGCCAAAAGGAAACAAATTCCTTATCCTCCATACTTCTTTAATTTCTGAGAAACAACAAGTAACATGGTTAATCCTCTTTTTGATCTTTTTTTTCCCCTTTGAGTTTTTCTTATATTCATTTCCCTTTTAATCTTTTACTTTCTTTTTAATCTTCATTTGTTGATCCCCCCAACATTTGAAGAACTTCATGTACTTATGTCTCTCAAGAAACTGAACTGCTTTATAGAAGTGGCTCTTTAGGATCCTGCTCCAAGCACCATTCTGTAGTTGTAGATTTTTAGGGGGAAAAAAACCCCAAGACAAATGCACATCAGCATTTGAGAGAGAGTTTCACTGCAATCTTGTTCTGCTAATATCAGTAAATATCATGTGGAAGTTCCTTGGGCTACACCGTAGTGTAGATTCTAAGCTTCTGCAGGGATAGAGGAGCAAATAAGGATTCTCCAGGCTGTTGGACAAGGGACAGAAGTTACACACAAACCGGTTTAAGTGGTCAGAAATTGGCTTATACCTGTAAAAGAACAGAAGCTCAGTGCACATAAACTAGTTTCAAAATGGCTGAAACTTGTTTAAGATAAACTTGGTTCAATGTAGACTTACCTGATTTGGGTTAAACTGGTTTATGAAACTTGTGACCCAGATGCCTTCCTGGTTCAAGTTAAATCACAGTTCCCCACCATCCCAGCATGCTTTCCAGCCCTGGGCTGGGCTGTGCTGTCTGCTCAAGAGAACAGGGCTGGCCCCACCCCTCTGCTCCCTAGCTGGAGCAGTGAAGGCTGGCTCACAGAAGTGCAGGGGGATGCAAGCCCAGCTGGGAATACAGGCGAGTCTACAGGGCAAGGGGGAGGAGCGCTCCCCCTTGGCAAACCCCGGCTGGGGCCTGGGGTAAGGGAGGCGGGGTTAAAGACCCCTTCCCCCACTCATAATTACTGCTGGCTGCAACTGTGGACTACAAATCCCAGAGGCACCTGGAAGCAAAAAGAAGAAGTGATCAGCAACCCTGCAGAGTCCTGCAGCTGTAATTCTGAACTGCAAATCCCAGAGACCTCTGGGGCAGTAGGAAGAGGAAGCGAACACCCAGCCAGAGAACCATGCTCTAGCACCCCCTGGCTTCTGGCCTGAGCCACTGCAAGCATTTGGCTGCATTCCCTGAATCAAAGGTAAATGTCTGTCCACTTTTGTTTCGATTTAATCTGTGCAGTTTAGACTAAACTGCAAAGACTGGATTCAGCCTTAGGCTTTTTGATTGTCTGTATTTAGCTTTGGTGTAGGTGTGGTGGAACAAGGGCTGTAGAGGAGTGGGTACAGCCAGCCAGGATGGCTGAGCTGATACAAGGGATGTTGTTACACGGGGAAGCAGCAAATTACTTCCTGTTCCTAGCTTCCTTGATGCAAGGAACTACCTGTGTCTCAGTTCCAAGGGATAATGCTTCACCAAGCTTACCTAAGAGAGTACCCAATCCTTGTTTGAAACTATGCATATAGGCACATTTGGGCCGTTGAACTGTGGGAGTGGGTATTGGTTTGTTAATCTATGGTTTGTAAATGTCTGATGCATAGGTCCACAGAGACTTCAAACCCTTTCACAGGTGAGCTGTGTTCAAGCCACAAGTTCTTCCTCATGTGTCAGCTTTGATTGACAGAAGAAGGACCTGGAAGTTCTCAGAAGTTACAGCAGCAACATAGGCAAGTGTGACAGTTATTTGACATTATTTGAAAGCAGACTATTATTTATTTTTAACCAATTTCTGATGTGTTTCCTTCCCAAGAACATAGTGCTGCCAGCTCCATATTATGGACATGATTACCTGGACAGTCTGTCATGATAGAAACACTTATAACCTACAATTACGTT
>NW_017728995.1:51131281-51132604 GCF_001723915.1 Gavialis gangeticus
GTGAGCTGTGTTCAAGCCACAAGTTCTTCCTCATGTGTCAGCTTTGATTGACAGAAGAAGGACCTGGAAGTTCTCAGAAGTTACAGCAGCAACATAGGCAAGTGTGACAGTTATTTGACATTATTTGAAAGCAGACTATTATTTATTTTTAACCAATTTCTGATGTGTTTCCTTCCCAAGAACATAGTGCTGCCAGCTCCATATTATGGACATGATTACCTGGACAGTCTGTCGTGATAGAAACACTTATAACCTACAATTATGTTTCTTTTTCTCACTCTGATTTGAGTTTGGTATCTTTAGTTTTGATGTATTCTGCTTTAAACATAATCAGAATCTGACCCTATTAAGGGACTGTGTTAACTAAGTAGATTAAATAGATATTATCACCTATATATACATTAGAGGGTTTTTTTAATGCAAATCCATCCGTAATAGAACAAAAAAGGTTGGTGCCAATTTTTTAAAATGTAAATTTGGAATAACTCTAAAAGTGCTTGGATCTACTCCAGAGTTACCCCAGAGTAAGGATCAGATATGCTCCCAGTGGCCATGTCCAGACGAATGTGGATATGCGGTATGTGGTGCTGTAGAGCATATGCAGGTGTTCCCTGTGCTACTACTTCGTTGTGTGTGGGGTGGGAGTTTGACCCTAGGAGATCCCAGGGTCAAATAAACCCACATCAAAAAAAAGAGGTGTGCTGCATGTGGAACAGCATACACCACCCAAAACTGGTGCCTGGCTAGCTGGAGCCATGCTTAGGCTGCTGGCCAGGCTTCCTGCTGCAGGAGTGCTGTGGCTGCAGCTTCTGGAGGCCTTCAGGACCCGAGGTAAGGTGGCTGGGGCTGGCACAGTTGCTGGCCCCAGCCTTCTCTACCCAACCCGGGATAACTTGCCATGCACCAGAGTGTGCATGGCATGAGCATTCCCCGGGGACAAGTAGCAGCAGCACAGGTTGTGCTGCTGCTAATTGACCCCAAGGTAACACACATTCCCACTCATCCGGACGCACAGAGTGAGGTCAACGGTGGAGCTCTCATGGACTTTATTGGAAGGAGATGTAAGCACCAGAACTTTTGCTCTCAGGAGAAGGTGAATTGGATTAAGTAAGATGAAGAGAACTTGGCCCTAAGTGAAAGCAGGATTTGGCACTGTTCTTTATGAGTATTTTTCAACATTTCAAAGGCTAATTTTAAAACGAATAGTTAACATGTAAAGCTGTGTATTCTACAAATCATGTATTCTAAAATGTACTTATATCCCAGTCTGCTGCTCATATAAAATTACAGACTTCACTTTCATCTTTTTTTTTTTTTTTTTTT
>NW_017728995.1:51132701-51137641 GCF_001723915.1 Gavialis gangeticus
TCAGACTTCCCTTTCATCTTTTTTTTTTTTTTTTTTTTTACAAGGAACCCCTAATGACAAATGCAGGCAGCTTAGTGATACCAACAGACCACAATCTTAGCATGTGAATTAGTCATCATACAATAAGTTCAGGGGTCAGGCTTAAAGAAACAGTGCAAAGTTGGCAAAAAGCTAGTTGGGTGAGGTGCTCTCCACTTCAAAGGGTCATTATACTTACTCCCCAGAATTCGGATCACAGAAACAGCTGGCATTGTCATTTGTGGCAGTAAGTCGGGTTTTTTTGTAGCAAGATAAAGTTTCACTACTTTGTAAAACAACAATTTACTTTAGAATGACTTACCCTGTAAAACACAATAGGAAGCAGGAATCCACAGAGTACTACTTTGCTATTATCGTGCAAGTAGACATGACCTGTGACAACCCACACTGAAGACAACTTAACCCCTTGCTCCTTGTCTGAAAATACTCCATGTAGTCCACTTGTCACTGACAGTCAAGGATCTCGTTTTCCAAGAAACCTTTACATGCCGTCTGCCTTTTTGTTTGAATATTTCTTCCTTGCACATGTCTAAGGTGCTGGGGATGTAGTTATAAACTTGGCCCCAATATTTACATGACACATTCAAACATCAAATTTCCCTTTTGATCTTGGAGCATCTCAGATTTGAGCTAAAGTTAAAGTTTCACATTTAGTTTACAGGTAGACAGGACTGGCTGGAATGCCTTGTGAATGCAAAACCAGAGCTTTGTCTAGGCTTAGATTCTGTCACCCTCATTTTACTCCACATGCTGTTCTGTTGATTTTTCGACAGCATTACTCAGTGCAAAGTGCTACTCTGGGTTAGCAGGGGTGTCTGAATCTGGCTTACAAGATATCTTTGGTTCAGAAGAAATTTTAATCATGTAAGGAGACTTGTTGAAATAAAGGAGGCTGTCCCTGTTAGTGCATTCCTGAATTGGGGCTTAGTGATGGGGTATAACATAATTTAAAAAGTATTAAATTAATTGATTTAAATTTTATCATTTAAAAAATAATAATTTCAGCCAGTGACTTATGCAGTTTCTTTCCTCAAATGCTAATCGTTCATGTGCCTAGCTGCACTGCAGATTAATGTCTTCAGCATGTTGTCATTTCATCATTATAATTATTAATAGACTTCAGCTTACAGGGGATGGAGGCTTATCTGCCAAATGCCTCATTATCAAGCGACTGAGACCCAATAAGTACTTAGCAGCATTCCTTACCAAAAGAGGACATGATGATGGGCCTGATCCAACTTCCACTAAGGCCAATGGAAAACTTATTGGCTTTAATGGGAAAACAGCCAAGTCCTGAGTCACTTTCTGTCTTCAGGGTTTTTTTTTTTTAAACACTTCTTTTAATTCCTAAAGAGAGGAACAACATGAACAAAACTTTAGCTTCTCTCATCTCACAATGTGTTCTGCAACTTCTGGAAGGAAACCTGGACACTGGGAAAAATGCAACGGAGAAAAAAGAGCCACAATTTAAACCATATGACAATGCCTATTTCTTCATTCTCTTTGTCATGCTGTTTTACTCTTTCCTGGCATTAACTGTCTTTTTTGGTTATGTTCGCTCCAAGAAAGCTATTTCAAAGAAAGATCCTTACCAGGAGTTCATTGAGGATAAGGAAAGGAGCAAGAAGTGGAACACAACCCGGCCAGTGGTGGTGAAATTTGACTTTGAAGAAGAAAGTATTCTTTGAACTACTAAAACCAAAATATACTGAAAAACGCACTGGACAATCTCTCTTGCCTACATATCAGCGGAGGATCTATACATCTTTTTCAGCTTTATCCAGCACGATAAGCCAACTAATGCTTAGAAATAGGTAATGGAAAAGAAGTTTCACTTTTTAAAAAAAATGAATGCATGTACTTGCAGGAAAGGAACTTTTATAAGTACTGGATATCCACTTTAAGGAATAAAACTGAAATAAATATAGCCATTTTTGGAATCTTTAGCATTCCACTTTGGAAGAAAAGGAATGTGTATACTTCATACACTGAATATAATTTTTCTGTTTGGAATGGAAACCTGATTTGTGCATGTATAGCATATGTACACTACCCTCTCGCACACATGGTTCCAAAGGAATGTTGTTGCTTATAGTTTGTGCTTTTGCTGGAAAATACAGTACGTCTCAATAACAGCAGCATGCCTTTTCCTTTTTGCTTAGACTAGCTAGTACTAATTAACATGCAAATATAGTAAACATGTCTTGCCTTCCCTGCCTTCAAAGATTCATTTTACATACAATAGCAACAGTTTCAAAAGGACATTGCCAAATGTAATTTAAAAGCATTTAGAAGTAAAACCAGTTATGTGTTCAGTGAATGCTCTGTCTCTTGCTTTTCCTTCTCTTAGATGTATTAATTATTTGGTAATTTCTCATATATATATATCTATATCTATATCTATATATATAACTGCCTGTCTGGATATACAAAACATGTAATTTTACTTGTTATAAAGGATGACAAGCTTCATTTCAGAGTTGTGTGGCCCATTCCCCTATTTAATTAAATTTTGCTCCTCTTGTTTTTAATATATTAAACTCATGAATATAATATGAGAAAACACTGATTTTTAAAAATACTGTGACCATCAAATACATGCTATATAATGTACATACAATGTTATAATTTTGTAATATAATAGCCAATAGATATGGAATTTTCCTGAGACTCTATTTGTTCATGGTCTTGTAATGGGTCATTATAATTTACAGGCATTTACTTCTAATAGAACCACATTAGTATGCATATTAAATGAATATTCTTATTAATCCTCTTACATATTTCAGGAACTATTAATGTATTAACTAATACAATGAATAGTGTACAGTTCTTCTTAGCGGTTCATGAGCACAATATGAATTTTCCCTCGGAAGGTTGTATATAGTTAGGTTTATCTGGATATGCAATAAACTGCAGCTGAGCAAATGATTCTCAATCAACAAATCATGAAGAAACTAGCTTTTTTTTTTGCTTAAGTGAGCTCAAATTGGTTAACTGCAAATATATTGGTTAACATTTCAGCTTCTCTATGCTGTTGTGTGTGTGGCTGTTTTCTTTTTCAACTTCATGGATTTTTGCATGAAACTTTTTTCCTCTGGTATTTAAGCTGCCTTAGTTGCATGGTGTTAGTTAGGTCACATTTAGTTTGTTCAATTATTGGAAGTGCATTCAAGTGCTTCTGGTGTAAAAACTTACTTGCAAATGTATAAATAAATTCATTAACAATCATGTTATACAAACATCTAACACAATTGCATGAATGGGTCCAAACTGCAGGCACAGGAAGATACAAACATACCAATATGAAATTATTTAAAAGGGAAAGTAACTTTCACAAATGTGTGTGTTTTTATTATCTGCCCACCTCCAAAATAAATAGTTTGACTTACAGAATGAAGAGGAATATTGCATATAAAACACATTGAGATTTGTAAGACTTACGCTGACTCCAGTTTGTTTAGTTACAATTGTTTGGAATAAGAAATGAAGATCAAAGTCATCAGAGTTTACCTGAAGCCAACTAGCTGGGCTTACGTGAAAAGAGACCCAAGGCTGGTTGGAGTATCCTAAGGACTGAGTAAATGAGGAGACTTATTCTGTAGAAAACCGTGCCCTTGAAGATTATTCTCTGTGTGTGTGTTTTAATGTTCTATGTCCTTGACAGAAGTCTTCTCATATTTTTGTTTTGCTCTACATGTATTTAAAGTGTTGTTACAAAAGTGACTGGATAATGACTGGAAAATTAAAGATCACTTGGCAAAGTTAACTTAAAGCTCACCACCCTTTATTTTTGCAAGTGGTTTTAGCTTGATCTGATGGCTGCCTGATAAGATGTGACAAACCACATTATTTGACAGTCTTTGTAATGTGCTGCTATTGTGTATGTCATTAGGAAATGCTCATGACTTGTTCATAATAAGATTTCAGGCTCCTGAGGCAGGGAGTTTGAATTTCTGTATGTGCCAACAAGAGAACTCTTTCCTTGACACCTCCCTTTGCACATGTGACTTAAAAGGACATGTTGGCAATGTTGTTATTCTTCTTTCTTATACTGTGTGTGTACCAAAATGAGCAAGTCTCTGCCCAATGCAGCCTTTATTGCAAACAGACAGGTAAAGTGCAGTGTTGCTGCATTGACTCCAATAAAGTTATATTGGCTTAGGTACAGACAATCAAAAAGCCCATGGCTGAATCAATTCAGCCTTTGCAGGTTAGTCTAAGCTGCACAGCATCAACTGGTGCATCCCAAGGCCGGGGGGGGGGTCCCCACCGACGGGGGTGTCCCCCAGCAGCTGATAGCTGAGCCTGAAAATGCACTTCCACTGGCATGTCTGGTTTCACCACTGGCATTTCCAAGGGGTGCACCCCCTACATGTTGCCAATGCTACACATTAAATTGAAACAAAAGTGAACAGACATTTACCTTTGATTCAGGAAATGCAACCACATACCTGCAGTGGCTCAGGCCAGAAGCCAGGGGGTGCTAGAGCATGGCTGTCTGTTCACTTCCTCTTCCCGCTGCCCTAGAGGTCTCTGGGGTTTGCATTCCAGAATTACAGCAGCAGGACTCTGCAGGGTTGCTGATCACTTCATCTTCCAGGTGCCTCTGGGATTTGTGGTCCACAGTTGTAGCCAACAGTAAATTTGAGTGGGGGAAGGGGTGTTTAACCCCCTCTGAGACCCCAGCCAGGGTTTGCCTGGGGGGAGCAGTCCCCACCTGTAGACTGGCCGCATCCCCAGTCAGGCTTGTCCCCTCCACCCCTTTGTCAGCCAGTCTTCACTGCTCCAGCTAGGGAGTGGAGGAGTGGGGCCAACCATGCTCTGCTGGAGCAGGCAGCACAGTTCAACCCAAGGCTGGAAAGCATGCTGGGAGGCTGGGGACTGTGATTTAACTTGAA
>NW_017728995.1:51142641-51151538 GCF_001723915.1 Gavialis gangeticus
GTTTCATAAACTGATCCAAATCAGTTCAGTCTGATACTACATTCAACCAGGTTTATCTTAAACCACTTTCAGCCACTTTGAAACTGGTTGTGGGGTGTTGAACTTATGTTCTGTTACAGGTTTAAACCAGTTTCTGATCATTAAACTGGTTTATGTGTAACTTTTGTCCCTAGCCATTGTGTTCAATTTTCTCAGAGTGTATTTTGGATGGAAGAGCTTGGACTGTGCTCCTAGTGCTTTCCCCCTGCAGAAATAGTCCCAGCTCTCTCTTTTAGAGTCCTAAAATCAAAGCCAAGAAAAAAGGACAGAGGAAGCCATATGCATTCCTATCTCTTTTGATGAAGGAGACCCATAAGTAGAGCTGGCCAAAGAGCAAAAGAATGGTAATACCTGGTGTCTCCACAGTAGATGGTACCTTTTTCTTTCAAAAACAAACCTCCAAGCCCCCCATAGTCTTTTATGAAGTTCTCCCCTGTTCAAGGTACACTGCACAGCCTGGAATCTGGGGCTGATATCCGCAGTGGACCTTAGATGGTGAGATAGGAAGTTAATGTCACAAGGGTAGATTTCCTTATTTGTTTTCTCTGTACCTGACATTTCAATACCAGTTAGCTCACTTCAGCTATTTCTGCTCCCAAAAGTTAGAGGCCCCATAGCAACTGCTGTAAGTTTTGGAGCCCCTTTTACAGCTCCTTTTGACCCTTTGCCCAAGGAGTGTTTTTGGGGAGGCATTTGGCCAGTCCCCTATCTCCTAGTTATCTCTGCCTGTTATGATGGCCCTTAGGAAGCATGAGCTGTGAACTGTAGATTATACCCAGTCTTTCTTCAGCCCCAGTACCAGGGAAGGGAAGAGGTCTGAAGTAGCTCTGAATTAGGACTGAACACTACTTACAAGATGAGTGCTTTTAACTTCCAAGGATTTAATGCAACAATAGAGAAGGTAGGTAGTTTTAACTCATTTCTAATCACATGTTCTCAGTTTACTGCTGTTCAAGACACGTGTGTCTGTATTTATTTATTTTCCATCAGTTTGTTATTCATTTGTTGATCTTACCATTATATTATTTCTTATCCAGATCATTAATAAACAAGTTAAATAAGACTAAATCCATACCACAGATCCTGCTTTAGATACCTATTCCCTCTGCTTTGCTGCTTAATGTTAACCTTTCCTTACAGTCCTTCTGCCAGCTTTCAGTTCACATGTGAGTATTCCTGTTCAACTCAAGTTGAAGTAGTTGAGAACAAGATAGAAGAGACACTCTACCAAAGGCTTTACTAAAATACCAATCTTGCACCAATCTTGTAATTCTATCAAGTATGCAAGTGTAGTAAGATCTATTTCTGATTAGCCCCTGCTACCAAAAGCACTGATCCAGATTAGCTAGTCATATGTGCGTGTGTGTGTGTATGTGTGCACATGTGTGCATGCACATGCGTACTGTTTTTAGCACACTGATCCTCTCTACTCTCAGCCAGGAAATATTGAACAGTACCAATCCTGCTTTCAGATATGTTGGTGTATATCTGGAGCACCTCCATTTAGCCTTGAATTTTAGGAATTTTCTGTCTTGCAAGTGTCTTTAATTTTTTTGCAGTGAGCTTTACCTTACTCTGAGATCTTGTCCACACATGTGCACACACCTGTAATTCTGTTGTGCACAAATGAAAGGTTCTGTTTGCCAGTGGGAGTCCAGCATATAGAGGATGCATGGAACGTTTCTCATGAAACATGCACCTGTAACTTTAAGGGTAGTGATGTAGTAATTTCTCATGCTTGAAGAATTTCATGGTAATAACCATTGCTACATTCTAGATAAATTAAATGTGCATGAGATACTACAGTCCTGATGCTACACGCATTGTGTACCTTCCTTTTTCTGTGTAATTTGTATATCAGGTGCAACCTTTCTTAACCCTATCTTTACCTGTTACATACCTCTACGTACATGCAGTTTAAAAGAAGCTCCTTTCAGTATTTTGCTGGACAGGGATGATTTTGTGATTTGAGGCTTCCGTGGCATGCAACATATAGTACTGACTTAAGGGACTCTGTTTCAAAAACCCTTCTTTTATGGTTGGGTATGTAACATAATTCCTTGCCACATAGGTAAGCTCAATGACTTGAGAGAAACTTAAATATTTTAAAGAATAGCCATTTTTGTCCAGAAAGGACCTCCTTAGAACAGCCTATTGATATTTTGTCACACTTTCATGACTCAAACTATTGTTGAGATTTAGCTCCACTTTTTGAAAAACATCCACCTTTTGGATGATGCTGAAAGAACCTGAGGCCAGCATAAGGTGTGCTTGGTCTTTATAGTGATTAGCTCTCCTAGTTTGACTGCAGATTTTAGTTGTCTCTTGCCAGAGTAGTCATGGCATCGCACCCTTGACTGATATAGCCATACTGACACATTTGCAGTGTTGACCTGGCTTACTTATCCACTGCCTCACACCTCATTCTGCTGTGCAAAATGAACACATTTCAGTTTGGGTTTGGTAACTTTTTGGTAACAACTATGGAGACAACTGACTAGCTAGTGGTGCAATGTGGCTGGGCATTCAAGGCAGCTGCCACACAGGGGCAGTGGCAACTTCCAGTTGCTGCTGGTGCAGTGCTGGCACGATTGCATGGCTGTGGTGGCAGCATTTCCCTCCCCCGTGCCCCAAGTCAGTACCTGGGACGGTTGCTCCCATCACCCAGCCCTAGTTACACTGCTACTGGCCAGAATCTAATTGGACTGAGCGGGCAAAGCAGCACAGTTAGATGTGGCCATCAGACTGCAGCAGGTTTCGAATCACAGGGAGAGCTCGGGGGCGGGTTGCCTGCCTTAAGAGACAAGAGCCCCTCCCAGCCTACCCTGTGCCTCAGGTGGTGGCTTCTTCTGGCTGCCACTGCCACAGACACCCCCTAGAGTCGGAATGTAATTTGAACCCTGGACTGCAAATGGGTGTGGGTTTGGTTTGGCAAACAAGTGGTGACTGAATAGTGTTTCAGAGTTCAATCTTGCCCTGAATCAGCAAAGCATGTGATGAACTTGAAGTACAGCTTGCATAAAGTAGCCTGAAAGAACCAAAGGCTCTAGTTCTGTATTTGGTAGCATATATATGACAAACTACCTCAAAGGAGCTTCATACTGCACCAGATACTTTAAAAACATAAAGAAGTGGAAACATCTGATCGCATGTTCGTTGAAAATCCATTGCAGAGATGCACTAGATGAATCCTAGTGTGAAGAATGGTGTAATATAGCCTATAGAAACAAAGCGATGGTCTCATACTAACCCACTCTTACAGGTAGGCCAACTGTAGGCGACTAGTATCATGAACAATACTTGTGTCGGCACAGTTACAAAGTGATGAATTAGGTGCTGGGATGTAACACCCTCATTTTGCCCACAAGCTTGATGAACCAGGGGATTAATTAAAGAAAGAATGAGTAGCTTTAAATGACAGAAAAGGAAAACAAAAGCACCTACCTTTGTTCTCTTAGTGGGGATTACTAAACATGAATATCTGTATCAAAATGTAGCTCTAAAAGCTAAAACCCAAGAGAGGGTATCTCACCCCCAGCCATGAAGAAAATGGAGGCTGATTGACAACACAGGTTATAGTCATTAAGAAGCCAAGAAGGCTGCCTACCATAGTGCAGCCACTCATAATCCAGAACCATATGTGCTTGTCTTGAGACTAATTAACTACAGAGGTGATGTCAGCCAGCCTGTGAGTGAACCCACCCCATGTATAGACTGCTCCCAGAGCATGGTTAGCAGAAGCAGTCTAACCCTCTCAACGTCCATTCTGCTTTTAATACATTTATAGACTTGCCATTGCTATTAATAGTCTTTATTATTTCATTCTTTATTTAAAAGTAAAAAACCCCTCTTATTCAATCATAGCAAATGCAGCTATAGACTTTGGGTTCACTGGCTGTAAATAATCAAGTTGGGCTTGTTTCTGATCTCATTTGTACCAATGTAAATCATATGTAATGTCAGTGAGGTCAGTGGAATTACACTGATGTTATACCAGTATAAGTAAGAGCAGGACTAAGTCCAGCATATTTTTAATTAGCAAAGTTCAACTTGTGATCTGCTTCACTATTTAATTCTTCAGCCATGTTAGCTGACTTTTACCTTTGTTTAGACTTACAAGCTAAGCAGGTTGGATGTGCATGTGTCTGGCACACAATAGGACATCCTCAGACAGCTCAGCTGCTCCAGGAAAAGGAGCAAGTAGAACAGGATTATTATTTATTTATTTTTTTAGTCAGTACAGAATTAGTTTGGCCAGGATGGTGTCACACGATACCCTGAAACCAGCTGTTTGCTGAAGGCGAGGAAAAATTGAACCCTTGACCATTTCTAAACTTTAAAAAAATCAAAAGCAGATTTTGAAAGAGAAGGCATGTTAATTGCTTTTATCATATGTAATATATAGTACCAGCAATATGTTGCATGCTCCACAAATTTTGGTGTCCTCACCAAATTTCAACTTGGATTATATTTGAAGTCAGTTTCTTCTGTAATTTGATTTGGATAAGTTATTCCTCATTTCTTATTAAAGAAACATGCTGAGTGTACAGAATGGGTTCTAGGTCCCAAAGATGGTTTAATTTCAGTGCTGGGTCCTACAAGTCCCATTTGCAAAGTGATTTTGAGAATATGTTTTTTAATGTCAAGGTAGTGATAGAGCAATGTTGTAATTGTGATGGTCCAGGAATGTTGTGAGAGGCAAGGAGTTCTTAGGGTGATATCTTTTATTGGACTAACTGCATAGTTGGGATCGAGTTAGACAAGCTTTCAAATTCAAGACATTCTTGATTGGGTCTGAGGAACGAAAGCCAGCACAGGATAATACAAAACAGTTGGGGACGAGGGGGAAGAAATTCCCGGGGGCAGCAGATAAACAGTTAACAGAAGAAAAGAAGCTGATTACTGGGAGATCAAGGCCTCTGAAAACAGAAGAGCATCATTCTCACATTTTTGGGAATCAGGTAGGTTATAATGTGCCATAAAACCAGTATCAGTGCTATGTCCTTGATTTTTAGTGTCCAAGTAGGTCAGGGGTTTTCAACCTGTACTCCCAGTGGCCGGACACTGAATGGGAAGGTGGGGACAGAGCGCCACCGCCTCCCAGGAGCAGGGCCCCGGCAGGGTGGGGAAGCTCGCTGGGCTGGTGTGTGGCGGCAGCGGCTGCCACATGCAAGCTTCCCTGCTGTGCCCTGGCCCTGGTCCTGGGAGGCAGTGGCGCACCGGGCTGGCAGCAGCTGCTTAGAGCCCAGGCTGGTGGTGGTGTGCCGAGCAAAATGGCCGTGTGTGCCATGCTCGGTACGCGTGCTGGGGGTTGCTGACCCCTGGGCTAGATTTACACCTGCTGTAAATCAATCTGTTGAGGTTACCAGGGCAAAACTGGTTTATGCCAGTTGTAGATCAGCCTCTTGTCTGTAGAAGAAATGTCATCCACCTCTCTTTGGTGTGGATTGCAGGAGTTTTATTCCTTGACATTGTGCTGGAACACTGTAAACTTGTAATCTATGTATAGCCTTTGAGCAGTAGCATAACTAAGGTGAGGAGGGGGGAACTGGGGAGGCAGACCCAGCTGCCAGCTTTAGGGGAAAGTTTAAAATAGCAGCTTCCATAGCAGGTAGCCAGCTGCAGCCACAAGTAACTTGGTCACTGCTGCTGCCCTGTGCACTGCTCAGGGTACAGAATTGAATTATTAGGCTTTTGTGGAAAATAAAAATATCAGACCTGGCTGGAGAACTCTTCCTGACATGTCTTGCTAGATCAAATGTGATCCTTTTTTGGGTGTCCTGAACATGCAATGTGGTATCTTAGGAAAAGAAATGATACCATTTTTACCATTCATGGCGAGGTAATTATTGTTATACTAAATTGATAGGATTTTCTGCTGTCTTTTTTTAAAATCACTTCTAAACCAGTCAATCAACAGGACACCTGTTATCCAAATGTTTGAGGAGTTTATGTAATTTACAGAAAGACTGGTCATAAAGTGCTAAAGAGTATAGGAATTTGGGTACCACCCAACGCAGAACAGATTAATTTCATGGTTTCCCTCTGCATTCACACAAATTAAGGAATCTGCGCTTCATTTGTTTGAATACATTGGACACAGTTGCTTCAATTAGTTTTAGGGAGGCTCAGTCAGTCAACATTTTCTCAAACTCTCCGAATTCCTCCACACGTAGTCTATTCAGATGAATAAATCTTGCTTGTCCTGTATTCCATTAGCCCTGGGTGCAAAAAACATTTGTTGCTGTAACCTCTGCTCATCAGCCATTTTCAGCACTTGGAGGCTTCCCATGCTGGACCATTCCAAATCTAGTTTTCATTTGATTCACTGCAGAAAGCACTGATCCTGAGATTTTCAACTTGCATTTATCAATTTTTCAAATTAGCAGGCAGCTATCTGGGGTAAGATGCCTTTGCAACAAGCTACGGGGCCGTGCTCTTAGCAGGCAGGTAGCTGAAGAATAGGTGAAGGCCAGGTGAACGTGACTGCAGCAGGTCAGAGCTGGTGGAGTAATGGGCTAAGCAGAAACTCCTGGGTCAGTTAGAGGTTATCAGTGTAACTGGAAGGGGTGGAGCCCCAGCATACTAGAAGTCTAGCCCTAAACTGCAGCGTTCAGCCTGGCCCTGATCTCTGAAAGAAGAGAAGTTTCTATTACCACAGTTGCTAGCAGGGAAGCAGCAGGCCTGAAAAGGCATCCTGAAGGCTGGGAGGGGGCCAGCAGATTGATAGATGAGGGGCTTGCAGTAGTATGGAGACCCAAAGTGGGGTTTGAACTTTGAGGCTAGGTGGTTTGGGTTTTTGTTTAGTTTAATTGGAGAGCTGGATGTAGTTATGGGGGAGGTTAGAGGCTATGGGGAGGCAGGGGTGTTGGGAAGCACCCCATGACAGAAAGGTTGAAGCCAAGACAAAGTCTTGCAAGGGCCAGAGGTGGGTAGGCTGAGACGGTGAGGTGACGCCCTGCCAGGATCTGGTGGGCTGGGTGAGCTGATGTTAAAATAGGATGAGGGGGCCTGGTGAATGGAATCAGAGTAAGACCTGTGAGGTATGGGCATGGGCGTGGGGGAGGCTGGAGATTGTGATTAGGGCCAGTAAGGGTATGATTGGTGCCTATAGGGCACAGAGCAGTTTAGCTAAGAACCTGGGGTGAGAGACATTGGGGCCCAGAGCTAAGTTAAAGGGACATTAAAGAAACAAGTGGCTGAGGCCAAATTGGAGGAAAATATCCAAGATTCACTTTGAGTCCCCAAGAGCAGTCTTCTAAAAATTTGTAGGTTGCCCAAAAGTGTGGCATGCAAGGATGAAGCAGTGGCTTTGGAGACCAGAGTAGGTGTGACAGGGTTGGCCTCCATGGGTGCTGCAGCAGCCCACAGGGCTGATTCTACTATACCTGTCATGTCTTCTTATTCTTTAACTAGAATTAAATACGTACAAAATGACTTTTCCAGTTACAAAGATGAAATGTAGACTATAGCGTATTTGGGTTTTTTTGTTTGTTCTTTTTCTCCCCTGAAGAAAAACACAACAGTTACTTTTACAGAAATAAAAACTTTTAAACCTGTTGGAAAACTGAAAGCTTCCACCCTGAACATTTTTGGTCAAATGCAATACATGCTGATTAGCCATGGTAGCATGAACTTGGGCAGAAGGTAGGGTAGACTGGCATGTCATTAGAGGCTGTTTTGGATGCATGTGTTTTTGTAGGCAACAATCTATTTCATAGCATCTGACAAAGCAGATTGTTGCTTACAAAAACACTTGCCTCTGACCAAGTTAGGTGCCACTCTGCCTTTGGACAATATATGTTTGTGACCCAAAACCTCTTGAGTCACCTCTCCTTTCTGGGGTCATTCCAGGAACAAAGTGACAACAGGCTGCTCCTCTACTGGAATAAAATTGCAATTTAATAGTCAAATCCCTGGCATTTTTTGCCATTCAAAATATGTCCTTTCACAGTGTCCACAGCAGCTCTTATACCTGGTCTAGCAGAGTTTCTTTTGCAAGTTGTTCTGGCGATTTATCAGGATAAGTCACCAGAACAACATAGCTGGATTTGACTGACAGAATAGAGGAAAATACAAAATTCTTATGTTTTCGTATCAGTTCTGCCACTAATTCATTGGCAAGATATTTTAAAGTCTTCACTTTTTTTTTTTTACTTTGTCAATATGTATATACCAGTATAGGGGTTTTATAGATCTTAGTTTACCAGTGCTCTAAAAGTGTGAAAATTGCTCGATAGGTGCAAAATATTCATATCTTCATGCTAAGCTACAATCAATTAAAACAGTGATGTTGGGCAATATAGCAGGGAACTGGAGAGCATTCATACAAAGGTTTGAGTGGCCACAGGGCAGAAGAGAAAAATGACAAAGTCAAATCTTAAATCTTGCATCTTGTGGGGGAGGAAGCCCTGGCTACTTATGACACCTTTAACATGGATCTTTTTACCTGATGAGGTTTGCCTACATCCATTACAAGAATAATAAAGAAAAAACAGTACTTCATCTACTCCCTTATACTCGTAAATATATTGAAGGGAGACATACTGTGGAGGAAAAGGTACTGTAGTCTACATTTCATCTTTGTAATTGGGAAAGTTATTTTGTCTTTTTTTTAATACATGAGAGACACTTAAGTCCTAACATATTAAGATCAATCACTTAGGACCAGGATTGTTCATTGCTGTTACTAGGCTTTTGGCCTAAAGGTTCCATGGATTTATAATTTGACAAGGTTGAGTTACTACCAACTGAACCATGACTCGACCACAATATGACTAGGGATGAGGAGTTAAAGATAGGGAACATGAGTGCATTGTATGTTAGGGGTGTTGCTATCTGCTTGCATAAATCACTTG
>NW_017728995.1:51156538-51160771 GCF_001723915.1 Gavialis gangeticus
TTAATATTTGGCATGGCTGCGGCCACAATATGACTAGGGATGAGGAGTTAAAGATAGGGAACATGAGTGCATTGTATGTTAGGGGTGTTGCTATCTGCTTGCATAAATCACTTGAACATACCAGCTTCGCAGTGTGGAGGCTAAGGGAAGACAAGTTAAGAGTAGCGTCATTTTTATAAGCATTTCATAGCTTCTTTTAAGCATGTATATTATTTCCTTTAGTCTAAACACTTATCCATTTTTCACTCTCTGCCATCACTTTTGTTTTTAATTGGATGTCATTTCTCTGCCCTGTGGAGCCTGGAAGGATAGGGCTCAGTAGCATGTGGGTGAGTTTAATGGATTACAAAAATAGTCATTATGTATTTCCAATGTTTATCCTTTTAAAGAATGGCTGATTGTTAGCAGTGTTTTTTGTATTATGTTGGCCAAAACTCACTTGTACAATTAAGCTTCTCTACTCTAAAACACACAGATTTTGATTCGGTAACACTTAGACATTAAGTAGTAGTGATAAGAATCAAGTGTGTCCAGTAACACTTTACTGAGTAAAGTAAATTGGAATCAGCTATAGAAGTGGGGTTACTGACTGTTTTATTTTTGGAGAGGCTATTTATTTTAAAGATTTGATAAGTAAAAGCTTCCTTGTAAAATACAGGTTGATGTAAATAATACTGATCATGTAACTAGATTTTAGTTTGAGATTTTGGACTTGCTGGAATTTAATGTCACTATGGCAAAGTACAGACAGTTAAATAACCCAAGGCTGAATCGATTAAGTCTTTGCAGGTTAGTCTAAACTACACAGATTAAATTGAAACAGAAGTGAACAGACATTTACCTTTGATTCAGGAAATGCTGCCACATGCTTGCAGTGACTCAGACCAGAAGCTGGAGGGAGCTAGAGCATGGCTTTATGGCTGTGTGTTCACTTCCTCTTCCTGCCCTCCAGAAGTCTCTAGGATTTGCAGTCCTGAATTACAGCAGCAGGACTCTGCAGGGTGGCTGATCACTTCCTCTTCCTGTTTCCAGGTGCCTCTGGGATTTATAGTCCACAGTTGCAGCCATCAGTAAATTTGAGGGGGGAAGGGGTGTTTAGCCCCTGCTCCCTGGCCCCAACCCCCAGCCAGGGTTTGCCTGGGGGAGGCAGTCCCTCTCCCCCTGCCCCCTAAACTGGGCTGTATCCCCAGCTGGGCTTGCCTCCCCCCACAGCCCCTTGTCAGCCAGCCCTCACTGCTCCAACTAGGGAGCAGAGGGGCGGTGCCAGCCCTGTTGTCTGGAGCAGAGAGCACAGCCCAGCCCAGCACTGGAAAGCATGCTGGGATGCTGGGTGACTATGATTTAACTTGAACAGGAAAGGGTCTGGGACAGAAGTTTCATAAACTACTTTGACCCAAATCACTTAAATCTCATACTGCATTCAACCAGGTTTATCTTAAACCAGTTTCAGCCATTTTGAAACTGGTTTATGTGCACTGAGCTTCTGTTCTGTTACAGGTTTAAACCAGTTTCTGATCACTTAAACTGGTTTATGTATAACTTTTGTCCCTAGCATATGAGCCTTGTCCAAAGTACACTGAACTCAATGGAAAGACTCAGATTATCTGCAACAGACCTTGGATCAGGCTTTATGAGCAGATTAAGAGGGAGCACCATAACAATCTACCCATGTGTAAAAGGCTGTTACAAAGGGAACAGGGTTTTTTTTGTTCTTTGTGCCCATCAAGGACAGAAAAAAGAGAAATTGGCTTAATTTGCCACAAAAAAATATTTTGATTGAATAGTAGGAAAAACTTGGTAAGTATAAGGACAGTTAGATACTGTACCAGAAAAAGCTACCTAGGCGGCTGTGGAATCCACTTAATTAGAGGCTTTTAAGAACGTGTTGGAATACGCGTCTGTCAGGAAAGTATATATACTTATCCTGTCTTAGTGTAAAGGAATGGACTAGATATGCTGTTGAGGTGCCTTCTGGCCCTGCCTTCTGTGATCTTTATTATTTATAACCCTATTTCACATGCACATCCAAAACTCATGGTACTGTCTGTCAGTGAAAAACTTGGGGAGTGCAAATAAAAGCAAGATTTGTCCTAACATATATTTGTATGTATAGAAAATTTAGCTCCACTCTTTATAGGTTGATTAACATAACCCGGAGAGGAGAAAGCAGTATATGACTATGCTGTGATCTGTATTTAGCGGGAAGACAGAAATGAAGGTATCAGCAGACCTGAGGGACTGTGGAAGCTATCACCCAATTTGGTAAGGCACCGGTTCTTCCCACAGAGTACTCTTGCCTTGACTGTGATCTTCAGATGCACTCTGGAATAATTGTTCATATACAAGTATCCATGAATAGATTTTCTGCAGCAAAATTTAAGAATGTTTTTTGCTAATTTTCTAACAGTATAAAACAGCCAGGGAAGCATTAAGGACATCACATGATTCACCAGGGCTGTAAATTAGAGGAGTACCTGGCTTTAGGGGCAGGAAGAGAGGAGTGCAAGAGGGAAGGGTTTTTGCTTTTTATTTAGGTTAGAAGAAAAGCTTTGTTTTGTGGCTTACTGTATTTGAATTATTGCAGGAAAGGCCTGGCAAAACCTTGTGTGTACCAGTAGATTTTTCCTTAGTTGGTGAAGGAGCCCATGAGCCTGCCCACTTCAGTGATATTCACTTGGAATGTATTTCTCTTAAGTGAGTGAGTGCTTAAGGTATGTTGTCACTATGGACTCGATGCAGGCTTCATCCTGGTTTTAGCTCCATTCTCCCTACTTTTTACATACAAAAGCATTTTACTTCAGTTTGTGTGTGTTTGAATGTAGGTATGCTGTCCTTTTTTAAAGGTGTCAAATATGTATAATGTGCCTTGCTTGCCCACTGCAGATATTGGTTAAAGACTGGATTTTGATTTAATCTGGGCTGGAATGTATTGAGAGAATGCAACTGAAGCTCAGGTTATAGGGCTTCAGTTGTGATAGTGCTTCAGTCTATTTCCACAGCTCCCTGTGCAGAGTATTTCCTGATGCATGAATGCCATGCCTCCCAAGGCTGGGGGGGCACGGTGAACGCCTGCATGCAACCACAGTGGTGTTGGCAGTGAGCAGGGAGCTTCTGCAAGTGGCTGTGGCGGTGTTGGCGGTGAGTGGGGGGAGGGTGGCGAGTGGTGATCACCCACAGGTCCCGCTGGCAGCAGCAGCCAATCTAAGGGGGTCCACCGCCAATCTCAGGGGGTGTGCACGCACCTGCATGCACCCCCTACACAGCACCAATGTTCTGATGCTTCTACCTGCTCACTTTCCAGTCATCTCTTCATTGGGAACTACTTTTTGGTTGATATACCTGACCTGGTTGGCATTTAAACTCTTTATTCTGTACAGCCTGTTTCATTTCTGTGCAGCTGACGAGAGAGGGTTCAGCAGCCAGAATGCTGCCAAGTGGCCAAAGGATCCCACCAGGCTTCAAGTTGCTTTCTAGCAGGTATGCTCAAAACCAGCACCTACGTAAGAGCTTGTCTGAGAAACTAATTGAGAGAGGGGATGCGAACATCAAACATAATAGTTTAACTGTTATTCAACATCCTGAGGATAGTGCTTTTAATGTGACATGATCTAATAGAAGACTAAGGATCCAGGGTCAACATGAGAGGATATGTCAGAAGCAGGTCCAGAAAATGACCCCTAAATAAGGTGGGATAGAAAACATCATATGACCATATACTGGGGCTTGCCAAGGAATAGACTGGACAGGAAGCAGCAGTGGAGCTGGAGTCACAGTCAGGTAAGAGGCATAACAGCAATCTGGGTTCTCATTAAGAAGTGATTTTAGCATTAGCGGGAGGTTATGCAGTTACTGTTGTATCTCATATGCAGTGGAATCAATGCAGTTACTGTTACCATATAGCTTATATAGTTTCAGGTGAGGGTGGAAACCATGCTGTTTCCCTGAAATGCAGGAGATGCAGGACCTCCATTTGATTCAGGAGGTGCACAGTCCCACCAGAGGAGGTGCCCTGTTGGACCTGGTCCTGGCCGCAGGCGACGACCTGGTAAGGGGCCTCCAGGTTCTTGACCACCTGGGCAATAGTGATCATCGCTTGCTGGAATTCGCCATCCAGCGTAGGGTGTCAAGGGCCCGCAGCAAGGCGGTAGCCCTAGACTTCAGGAGGGCCAACTTCGTTGAGATGAGGAGATTAGTGGGAGAGGCACTGGGGTCCTTGAGGGCAGAGGAACTCAG
>NW_017728995.1:51161240-51166063 GCF_001723915.1 Gavialis gangeticus
TTTTTTGTTGTTCTCCCGCCCTGGCGGGGGGTCGGGCTAGAAGATCTACTATGTCCCTTCCGACCCTTAATCTATGAATCTATGAATCTATGAACCTTCCCTTTCTCTTCCACCCTTCCCCTCTATGTGTAGTACAAGCTGGGTTCCAAGCAGAGAAGAAAGTTATTCATTCTAGTTATGTATGAACTAATTATTTCTAAAAGAGCTATTCAAAAGTGGATTATAGATTAGGCAAACATGAATGCATATGAGTACTTATACTGGTCTCTATTTAACTCTGTCAACTTCATAGTATTATACTGTTAGGAGTCCCAGCGGCTATAATATGGGAAGGGATCCCTACTAAAGGCAGTACTTGGTGCTTTATATTTATTGAATCCTATCTGGACAAGAAAAAGGGATGTGAGATGGTAAAAGGCAGTTTAATTCTTAGCAAGATCCTGCATTCTTTTTCAGCAAGCTGCTAATGTTTTCTGGGATCTTCCCTCACCCCTGACTGATGAAACTTGAGAATTTCTCTCATAGGTGAAATTCAAGATGGTCAACGAGATTGCTGAACAGGGCAAAATTTCCATAGCCACCCTTGTTGCTTATTATTCCTCTTTGATCTTGATTTGCTTATCAGTTAACAGGCAATAAAATAGCTCTTAGATGGTATTTTAATGCAGATCTGGAAACGCCATTGTCTCTCTCTCTCCATGGATTTCCAGCATCTTCCAAGGCTGTAACTGCCTGAAATAGTGTTAAAACCAATAGTGGTAGCAGGATTCTGGTCTTAATTCTCCCTGATTTCCAACTCTTTATTTCAAATGGAAATATTTAACATAATGTGCCAGTGGACTGGTTTGCAGTTTCTGAGTTGGCTAATATGTAGAAATAAAGCAGTATCACATGGATAAGTATCCACTTGTTATGCACAATGTGAAAGGGAAAATTAACTTTTTTCTTTCTTTCCATGAACAAAAAAATATAATCTGTCAGGGTCTCTCAGCAGCCACTTCAGGCCTGTTGCTGAAATGGTCATGGTGTAGGAGGTGAAAGGATTAAGGTATTACCTGCTGCAAGAAATGGATGATGACTTGGACTTGGTTTGGGTCAGAACCTTGAGTAGGACAGTGACAAGCAAAGGGAGTATGAAATAGCATCTGTACCTGCAGAATGACTGAAGGAAGGAGAAGAGGGAACGTTTGGAGTGGCTGGCAAGCTGGCTGCAGTCCCCTAGCTCTGGGACCTGCAATTGCATTTTCAAGATCAGCAAATCAGTAATGTGTTAAGCCTGTCCTGAACATTCCTCCCCTTATCCCCACAGATGTTATTCAGTGCACACACCAGAGTGGATAAAAATCAATAATTATAATTTAAATTTTAAGAAGTCCAATTTTTTTTGTTTTTAAAGAAGTAATACATTTTTCCTTTTTAATAATACCAGCTTAAAATAAATTGGAGTCTAATACAACATAGGTATAATGTATAAAATTATATCTAAGTATCTCTTATTTATAGCTAAGGTATAAATTTAATCTGTTGAAATAAGTTAAATAAAATATATTGAGTCAATGAGCCCCTATTAAAAATTCTGGAATTAAAGGCTGATTTTATTCTGTATAAAATGAGGGGTGGGGAGAATATCTAACCTTTGAGGTCAAGCTTTAAAAATATGGTACAATATTTTATGTATTAGGGCGTGACTTTTCAAGGGATGCAGGGTCTGTACTCCTGGATGCGAAGGATCAGCAAAATTATCAGAGATGTTGGAACCTGGTCTCTGACTAAAGCAGACACCATCGTGTATACTTCTTGAGCAAGATTGTCCACTGAGCCCACGTGATAGTATCAAACTCCTGTTTTATTCTCCCTACCTGGGCTTTGATTAGTTCAGCTCTCAAATTATGAATATTTATGTTTCTGTGGCCATAACGAAGGCTTATTTTTCAGCTCGTAGAAAAACAACCGTCTCAGTAACTACCAACCCTCTATTTTTGAATGGTTCTGAGTACTTCAGTTAAATGGCTTTTCTTGGTCCCTTTACATATGTATGGAGATGTAAACAATAACTTCTCTCAACTAAAATACTGCAGCACATAAGGCCAGGGGGGTTCAACAGCACAAATCATGTATTGTTAGGGAGGAAGGTTTGGGTTTAATTTTAGGATTTTTTGGGTAGGGGTGGGGAGGAAAAAGGGGGAAGAGGTGGCGGGTTATGTAACAGGGAGAACAAATTTTGGACTAATTATAGATGTTCAAGAAATCTGAGCCAGAATCTATCAAATTTACACAGGATTCTGTAAGTGGCCTAGGTTAGTTTGGGAGTGAACAGAATACACGTTCGCCCTTTGGTAGGGGAGGGGGGGCACGCAGGCTGCCAAGACAGGATTGTTTTTCTCTCAGAAACAATTGATACATCAGGAAATTCCCATTCTGCAGAATATTTAAAAGAAGTAGCAGTAAAAGCTAAAACAAACTGGGAGCAAAAATTCAAGCATCATGTGCATGGTCTTGTCAGAAATCTTTGCTGGAAATGTAGCAAAGATGAGAAGAAACTTAGAAGAAAATGAAACAACTCTGAAACTTATAACATACAAGAGCAGTGCTCATTTAATTAATCTTTTAGCCAAAGATTTAAGTACTCTAGGAATAAAGAAAAATGTTGAAATTGCAAAATACTTCCTTAACGGCCAGTTTGCTTCAGCTTCACTGAAGAGACCTGGGGGCTCCAAGCTAATTCTCCCCCAAGATGTATGATGGACTTCAGTGGTTGACTGCTTTGAGCTACTTATTAAGAACTGACCTATTCTAATGACAATCTCTAAAGAACTGTACGAAAATGATGGAAGTACCAAAGCTAGAGTAGTCAACACTGGACTAAAGAGAAATGTAGAAGATATGCTGAATCCATTAAAACCTATTTCCATAGCTTTGGACAAACCACAGAAAGGTTGCTGCTGCATTGTGGATGTTGTTAAAATTTGGAAACAACTTCAAGGAACATGGAGCAAGAAATACGCACCAGCAAAGTTAAATTGCTGGCCGTAAAGCTGTGGATGGATCAAGCATGTATTCCACCTCATTTTCTTGCCAATATTCTTACCACAAACTACCAGGGGAGGTGCTTAACTGCTAAAGAGAAAAATGCTGCTATGACATGGTTATCTATTAATCATCCATCAAACTTGCCAGTCATAACTAATTTTATGGCTAGAAGTGACCCATTCAAGCAGCGCATGTTTGCTGAGGACGTTGGAATAAAAGTCACGCTACCAAACCGGGGGAAGTCACTAGCAAAGCACCTGGAACTGGAGTTCATTGAAGTGCTAAACCAGCTTTTACTAGTAGTAGCCTCTTCTGCAGGTGAAGAAAGAATCTTTGCTTCATTTGGAATTGTTCATTCAAAGCTGAGAAATTGGTTGGGAGTTGAAAAAGCAGGAAAGCCTGTTTTGGGTTTTTTTTTTCCTTTTCTAGTCTATGAATAAAAAGAGGGGGAGGAAGATGAGATTTCTGAGTTCTAAAATTTTGAAAGAAAGGGGGTAAAAATTCTCAAAATAGCCTAGGTAAAAAAAGCCAATACCCTCTGTCTTACTTTACAGAGAATTAGGCAAGTAGGAACATAAGCTCAACTGACTTTCACATAGGCATTTTAGAAAAATTTCCCCAGGGTGACCTGAAATAATTGGTTGAATTCACTGACCACAGTGCATACTTCTAATACTATAACAGTTAATACTACTGTTTAATAAATTAGTTAGTTGTAAGTATGCACCATGTTTTGATTAAAAAAATATGTATCTAAAACATTTAAGTGTTATTTAATAAATGTGAAGCGCTGGTTTTGCGCAAATAATTAAATTCAAATTGCCATCTTAATGCAACTTGATACAAAAAGGTAATCATTTAGTAAATAAGGAACACATTTCACCATCTTATAGCATACTAAAATGTAGGATTTCAAAGAAGCCAAATACGTTAAGCTATATATTTTAAAATATACTTCTGGGAAAAAAGATGAACATGCACCAAATGTAAACAGTGAAATAAAGAGATGCAAGGCCTTGGAGCTTGTATGAAGAAACATTATGAAAAATGCTTCTCAGAAGACAGTGAGCTAGGAAACACTATCAAACCTACTGTAAAAACTGCATTTAGTTGTAAATGAATGTTTTAATTATTAGATCAACCAATGCAAATACACCTTTCTTTAAAAAGAAACAAAAAAATAGAACGGGAAAGCTGATAAAAATCTATTATTCAAATCATGCTTTAGCTTGCTGATATTTAAATCATGACTTATACCAATGATTTAAATTGATTTATTTTAAATCAGAGAATCATAACAAATTAGGGTTGGAAGGGCCCATAGAAGGTTATCTAGTCCAACTCCCTGCTCAAAGCAGGACCATCCCCACCTGTATCATCACACCCATTGCTTTGTCTAGCCAGGTGTTAAAAAAACTCCAAGGATGGAGATTCCAACCTCTCTCTGCATAGCTTGTTTTAGTACTTTACTACCTTCCTAGTGAGAGTTTTTTTCTAATATCTAACCTAACCTTCCTTTTCTGCAACTTGAGACCATTGCTTCTGTTCTGTCATTTGGTGGTTGCGTCAGAAGAGAAAGCGGACCTCTTTAACCAATTCTTCACCTCCGTTTTCTTGTGCAGGGACCGGGACTTCCCTGCTGTGATAGAAGCCGGACTCGAGGGGATTGCCTTCAGACCTCAGGTTGGGGAGGACCGGGTTAGAGAGCTTCTGGAGGGGCTGGACGCGTTCAAGTCAGCGGGTCCGGATGATCTCCACCCCAGGGTGTTGAGGGAGCTAGCTGGGGTTATTGC
>NW_017728995.1:51166833-51178662 GCF_001723915.1 Gavialis gangeticus
GTTAGGGCGGCTAGGAGCTGGAACCAACTTCCAAGGGAAGTGGTGCTGGCCCCTACCCTGGGGGTCTTTAAGAAGAGGCTGGATGCCTACCTGGCTGGACTCGTTTGAGTCCCGTTTCTCTTTTTGGGGTTTTTTGTTGTTCTCCCGCCCTGGCGGGGGGTCGGGCTAGAAGATCTACTAGGTCCCTTCCTACCCTTAATCTATGAATCTATGAATCTATGAATCTATGAATTTGCCACCACTGAGAACAGTTTAGCTCCATCCTCTTTGGAATCCCCCTTCAGGCTTCAGGTAGTTGAAGGCTGCTATTAAGTTCTCCCCCCCCACCCCCAGACTAAATAAGCCCACTTCCCTCAGCCTCTCCTCAGAAGTCATGTGTTCCAGCCCCCTATCGACTTTTGTTGTCCTCAGCTGGACTCTCCAATTTGTCCACATCCTTCCTGTGGTGGGTGGGGGTCCACAACTGGACACATTTCTCCAGATGTGTCTTCAGTGTCCAGTAGAATGGAATAATCACTACCATCTATCTGCTGGCAGAGCTCCTACTAATGTAGCCCAGTATGCCGTTTACCTTCTTGGCAACACTATTGGCTCATATTCAGCTTACTGTTCACTGTAACCCCCAGGTCCTTTTCTGCAGAGCTGCTGCTTAGCCGGTCAGTCCCCAGCCTGCATGGCATTGTTCTGTCGTAAGTGCGGGACTTTGCACTTTTCCTTATTGAACCTCATGGCTTATATTGTTTAAATATATACACACATAGAAATATATTTTTGTTATAAATCAACCTACCCTGGCACAGACTAGTACAATAGTACAAATAGCTTTGTGTACACTGGCATGCAAGGGTCTTGTGAGTAGCTTCTTTGTCAGCCATATATGGGCTCAAACTGACATGTTGCAGGATGTTAACAATTAAAGCTTCTTCCAAGTACTGTGACATTTGGTTGGAGCTTGGTAATTGAAGGCAGTAGAAAATAGGTGGATCCTCTAAAATAACCGTGGGCATGGAGACTTAGTTTCTCAAGTTGTTGACTGGAGAGAGTAAATGGGTAAATTCCAGATTTTTTAGCACACTTGAATGCGCTCCATACTGATGTTCCTGAATCTGCCATAATGGCCACCTAAGCCTGTAAAACAGTCAAATTGTACATCTTCCAGTTGACATTCATGTGCAGAGTGGGCAGGTGAACAATAGGCATGGAAGTATCATTGGTTAGTCAAGCCTCTTGAAGTCCTCTATTCATTTTGGGTACCTTAGCTATGTGTGCCACTCACAGATAAACTACCACAGCACTGATATTTGATTTGCCAGAACCAAACTTGTTAGCTGCTAAACTAGCAGATTTCAGATAGGCAGTAGCAACCCAGCTTGCATGTCTTAGTGCTGAAGTGTTGGAGCAAAGGCCTTGCATGGCTCTAGAAATGTGGCCTGCTTCATGCAAACATTCTTGACCCGCTGCTAGTCATGTCAATATCTGAATGGCAAAAAGTAATCTTACTATGCTATACTAGTTGCTCTGCATTAGAAGTAGTAATATGGGGAATCTCAAAGGAATATTGCCTCAGGAGCAGTTTGGCTTATTTCTAGGTTTGGGGTTTTTTCCCCCCCTCAATTGTTTTTCATTTGATAATGCTATAGTACAGCTGGATAAAATCACTTGACTAGCAAAGACCCAGCTTTCATTACTGTAGGGCAAAAATCCAGATTAAATGGGTAAGTAGTGCCCACACATAATTAAGTGCTATATATAGATACAAGATTCCTGTGTATAGAGATTTTGTAATTAAAGATTTACAATTGTTACAAAACTCACCAAGACAATAGGTAAACATAGTTATTTTTCTTGCTGAGTGGGATCTCTTTTATGATCTGTTTCTCTAGACCTACTTCTCCAAATAAGGTATTGTCACATGTTAGCTAAATTTTCTAGCAAAGAACTGTACAGTAGAATTAAAATTACGTAGCTGCCTTAGGTAATTGGGTAAACGAAAGGTTTTTGCAGCTTAAATTTGAAAATGAAGAAGAGAGTCAATGTCACATTTTGTGCTGTTTATTTTGATATCACATTTTAATTAATTTTATACAGATTTTAAAAATGAAAACACCGGCCTGCATTTTAGAAGCTTTAAGGAAGAAACTGGAGGCTTAAATATTTGGGTAAAAGGGAACAGCTGGAGCTTTCAACATTGCAGAAGGTATTGGAAGCTGTTTTGAATTGTTGGATAATCACATTACTGGATCATTTATTAAAATGTACAGTAGAAGGTTAACAACATTGACTTCTTTCATATCACCCTTAGGTTTCTGTGTACAGTTGTGATGGATACTCAGAAACATATCTGGCAGCCCCCTTAGTTAAATGTACTACTTCAGGCTCTAAGTTCTAACTACAGACAGTTCTAACTACATTGGTTCATATACGATTGGAATGGTAATGGCTAGAAATGCATTGTGTTTGTAAACTAATTTGCAGCAAGGTGGGTCCAGTGGTGTACTCAGAACTATTCAGAGTTGCCAGTGACTAAATCACTTCCATAAATATCAGTGTAATTGGAACTAAGCCAATTTAGAGTATCTAAAGGTTTAGTCCAGTTGTAAAAAGGTTGCCCACGCTACAGGCTGGATGGGTGGTGCCAGGTCTTTCAGTGGGCTGGATCTGGTCAGTGGACCTGATCCGCTGTGGCAGGGCCGAATCCAGTGCATGAGGCAGGGTTGGTAGTGTTAACTGCTGCCAAATTTACTTACCTGTGGGGAGCACTGTGGGCTTGATACCATGGCTGGATTCAGCCTATGGGCCAGGAGTTGAGCACCCCTTGTCTAATCTATTGGCATGCAATCTTAAAAAACTTCAGTTCTCATTGCTTCCTGCTTCCTACTGTGGTGGAGCACAACTGGGGTGCTTGCCACTTAGTGTGGGCTGCAGCAGACTGGAAAAGTGCCTGCAAAGCAGGCAGCCAGGAGATACCACTGAGGAGTCATTTTAAGGGGCAAGGTGTGTGGTGGAGCACCAGTGGGGTGTTTACCACATAAGGGCTGTTATCACCTGGCTGCCCTGCTGCTGAAGGAACAACTTGGAGGTAAGGACAGCAGCTATAGGGATGACAGGAGGCTTCTGGTTCTGGGTATGATTGAAAACTGCACCCTGCTGGGGAACAGTGGCCTGGTGGGACTCCTCGTGGTGAGGGAGCCCCCAAGAAATGTCAGGCCAGTTACCTCCACAGTGAAGGGTGAGGAGGGGTGCATTAAAACCCCAGCCTGCACCTTTCTGGCAGGTTATAAGACCAGAGAGCAGTCAGGCCAGGGGCACCCAAGCAGGGGCACCTGAGCCCAGGGAAAATAGTGGGGCCAGGCATTCCCGAGTGAGGGGCACCTGAGCCCATTGGGGTGTAAGACCTTGGGGAGTAGTGGGGCCAGACATGCCCATGGGAGGCACCTGAGCCCATAGCCAGCCCCAGCAGAGGGGGTGAGTGTGTGGAGCCCCAGAGAAGGGGGCGAATGTGTTGACCCCATGTGAGGAAGGGGTAGAGAGGCCCAGGTAAACCTTTGGATGTCTTAGGCTGCATGTGGGCCTGAGGCCGAGTAGGTGGCTCAGAAGGAGCCGTGAGTAAGTGGGGCGAGTAATTGGCCCCAATGAGGGATGAGTTACCTGGTGTGGGGCTAGAGGTGAAGTCAGCTCAGAGTTTGACTAACTGCCTGGCCACCACACAGATGAGGGTCATGGGAGAGGCCCAGAAGGCTGTGCCAGGGTGAGCCAAGGAGTGTGGGGACAAGCCTGATGACCTACGTGGTCACCCAAGGGAGCAGGGTGGTGTGAGTGAGGCCCAGTAAAAGGAATGAGTGCGAGAGGCCTGGTGAGAGCAGGGGATGGAGCGATAGAGGCCCCAGTGAGAGGGAGATGCTGTATGAGTGAGGCCCTGAACAGGGCAGCGTGAGAGAGGTCTAACCGTGTAATGAGTTTGCCCGGCCTCAGGTCGGAGCATAGACCAGCTCAGAGATGACATCTGCAAGGCACGGACATGATGAAGGGGAGGTCAGAGTTGTGTGTTTACCACCTGTGAACAGCAGGGTGCTCAAAGGGCAGCCTCCTGCTTAATTAACACCATAATTAATTGACAATAAGGCCACTAGGCGAGTAAGGTGGGCAGCTTGCTCAAAGACAGGTGGTAGGCTGGCACTGTGACTGGGTCTCTGTCACACCTACTTCTTTTACTTGTTCTTTCATTGATATGTAATGCATCTCTCCTACGGATTCATGGACACCTAAAGGCTACATTGCTTCAGGTTCTTCTTTCATAAAAGTTGTTGCCAATCTGGTTTCCACTAGACTGCAAAAGCTGTTTTTTCTTTCCCTACATCTGAAAGCATGGGTATCTTATCCATTTCAGATGAAAGATTGCTATACATTCTGACTTGCTTTTCCTGAAGAATCCTCTTGCTAGAGCTCTGTTTTGATTTCACACTCTGTCCATTTATTGTCTGATAAAACTTCAGAAAAACAGAATGATTCCCTTGATGCACTGTCTGGGAGGCATGTTTCTCTTGAATGGTATCATGTTCTTTCTGCTGTTTGTTTTTCACTTTCTCACCAAAGGTAGAGGGTGAAGACCTCAGGCTTTAATATTTTTTCAGTTGTCTCTTTACCTTTCATTTTAGTTCTTATTTCTTGCCTTTCATCATTATGGCCCTTTCTACTCAATTGTGAGCAGGTCGAAACTAAATACTTTACCTGCCAGTGTTTTACATCCAGCACTTGTTTCATACTCGCATCAAACTCATGACAAGGGAAAAGAGCCGTGAAAGAAGCAGTGATCCACAACATATACATAGGGGTTTTTTTGCTTTGATAGTCTAATGTTGTTAGTTTACATACCACAAGAACATATACAAGACATGAAAAGTTCATTGACCTATTGAGGCTTACCCTTATTAACCCTGAAACGATCTAACCAACTAATCTATCACTATTGTGAACCTGAAAGCTCAGTTAGTAGCTGTGGCCTCTGATTCCTTCCATAAACATGGTTTCACTTCTTCCTTGAACTGACCAACATTATTTACTTTTATTGCTGCACATGTCAAGTTTGTTGCATATTTCAACTCCCCTTTAGGTAAGTAAATTTGTTGGAACTGCTTATACTAGTCCCAGCTTTAACATCACTTAGTGTCGTAAACAAGAAGTCATAATCTTAATCAAAATAACTTACTGACATGAGTCTGTTACTTTCCTTTAAGAAGCTTTTGAAGCATATGTCTGCCCCAGCTCTTAGTAAAGAAGTTATGGTCATCTGCTGATATTTTGTTTGGTATATGTTTAGCTATATCTTCCCCTACAGAGTTATTTGAACTTAAGTTAACTTATTTTGAGTTAAGCAAGCTCATGTGAGAGAGAGCAGCCGTACTGCCAAGTAACACTCAAAGTTGCAGAGGTTGTGTTAGCAGTTGATAACTGGCAATAACTCAGGGTGCAAACAGAAGTGCAGCTCCCCACTGTAACTCAGAACACTTTGCAGCCCACACTGTTTTCAGAATGGGAGGGGGGAAAGGGAGTGGAGAAAGCTCATTCTAGGGGTTCCCTGGCAGGTGCTGGAGGGTGGGCTGGGTCGGGGGGTGGGAGGGTCCCAATCAACCCGCCCCACCATCCAGTGTGGGTTGAAAAAACCCCAGCCTGAACTCTTTCCCCCCTCCCATTCTGAAAACAATGACAGGCTGGGAGGCAGCGCAGACGGAAGTTACTGAAGATGCTGTGTTTAGAAATGTCTTCATATGAACCCTCATGCAATGAGGGTTCAGATTTTTGTGGGATCAGGCCCTTCTAAAGCACTTTGCAGCCATGCACTTCTGTTTGGTCATGGCTTTACAGCACTTTCAGGGGTCTGATCAGGTGAAAATTGTTACTTTTGTCTGCACCCTCAAACAGCAACCTATACCCTATCTTGGGTCAGCCAGTTAAATTAAATGTTTGTGTCTAGACTGGACTTGGCTTAGGGATAATACTCCAGTTATGACTAGAGTTAACTTTGCATTGAACGACCAATTATTTCCTTTTAGTTTCAGCCACTTCACACTGAATCATTTAATGGCCTCTTGCATCGATTGATCATATCTGTATTCAGAAGCAGATCCAGGATTTTGCAAAAGTGGGTGTGGGAGCAGTGACAGGTGCTGCAGGTTTGCTCCCAGCCTTCTTTTCTGTGTGTGCTCCTGGGGCTGATGGGAAATGCCCAGGGGGACCAGGCAGAGAGGGGTAATCTACCTGCTGCTGCCATTGTCCTGGGCTGAGCCTGGCCTCCTTGCAACCCAGCTGGAGCAGGCAGGAACAGCTTTGGAGCCTTCCTCTGCCCCTGGGACAGTGGCAGTGGAGGGAAGGGGACATGCCTCTGAGTATGGAGGGAAGGGAGGGGGGAATTCTTTCCTGCTCTGAGAACTTAAAAGTCCCTAGCTGCAGCCCCTGGAGTGTGCTTGGAAAGGGGGTGTGGCCTTCCAACAAACCCCTCTGGATCTACTTCTGCCTGTATTTCTTTCATGCTGGTTAGCACAGCAACTGAAAAGCATTAGCAGCTTGGGTGACATATTAAAGTCTTTGCCAGTATTCAATTGGGGGTGGGGGGATGTTGTGCAAGTCCACATTTCTTTTAAAAATCAGTGGAGAAAAGTCCTATCTCATATTCATGTCTGAAAAATCATTTTTTCAATCTTAATTAACTGAAACTCATAGAAAATGTGCCTTAATTAAGTCCTTACTCAGCTTTAACTGTCTCAAGTACAAAGAGATTCCACTGACTTTAGCTAGTTTTATGTTTCCATTGCGAACTAGTGACTCTATTTCAGTTGAAGGAAAATTCCCATTGACTGAATACTCCATTTTTACTCTTTCTCAATAAACATGCATTAGTTATGTTCCAGCATCTTCAGAGAGTGTTATGAGTACATAGCATCTCTTAGGATCAGGTCCAAACTTCCCTGAGTTTATGCAATATAGGCCAAATGATCAACTTATGGAAGATGGTACAGATGCACTGAGGTCAATGGAGGTCTGCTGACTTACACCAAGTGAGGGCCTGGTTTTTACTTTTGTAATGTTATGTTTCTAGATTTTCAACCTAATATGTTTCCTATTTGCATAGTTGTTTATATTTTAAACTACTGTAACTCAGAGCAGCAAGATGTATTCATTTAAAAAAATATTTGTCTTGATATGTTTCCCAATCTTTGGCCCTGGCACATGGAACTGAATAGAAGCTAACCTAGCCTTGGGAAAATCAAATCAATCAATGATGTAATCTGTGTAACTGGTGTCTTTCTGTCATAGCTCCATGAAGTTTTCTTTTAAGTTTATCTCTCAAATTCAACTATAATGGACAAGCAATAAAACCAAAACTTGAATTTTGGGCCTTCATTGTGTTTTATATGTTAAGAAGAGAGGGTAAACTACTTAACTAGGAAATAGATTAATAAAGAAAATAAGAGACAAGAAACATCCACAGGGCCTTAATGTGTTTGTGTCTATTGGTGGAGAGAGACAGATCTATCTGTAGATAGTGATGCATAGGCTTTCTTTTCTTTTCTCCTTTGTATGGCTTTAGGAGCAAGATCTGTTGTCACAGTTTTAATTCCAAATTCCCCAACCAGACCAATGCCTTGCTGGGAAGTGAGTGTAACTTCAGGATGTTGCCCTCAAACTTGTAACTAGGACAGGATGTTATGTGCTCCATGGTTTGGTCAGGGTTTCCACAGTCTCAGCCAGGAGAGGTTTTTAGGTACCACTTGTACATCAGGTGGCCACACCGGCCATGTCCAGTGCATATCCTATTAAGGGCTGTCCACATGCTCCGTGGAAGGTTGAAACCTGGTTGTTGCATTGTTCAGTCTGAAACAAGATGTTTATTTGGGAAAGTGTTTTCTGCCAAAGCTTTCCTCCAAGATTCTTCAGTGTTGTGGTATAGGAAGTGCTCAGTTTGTATCCAAAAGATTTTCACGAAATCATGTGACAAGTTGGGAGATATTGAAGGTCTCTGTGGATGGGAAGGTCAGGTTTACTACTGATATGCATTATTTCATTGTATGTTGCTGCATCCCGTTGAATAGAGGGAAGAGTAATGTTTGAAAGTATCGGTAGCCACGGCACTGGAGTTGATATCACAGTTCCAGAGAAAGTCCTTATTACTGAGCAGAGTTGTGTGTCAGTGAGTGGTATGTTGACTTGAGGCCCAGACAGGTGCACAGTACTACTTGAGGTAGATGGTGAAAGCCTTCTTGTGGCCCACCTTGTTAAGTGGTCTCTCGACTTCTTGAATTTCTGAATTTTTGAATTCCTGGGTCTGTAACTAATGTCACCAAAATGGCAACTGAATGCCTTCAACTGGCCTCCCGGTCAATGGAACAAAACTCAAAAAACACATAGGCTTTTAAGTTCAGAAAGGATTGTTACATTAAAAAAAATCACATTGCTGATTAAGTAGATTATCCACTCTTAAATCGTTCCAAATATTAAGCTAGATTCCGTTAATAGGGAATGCAGTTACTTTGATGTATATGTTTTCATGGTAATTGAAGAACTTTGAGTAGCTCAGGACAATGGTAAATGGAACAGAGAAGCTTTCACTACTAGATTACCTGCTTGAATTTGGTGTGTGTTGTGCATGGCTAAAAACTCCCCACTGTTTGGTTAAGAAGGTTTAGTGCTCACAGTTTAACTCCTTGGTGAACTGTTATCTATGTTGCCACAATTGTTTTGGTTTGTAACAATTTTGGTAAGTTCTGCAGGGAGGTCAAGGGTTAAATGAGAATGGAAACTTAACTTATGCCTAAAGTGGTCCTTTTAGGAAACTGTCAAGTGGTAAGCGTGTGTACTTGTTGTTTATATCATTCTGTTGGTGTTGCTAAAAATTTGATTCACTCTAAGCTTTTCAATGCAGCATCATTCATAAGATCGAAAGAAGATGTTGGAAGCACTGAAAGCACCAAGCCCTCCTGTTGTGTGGATAGCAGAAGAGGAAGAGACAGTGATGTGAAAATCAAAAACTGGAAGAATAAAGAAAGTGGCAGCACAATGCACTTCCATAAAAGAAATGTAAGGGTAAAAATCAAGGTGAACAATCTCTCCTTGTCTAGCCCACCAGAATACATGTACTCCAAAATAAGTGTTCTTTCCAGTACCTTGTTCCTGCATTCAGAATCTTACTGTGTTAAGGCCTCTTTATTGCTCCTCAATATAAGGAGAAACAGCCCCAAAAAGGTACATGTAAATTTAATTATTGAGCTGTCTATTTACATAAGACCACTTCTACTCTTGGGAACTTGCAGTCAACTCCCATTGGTTTCAGAAATTAGTCCTTGTTCAGTAACAGACACTCAAAGTACTCCTTTGCTATTATATATACCTGTTATGTTGCAGCTACTTTTTTTTAATTACAAATTTTCTGTACCATTTCTTATATAATTGCAGTGAACACAAAAAATATAATAATGTCTTGCATACAGGAGAAAGGAACATCCTCTTAGTAACTACTAGTTTTATGATTTTTTTAATGTAGTTTCACATCCTAAGACTCTCCAGAAACTATGGAGATATTTGAGAAAAAAGATGATAAGAATTAAGCAGTGCACTTGTCTAATTGGCTGAAAGGCAAAGGAGTTGATGTTAAAGGAAATTAAGGTCTTCTGCAAAACAGTGAAAAATAACAAATGCCCTAATATGTTTTCTTTAGCAACCAAAGAATGAGAAACAAACAAGAAATCAAACTCTATTAACATGCAGTAGAATAGTTAAGGATTTAGGTACCTGAAACAAGAAAACCCTGAAATCTTCAAAGATGTTTGCACTTGACTAGAAGAATAGTAGTCAGACTGAAATCACAATGGAGCTTTTGTTACTGCTATTACAATAAGCATTATTCAACTAGATGCTATTTTATCTTGCACTTATTTCCAAGTTTACACTCACAGAAGCAGATGTATGACAAATTCAAGCCAGTTTTATTGTTTTGATCTCAGCAATGATCAAGTATTTACTTTTAAAGTCATATGTGGATGGTTGCATGTGGCTCCTATTGACTTCAATAGAAACTGAGTGGGCTCCCAGGCAGAGAATATGGTCATTTTTTTAGTGACAGCCTGCAATCTGAAGGTTCCATGTTATATTGATTTGTAAGCCACAAAAAATTATGCTTTAATAGCATGAGCAGTCTGACTGGAAGCCACAAAAGGATTGAGCTCCAGAGCTGAGACTAAAATTGAAGGTCAAGTTTGGTGATGACATGAAAGAGGGTGTAAGTTACAGATTGGGTGAAAGTTAGAAAATGGATGCAAGTGTCAAAACTGAGTAATTTGTATCAATTTGGCATTTACTGGATGTAATGAACAGAGTTGATTTTTTTCTGTAGGGGAAAAAATATAGTCTTTGAGTTTACTTACTGTAGACACTTGTATTTGTATTTTGGTAACATGAAATACACAAGCAGATATGTATCCTCCTTCAGTGTTGCAGGTTTTGGAAATAAATTCTCATGTGATGAGCTCAATAACAGTGCTTGGTGCAGACTTGTCCCTAGTACCTGGATTCTTCAGGAACTTGTTTGTGCAGACATCAAGGCTAGGGATAGACATTAGACACAAACCGGTTTAAGTGATCAGAAACAGGTTTAAATCTGTAACAGAGCAGAAGTTCAGTGAATGTAAACTGATTTCAAAATGGTTGAAACTGAATTAAGATAGATCTGGATGAATGCAGTATTAGATTTAACTGACTTAGGTTAAACCAGTCTATCGAACTTCTGTCCCAGGTCCCCTCCTGACTCAAGTTAACTCTCAGTTCCCTAGCATCCCAGGATGCTGTGCACCTTCTCTGCAAATCCCCTTCTCAGGGTGGGTGGGCTAGCCTTGGGCCAGTTGAGCAGGGCTGGTCCCACCCCCAGGCTGTCATACAGCTGAGACAGAAAAGCCTCTGTTCTACAGCCATGGTCCTGCCAGTGCCCAGCTGGGGAGGTTGGGGAATAGAGCCCTTGCCACAGCCCCAGCCCCAAGCCCTGGTGTACAAAGGCTCCCCTGCCCCCTGCCCCAGGCCTGTGCAAGTCACTGAAGCACAGGTATGGGGGAGGTGAGCAGTCCCTCCAGGCCAGAGCTAGCCCAGATCCCCTTAGTGCCTAAGTAGGGGTTCCTCCCACCCCTCCATGCAGTCTGATGAGAGCCTAGCCCTGTCTCTGCATGTCTGGGCAAACAGTTCCTCCAGCCCAGGGCTCAGCCGGCACCAGACCACATGGAGGGATTGGAAGGGGGCAGGAGGACCTCTGCTGAGGCACGGGAATTCCCCTATGTGGGCTGATGCCCAGTACTGGCTGGGCCCCAGGCTGGAGGGACCATTTCCCCACACCGTATGTGGGTGGAGGGACAGCAGAGGGTTGGTCAGTGTGTGCTGGGCAGTCAATGAGAGATGGGCCCTGCTCAGCTGCATTCAAGTGCCCTCAGCAGTAGCCAGCAGGGTGGGAGGCATGCTCTAGTGTAGTGGTTCTCAGACTTTTTTGTACCAGGACCCATTTGTAAACATCAATGGCCTTTCCCAACCCACAGCCCCCTGACCCTGCTGGCATTCCCCACTCACAGTCCCCTGGTCTTGCTTGTGCTCTCATTTCTAAGCCACAGTCCTTTGGATCTTTGGGCCATGCTGATGCCCCTCACTCCTAACCTGCAACCCCCTCCCTCCTGCCCTGCTGGAGGGGGCCCCCAGCTGCCTCTGTCCTGCTCAGGCCAGACAGCAGTGGCTGCAGCAGCTATGGCTCATGCAGGCCACAGCAGAGCAAGTCCAGCCATGGTACAGGCTCGAGGGAGGAGG
>NW_017728995.1:51178673-51189224 GCF_001723915.1 Gavialis gangeticus
ACACTTACCTGCATCCAGCTGCTGGGGCTGCTCCCATGACCCTACCTGGCTGCATGTTGGCCATGTGTGTGTGCGCCCTGCCTCCAATCGCCCTCCCCCTGTTCCTCCCAGCCCCAAGCAGCTCCTTGCAGGCTGGAATACTGTCAGCCTGCAAAGGGAAACCTGCGGTTTCCCACATTTTTCTTGGACTTCCTTGTGTTCCTTTCAGCTATTCTTGCAACCCACTTTTGGGTTGCGACCCATGGCTTGAGAAACACTTTTCTAGCTCCTCCTGGCTTTTGGCCTGGGCCACTGCAAGCCTGTGGCTGCCTCTGGGTTTAAACCTGAATGTTAGTTCACTTTATTGTTGGTTCAATCTATGCAGCTTAGAGAAACCTGTGAAAATTGAATCCTTTCAGCCTCAGGCTTTTTGGCTGCCTGTACTTAGTCCAAATGTTTAGTACAGGCACAGCTCTGGAGCCCAATATATTGCAGATTGTAAGAATAATGGCATCGGTTATTGCTGTACCTCAGATCTTCCTTATAAGCAGAAATGTCACAAGAGTTCCTGAGGTTTTCTTGACTTCAGCTGATCTCATCTGAGTACACTTTGGAAAATTCATTGGGTTTTTTGGAAGAAAAGACAAAGGACCAGAGTAATCTGGAAGACATTTTCCTCTGACTGGTATGCAGCTGGTACAGAATACTTAGATACTAAACCTGTCTTTTTGCTGAACCAGCTTTCAATGCCCCAAGGATTGCACAAATCTTAAAATTTTTGTGACAGAACATTTTGTATTTATTTAATTTTCCCTTGCTCTTCATTCCATGTGGATGCTTATATTCAGTTTGCTGTTTGCTCAGTGGGAAGGTAGCAGAGTTGCTTTCTCAAGCCGTTGTGACACAAGCTGAATAAACAGAACTGGAGAGACTTCTCCCAAATCTTTCCATGGTGGCGATGAAAAATTAGGGCCAGATCCAAACCCCAGTTAAGTCAGAAGTTGTCTTATTGATTGGAATATGGGGTTCTGAATGACATGCTTGCCAAGCCAAAAAAATTTCCTTTACAAAAATCTCAGAAATACTGTCAGATATGATACTTTGCCATGTTATTTACTGGATAATAAACCACAAAATAATAATGGTTTTGAATGTTAGCTAAGGTTCAAATCCAGCTGTCCTAACTCATGTCTTATTCCATCCTTATTTATACTGAACCTTTGGTTTGCTGTTTAAATGTGAAATTCTAAAGAGAAATGACTGGATAACAGGAGTAAGATTGTGATATTTGCTGAGCTGCTGAGATTTAAGCGGAGGTATTTAGCTGTGGTTGCTGGGCTGGAAAATCGCATTGTGCATTTATAGTTGCTCTAGCAGAGATCTCCTAATGTGTGCCTGGAAAATATATACAAGATTCTATTTTTTGTTTGTTTGTGTTATTCTTTTCTCAAAAGGCATTTAGTAAGTGTATGGATACTTCATTTGGATGTGATGTAAACTGAATTAATGGAGATGCCAAGTAGTGCTATTCTACTCGGAAAATGGCTGTTGGGTTTTAAATTTGTCCTGGTCCAGGAAAATAATCACACTGTGGAATTTGATATATATTGTCTGGGATTTGGAACAGTAGAAGTGGTTTGTTAGTTTGCTTTGTTTTTGGGTTTTTTTGCTTTTGTTTTGTTTTATTATGCTTCTTTGTCTATGTTAAAGACTCTGTGGGTCACACTGCACATTGCACAAGTGTTCTTGGTTCCATTATACAATGCAACAGAGTTTGGTCATGCATTTAAGATTCAGTTAAAAAACCTGTCGAAGATGTGTGAATTAGAGTGCACTCCTGCTCTGGCTTGCAGAATTGTGCTGGATCTGCAGTGCTAACAGGAGGGCAAATGATATATCCTTGATTTTATAAGTGAACCACAACCTTTGCTGACAAAGGACTAGCAATTCTTGTGCAATTCCAGTGAGTGGAGTTTAGGAGATTGACTGCATTGGAATAGCTGAATCTCAAAACATTTTGTTCTTCAGAGAAATCCCTTTGCACTTAGCATCACCACTTGTACCTTCTTCTGATGTAAGGATCAGAGGGAGATGATGAATTGATAACCAATAGCATGCTTACATGAGAAAGTTGCACTGGTTAAATGCAATGAAGGATTTTAAATGAATTTAGTGAAACAGTTTCAACAAAATCTTTTGCAACTATTATCAGAATTAAACTAGGACTGCTTTAGCTTAGCTTGAGTCAATTAGGAATCATAGAAGTAGGGTTGGAAGGGACCTTGTAGATCTTCAAGTCTGAAAGGCCAGAATCAGTTAAGCTAAAATAAAATGAGGCACTTTTTCTTGCACTGAAGTAGTTGTTGTATTCTTCAAGGGGTCTATACAGGTTTAAAAACTGATTTAAATTAAACCAATGCATGAGATCCCATTGGGATCAGTCATTATCTAGGAATCCCATCAAGGCTTGTGAAGGAAGTATCCAAAATGAGCAATTGGAATATGATAAATAATGGACCATATAAATGATTATTACAGGATAGCTTAAAGGACCTGAGAACTAGTTGACTTTTTAAAAATAAAACTTCTTATTTTTACAAAAACAATGTAATTACAAATGAATATTTTGTTCATGATTTTCATTTTTGTCATATTTTTCTCCAGTTTTTCTAATAAAAAAAAAAATATTTTCACAAGAGCATTTGAAAACCACTTTAAAAATATTTTCCATGAAAACAATTGACATTTTTGATAGGATAATTATATAGTGGTATCAGTATGATTATACTGTTTTTTTCTGACTGCAACTGACTTGTCAGTTGAAACGTATGGAGATTTTGTCTTGGTTAAAAAATTGGAGGGGAGATTTTTAAAGGCACAAATGGTAATTAAATTAAAAAGGAAGGCATTTTGGAGGGCAATATCTCTTATTGGATCAACTGCATAGTTAGAAAGATTTTTAGACAATTTTGGGGGCACAAAGGTTACATCTGCCACTGGTACTTTGTGCTCAACACTTTGTCTAAAATCTCTTAACCATGTAGTTGGTCCAGTAAAGGATAAATCCCCATCAAACAATTTCTTGCCTCTTGCATACTTCCTGCATCATAATGGCTACAACATCACTCCAACGCTACTGGTAATATTAAGACATTTGCACCTGACAGAGTTTGCCTTTGAAAAGGAGAGGACTGCAATATAGCATTTATGTGAATTTAAACAAGCTAACTGGAGAGAGCAGAGAATGGAGTGTGTGGTTTTTTTGTTTTCCTTCTTTTCCCCTTGTTGAACAAGCAGGAAAACAATGAGTGCCTAATCAAAGCAACTGTTAATCAGTTCATCAGTTCTCTTGTTCTCTCTGAATTACAACAAAGACATTATTCACAGGAGTAGAGATTCTTATATGACATGACATACGCTAATGATGAAGAATCACAGGAGTCTATTTAGTCCAGCACTAGCTAAGAAACTAAAGCAGAAGAAAGAAAATGATAATATTAGCAAAGGTTTTCTGTTTCCTGCATTGCAGAGCTTCTAACTTGAACCTTTTCTAGTCACAACTCCTATTTGGTACTGATTTTAAAGAAACAGTATCTTGGCAATTTTTTTGAAACACGTAGTGGGTTAGTCGGAGAACTGCCAGATGTATACATTGTGAATTACATTGGGATAAATCCTGTTTCACCTTTGTGCACTATTAATGCATCGTTGTAGAAAAAATGCCAATACTGAGTGTTTATTGCTAGACGAAGAGACTCATCAGTTTTTCAGCCCAGTGCCCTAGTCATTAAGACACTTATCCCAGTGGTCCAATAAAGGATGGTTCTAGACCTCTCCCACTCAGGGTAGGCTTGAACCCATGTCTCTTGCTTCCCAGAACTGTGCAGGCTCCCTCTAGAAGCTGGACCACTGCACCTTGCATTTAATATTCAGTGGATAAGGAGTGCTGCCTCATTAGGGCCAGGCCCTGAGGCCAGACTCTGGGTAGGGCCTAGCTTCTGGCCTGGTGGCTAGATCACTTTGGGAAGCAGGAGATGCTGATTTAAATCTCCTCAGGATGAGAGGGGCCTAGAGCCTAGGTCTCTTGTTCCCTGGGCAAGTATGGTAGTCCCCAAATTGTTGGGTTATAAGGTAGGAGGGTCCTATTCCTGACTCCAGCAGGCAGGGGTGTAGGCTGATCCTATTCTGCACCAGGTGAAAATAGAATCCTGAAACTGTGTTAAAGCCAAAAATCACAGTTACTTTGCCATATCAGGGCCACTTAGGAATGTGAAGGTGAAATAGGATTTAGCTCATTGGGTATAAATAGTTTCCCCCCTTCTGGTTAAAAGGAAACCTCCATCAATTGTTCTGCTTGCTGGCAGGTTCAGGACTTTTCAGTGGAACTGCACAGCAGGCTGAAACAAGTAGAAAGTTACCTACTGAATCTCAATTCTCTTAACCAAGGAAGAAGGGACTCTATTTTGGCAAGCTGCCCAGATTTACTTGAACTGTGCTTCCCCCTGCAAATCGCAGAACATGCCATGCAACTTGTATAAATCTGCATTAAGAGCTCTACCAGCAGAAGCTTGTTAGGTTTGGGTTGGTTCAGTGCTTGCTAAACTTCAAGAACCAAATTAGGGCCTGATGCTGCAGGCTATAATTCATTAAGTGGCAATTTTTCTCACTAGTTGGACTAGAGTATTTATCGCCCAGTACTCACACTGGGTTGGGGACTTCTGTGCTGCTGAAACAGCTGCCTTTTTGAATGATATTCACAGTGAAAATCCTGACTCCTTGTGACCATTAGGGGCAGGGGGATATTTTTCCCCTACAAATGATGCAGAATGAGCAGATAAAGCCCTTACAAAATAATAAACATTACCATAACTTATATATGTAATCATTGTATAAACCACAATTTATATTCTACCTTTCAAATAACATGCAAAATGAAAATTTAACAAAGGTATCAATGGAAGATCAACTGAGGCATGATGTGATGTCATGATCTTAAATTTATGCCCATTTGCATGGACCATAATCAAAGCTGAAGTGTGGCCCTCACTAATGAGTTTGACATTGATTTGAAAACTAAGAGTTGCCAGAATAATGGTGGCCAATGGAGCCTTAATTCTGCGCCCATCATAGACATATATATATTATGATAGCAACATTAATTATGTGCACATGCTATGTTTCAATAGATTGTTTGCTTTGTTCAGTGCAGAGGTTAAAACACATGGGGGAGAATTAAGATTGTATAGACAATCATCAATTTGGCATTACCTAATATTCATGTGTTTCATTTTTTAATTTTTTACTAAAGTTTGTTTTTACGAAGCAATATTGATATTGCAGTTATTTTATGTTAATTAGATCAAATCTGCTACAACTTGTAGACATTATCTTATAGTGACTAAGAAGTATTTACAAATAGAACTGACATGTTGGTGAGATAAAATGTATCCCATATTCATTTTGTTTTTCTAGTAATAGTACAAAATGAAATTACATATAGCTCTGCTCAGAATTCAAGTGTCATTAAAATCAAAGGTGTTCCGCATGATTCGCACGGATGCCAAGGACTAAGAACCACATGACCATTGGCTATAAAGAGTTGCCTGTTCTTGACAGATCTTCTAAAGTCCAGTTTGCTGATTTATTCTGCAGTGTCATAAAACAAGACAGAAGTGACTGACAATCGGATAGTGATAAAATCTCAAAGGAATTCCACAGAAGTTCTAAGCAGGATTTCCGAGGGAAGGAGTATCTACTTGCCATGGCTAATGTATTTCAGTTTATGAAAAATGGAATTCATATTAAGTTTTTTTGTGCTTCAGGGTAAACTAATCCATGACCTAAGAAATGAGAGCACAAAGAATAATGTATGCATATTCATGAAACACTGAACCTTCGCACTTGGCTGTCTTGTGATCAGAGACAGTACTGTTGATGGGGCACCAAAATGTCAGTAAAGGCCATCTGTCCACCATCTCCTAACCACCACTGGTCTTTTAAATAGAAAACACAAGGTAACATCAAACTTAAAACAAAACAACCTGCCTAATGCACCCTAACCCAAAAGCCAAAAGAATGAGACACAAACAGTGGACTGTCGGTGATGCTCTTGTTCATATATGGAGCAGGTAATTACATGAAGGCAGTGGGATGACTTGTTATTCATTCAGTGTGCATATAAGGGGCTCACAATCTGGCCCTATGGTATTATGGAAGAAAAATAAATCCTTTAAATATAATAATCCTTCCCCAAGTAAAACCTGGCCTCAACTCTCCAGAATAAATGCAGCAGACATTGCCACAGGGTTAGCATGTGACAAAGAATCAGACGTCCTCTGAGATGTAAGTCAGTCTGTGGTTAGCTAAGAGAATGAGTGTTCAAGGAAGGCTGGATTGAGTGCTTGATTAGGAGTAGGCAGTCAGTTAGAAAAGGATCAGTGAAAAGGCTGGATGCCTGGGAAGGAAAGTTACAGCAGTCTGGACAAGTAAACTGTTTAGCAGAGGATGGGTGGGGGTGGCCTGTGCTGTTAAGATGGATTTAGCTAAAGCCCACCAAAAGGGTGAAAGATGGCTTTGAAGAGAACAGTCCTAGGGCTTTAATAACATCCTTCAACTACCTGAAAGGAATTCCAAAAAGGATGGAGCTAAACTGTTCTCAGTGGTGGCAGATGACAGGACAAGGAGCAGTGGTCTCAAGTTGCAGCAAGGAAATTTTAGGTTAGATATTAGGAAAATCTTTGTGACTGCTGGGCTTTGAATAACCGCTCTCGGGCAGTTTTTGTTCTACTGGAGGATGTCAAGCTCCTTCTGGGCTCGTGTCGTTGCCAGAGTAGTTCTCTCCTTCCCGCATCGCCAACCGTGTTCTTGCCTGCCACAACTTGGTGTTCCTCAGTAGGTGGGGTCGGTTGACGGGATACTCAGTGGTCCGGGGTTTGCCCGGCGGTCGCTCACGGGGCTACACCACCCCTACATCCCAGCCTCCTGCCTCCTTTGGTGTGCCGCCCAGCCATTATCTGCGGTCTCTACTCGTGGGGTTGCCCTCTCTGCTGTTGCGTCTAGAAGCCAGCGGCTTAAGGCCCTGCTTGCCTGTGTGGGCTTGCCCCACAGCCCTTCATACCTCCATCCCTTCCTTCAAGGGTACATACAACCACGGGGGGGGGAGAACCCTGCTGAGGCTTCTCCATAGCCCCGCCCTTTGGGCACTTGTCCCTAGCTCCTATGCCCCTTCGCCCGGGGTAACAAAAACAAATGAGTTAACGAAAAAAACCAACCAGTAAGCTATTCCCTGCCCCTCACTATCTTTTTCCCCGAAGCCTAACAGGGGGGGAATGTTTTCCTCTTGACCCATCGCTTCCCAGACTTACTCCCGTCTGTTCCTCAACCCGATGGAATCTGGCGGCGATAAAAACCCCTTTAGGACTCTCCCAGGGTCTTCACCCCCTGTCGTGCCTTCCTCCATGCCCCGTCGTCCCGGGACTTCCACCTGGGTTACGCTCTGCTTTCCGGTGCCACTTCAGCTCCACCTCTGGCCGGCAAACTTGTCACTCCCTTGTCGTCCAGCGTGGACTTTCATCGGGGTGCTCCACTCTCCCCAGCCTGCATCTGTTCCTGGTTGTCAGGTTCCCTGGATCCAGCGTGTGGGGTCTTCCCTGCTGCTGGCATCAGCCATGGCTTCATTTCTCGGCTATCCGCCCCCTCCGCAGCAGCAGTTGCCATTTTTATTTCTGCTGGCCGATGTGCGATGCTGATGTCACTGGCCAGCACAAAAGGGCAGCTAACGAGCCGTGAGGGTTCCTCCTTCTGCCCCATGCGCGTCCCGTCCCAAGCTGCTGGTAAGTGCTGCTTGTTATTTTGACTCCGGGGACAATCTTTCTCACTAGGAGGGTAGTAAGGCGCTTGAACAGGTTACTCCAAAAAGGTGGTGCAATCTCCATCCTTAGAGGTTTTTAAGACCTGGCTAGACAAAGCCTTGGCTGGGAATGGTCCTGTTTTGAGCAGGGAGTTGGACTAGATGACCTCCTGAGGTCTCTGCCAACCCCAACTTTCTATAATTCTATGACTTAGCTTAATTCTGGAAGGGCTGAGTTCTTGACTTAGCTGGAGGGTTAAGCCGCCTTGATACTAGTGAAGCACCCAAACAGGATAACATCACCCTAGGAGCCTGGAGTTCAGTGAAAGAATGCTTAGAGAGGAAAGTTAGGCAGTGGATAATCCAATACCAGACTACATAAACCCTTGCTAGCTTTATATCAATCACAGCATAGACATTAACCCTTAAAACTTCCTTGCAAAGCAGGTGGGTCAGTGTTATTATTCTATTCTACAGATGGGCAAAATGAGACAGAAAAATGCAGTGATTTTTCTGTGGTGGCAAAGAGAGAATCCCAGGAAAAAAACTGGGATTAGAATTTGGCCTCCTGACTCACAACCTTGGGCTCATTCCACCAGACCACACATTCCAGAGAAATAACACACTAATGAAATAGAGTAAAATAAAAACATACACAGAGTTCCATGAAGAGACACAAACAGTATACATCATACTATAGCTCGCCCAAGGGGAAGGACAGAAGCTGATTCCAATAACTGGCTGAGACAAGGTAATAGGCTAGTAATACTTATGAAGGGCTGTTGGAAATAGGTTAGGCAAGGCAGAAATGGTCTATCACAAACATGGGTATCTGTACTAAAAAAAGCAATGAACCTTCCTTTCCTCTCCTCTCTTTTGCTTTGGTAAATTACAGGAATTACACATGTATGAGTAACTAAACAGCTACATCAGATATAAACTCAATAAAGTGCTTGACTTAAGAAACATAATAAAATTCTACTTTGTTTGGAAAATTTGCTGGAAGAACTTCAAGTATCTTACTAGTATTGCGTGATTAAGCATTTGCATAATAAGAAATACATTTGCCACTCCTTTCCATGAACTCTGTCCTGCAAGGTGTTGGAGCCCTTTCAATTTCTCATCATCACAGTATTTTGGCATTGTAGGTCCTCCAATGCCTGTAATTAGTTGCACACAAAAGGGCTTGCATGCTACTATTATGACTGCACTGAGCAAAGCTAAGCAACCCATCTTTCATTACTGTTGTGCTTCGCATCATTGAAGTACCACTGCAGACTGAAAAGATGAAATCCTGACTGGCAGCTTAGACTGAGCAGGTGAAGACCAGAGACTTAGACTTACATCCTTCTGTCTAGCAGAATTCCCAGAGACTTCTATGAAAACTGTTAGGTTTGATGAGAGTTTTGCTTGACAGAAGACAACAGATTCAAACATTTATTGTGCTGTCTTGATGAGGCGCATAATCATGTGAAGATGAAAGATCAACAAAACATGCAAATTTAACCCTACACCTTCACTATAAAGGTCAAATGTCACAGCCACTTAGTTTCAATGGTTTTGTGGGGAGAACTCAAAGACAGTTAATAAAAATCAGATGTGCAACAAGTTGTATCTCACTAATTGGATTCAACAAAATCTTGGAGTTGCTTTTGCTTGTGTTTCAATGGAATCCATCAATTTGGCTAAAACAGAAACTGTCTCCTGCTAGTTAAGAGCAACAAGTCTGAGATGCACATGATGAAAACTAAAGCCAGTTCAAATTAAGGGTGCTGTGAGGGTTTACACTAATTTAAGTGAGAAGCAAATTTAACTGTGTGTTTGCACTAAATGTGCATGGTGTGTTTGGGGGTATATATCTATGTGCTCTTCAGCTTTCATGTGCCCGTACCAATATCAAACAAAACTTGCTGTTTTAAAAATCTGTAAACAGTAATGTGGATTTAGTTTTAGACTTTTTTTTTAAAACAACCTTTAAAATGAGTGACATTTTAGAACAGTCTCTATTCCTGAATGCAGAGGCTAGGGTGAATTTGTTCTTGATGACAGAGAATACAATAAGAAAATGTCACCATTGCGGCAGCAGCCACCGTGCTGGGATATAGTCATTTATCCTTTGTGGTGTTTAAGGTGTGCCATTTGTATGTGACGTTAAAACTGACACAGGAATACAGTTACAATGCAATTTCTGTATGTTTGAGAGAGGAGGAGGATTTATGTATAATATATACATTTCTGCTTTGAAATGATGAATTATCTCTATACTTAAACATTTTTGACTATCTATACTACATGTTTGCTTCACAGCTTTTGTACTAAGGAGACAGAGGTGGTATCTAGATGGAGTAATTGAGCTACTAAGACTTCCATTGCTGAATTTTTTCTTCTTTAATAATATAATATATTAAAGGACATAATAAAAGTGAGTGATAGATTTTGAACATAGACAAATCCACCACTAAAAAAAATCTTAGTGTGTTGTATCATTTTAGATTTGGAATGGGCAGCTTGTACCAGAAATACAAGAATAAAAAAAATACAAGATGCAAATCTCTGGCAATTGTATTTATAAGCCAGGAGAAGGGTTGCCCATGGAAAGATCACACTGACATGAAACTAAGGGACACATCCTAAATTTCAGAAATGAGGAAGCTTATTAAGTATCTTTTGACAGGGTTGCTGCCTGTAACACTGCCCTAGCTGGCAGCTTACAGTTGGCCAAT
>NW_017728995.1:51194224-51221436 GCF_001723915.1 Gavialis gangeticus
GCTTGTACAAGAAATACAAGAATAAAAAAAATACAAGATGCAAATCTCTGGCAATTGTATTTATAAGCCAGGAGAAGGGTTGCCCATGGAAAGATCACACTGACATGAAACTAAGGGACACATCCTAAATTTCAGAAATGAGGAAGCTTATTAAGTATCTTTTGACAGGGTTGCTGCCTGTAACACTGCCCTAGCTGGCAGCTTACAGTTGGCCAATACAACCCAATTGTAAGTGGGGTCAGATCTGATGCGTATCCTGAGGATATACTGGAGTCTTAGCTTAATAGTTGACGTGCTGCCTTTCAGGGGACCCCTAAGGGAAAGCAGCTGTTTCTTTGCAGCTGTTGCTATGAGTTGCAGTTTATACCCCTTGTGCCATGGAGAGTGTATCTCCCCTCATGAGCTTTAGGCACAGAAAAACTGACATCCAGCAAGCAAGGCCTATATTGTTAACTAAGTCCACTGTGCAGCAAGCTTAAGTCTCTGGCTAATTCTGTAAGATGAACCAGAATTGCTTTCAGTATCTCTGAGAGGTGCCTCTGAGGGTTTTAGCTGCTGGCAGCAAAGTGGCTAGGTTCTTCCTATAGACAACCCAGCTGGACTCTTGAGACAGTCACAAGGTTGCCCTTGTCCAATTTCCTTGCATTAGTGCTCCCTTTACACTGCTGCCCCCTCCACCTCCTCTTCCTGATGTTTCTGTGTATACAACTGGAGCTTGCTAAAACTGCATTAAAAATCTGAAGCCGGCCTAAGTTCATACCAGATGTTCCATGTGAACGCAAAATGAAAATATCTTGATTCACATCACAAATTTTGAGGCAAATTAGGCTTCTGCTTGAGTCTTTTGTGCAGTCAGGTCACTGTTCCCCTTCTCTAGCAGTGTTCAGTACAGCAGGGGCCTCCTGTTTTAGATGCCAGTCTTCTGAACAGCTACACCCTTGTGCTACATACCAGGCATTGCTCTGGGGCTATGCCAAGTCCCCATTGCTAGTTATTGCCTCTGTTCCACATGTTGCTTTGCTCGTGCCATTGCAGTGATGAGTTGCTCTCTGTTTTTCACAAGTTTGATTTAAATCAACAGCCAAAATTTGGGACACCAAAAAGATTTAATTTCAGACTCTTCTGTAAAATGTAGTCATGTTTGCTAAATTGGGAGCTTTTTGTAAAAGTTTCCCAGGTATTTTTTTTTTCATTTTTGATTTTTCCAGTTTTCCAGGAAAAGTGGCCAACTTGGGTTTGGGTTTCTCCTCTACCCTTGTCTCCCCTGCCACTGACTTCTTGAGACCATGTTTTTGTTTTTCTGACATGTTTCATCGTTTCCCTTTACAGTGAGCAAATGCTAAAATGGTGATGAGGAAATAAAAGTGAGTCTGTGTCAGGGGGGTAAACAAAAATGAGAAAAGAGTGCCTGTGGAAAAGATACCTATTTTGAAAACAAAAATCTCTTGTATTTTGAAACACAGAGACTTGGATTTTGGGGGGGAACGCTTGTATTCGGTATGTTTGTTGCTGTACGTACAGCTTTTTTTATCAGCTCTGCGCAAAAGTTCTATTAGCTCAGAGTCCAAAAACTCCAAGCAGTAGCAGTGCTCCATTGTGCCAGGTGCTATAAACACCTCTGAAAGTATGTTTTTAAGGCAGTCTTGGAGCTAAATCCTCAATTGATTTTGATAATCTCAACCTTGTTTTTTCTTGTGTGTGCTCCCTCTCTTCGGTAAAGAGCAACAAGTTAGGAGGAAGAAGAAAGATACAGCTAAAAGGCCCAACATCTCGCAGAGTTATGCAGGTGCTTGTGGTTAAGTATGCAAGTAGTAGGGCTATTGGAACTATTCATATGCTTGAAGATGACCACATAAATGTATTCGGAAAGGGTGGAGGGTGAAATATCTTTATTTTTATATGTATTAGGCAGAAATGTATATTTTTAGGGTTTAAACAAGTGCAGTTCAGCTATATCTAACTGTCTTAAGCTGTCCTTAATTAGTTGACTAACTATTCATAGACATATGGAAGAGGAATTTGACTAGGCTTTGAAGGAGTATGGGCTTCAGATGGTGACCTATAGTTAAGTGTGGATTCAGTGTTTCTCTTGTAAAGGAAAGCATTGAAATGAGCGTAGAAGGCTTCAGGAGAAGTGGGCAGATGGATAGAGGGGTAGTTTAACTGATAAAATAGAATAGGGTAAAAAACTGTGGTAAGAAACAAAAGTGAAAGGGGAGAAAGTAAGTGAAAGTGAAGGTTTCTGGGGGTTACAAGAAATAATGGCCATAAGCCATTATAGCAGAGAGCAGATTTAGACTGGACATTAGGAAGAACTTCTTCACAGTTAGAGTGGCCAAGATCTGGAATGGGTTCCCAAGGGAGGTGGTGCTCTCCCCTACCCTGGGGGTCTTCAAGAGGAGGTTGGATAGGCATCTGGTTGGGGTCATCTGAACCCAGCACTCTTTCCTGCCTATGCAGGGGGTCGGACTCGATGATCTGTTGAGGTCCCTTCTGACCCTAACATCTATGAATCTATGAAGGTTGTGCCAGTGTTGAAAATGGTATATTGAAATTGAGGGGGTGTATGTGAGAGAGAGAGAGAGAAATTTGGCCTCACTATGGTAAAAATAGGGGAGCAACTGGAAGAGCTTGGAATTTAAAAGGAGCAGACAAACTAATTAACTATTTTTACTGAGGATAAGTATGTTTTAAGTGTGTGTGTGTGTGTGTGTGAGAAACAGAAAAAAAATCTCAGTCTGAGGATACATTTGACTTGATGTTCTTCCAGTTATGGATTCTTTCAAAACTTTAATTCAGTGGTGGCTTTCCAAACTGTATCTGGGCATGTTCCTCCTGAGATTTTGTACGTTTATTGCACCATGTCCCACCTCAGCTTATGTATTCAGTATGTAAATTATGCGAAGATGCCATACATTTTTCTTAAAAAAGCCCCGATTCCTATGAAAAGGCCCAGCTATGTCAAGGAAAAATTATGACTTGAATTAAATTGGGGTAAATACAGTCATAGTGTTGTATATATAATAATAATGATGAGGTGATCCAAAAAGTGTAATTAAGCAGCAACTCCTGGGAATGCACATTGTGTCAAATCTGTGATTGCAATGAACTGTGAAGAGCAAGGAAAAAGTATTACTAGCGAGAGAAAGTATCAAACAGCACCATCTAGCGTCTAGATTTTGACAGCAATGCTAGCTGTGAAATTGGGGGTCTTATTTCAAATAAGAATACTTGGACACAAGTCTTTTTTGATGTATCATATACAACCTAGTAAGACCTTTCTTTTGCAATCCTGGTAATTTGTATGGTGATGTGATAATTTTAGGTTTACCATTTCAGGTTTTTCCACTGTAATAACATCTGGCTGGTTGCTTATGTCTGACAGAAATGTTATCGGAGGAAGGGATTTTTTTTGTTTGAAAACTGGTCATTCACAAAAGTTGCCAGAGGTAATGAAATCAAATTAATTAAAACCAATTAAAGACACAGTAATTACATTGCAGTGTACATATTCAGAAGCAACTAGTCTGCATTAATAATAATTATTAATTATAGTTTTAGTAGTATCCAGGGGCCCAAATCATTAAAGGGACTCCATTGTTAAATGCAGTACAGCTATATAGAGAACTTACTTGCCAGAAAGAACCTACAATTTAATGACTCAAGCCTGCCGTGATTATGCATCTACTGGATTCTTCCTACTAGAGCAGTTCCACTGAACTTGTAGGATTACAAATTAGTGGGACTGTTCCCTGTACATAAAGTAAGTCTGCAGGGATATGATTCTTTGTGGCTAGAGCATCAGAGAATTTAATAGGCATGAGCTTGCAGGTCTGCCTGTATAATCACTTGCAAGAATAGAGCATGAGGTATAACTGTTTATAGGATTAGGTCTACAGTATCAGAGCCTAAGGGATGTTTTCTGAATACTGTTCTGAGACTCTAACAGGCAACTACTAATGATGTGGGATGGCGCATGGATCCTGGTTTTTGATAGGCATGTAAGAGTGAAGAATGTTGCAACCTAAAATAGGCTACTTCATTAAAAACAAATATGCATGCTATGATTTTTTTTAATATCAGTTTGGAATAGGAGCAAACCCTTAGGAAGTGTTCAGGCTAGTCTCAAACTAGCCTAACTATGTTAATTACCTCCAGGTAATTGGAAATTAACTTGGGGTAAACTCTAGGATATGTGAACCTTCTGACAGTAAAGACCGAAAACTAATTCATTTCACAGTTAAATTCACTATTACAGAAAACTAACATAGTATTTGTCCAACTTTAATATCCAGCCGTAAGAGCTGATATATGAATTTAACTGAAGCATGTCTGTGTAAACTCAGGGCAAAGCAGCCAACTTCCCTGAATTTTCTGGGACAAACACAAATTTGGGGCTATGTTCTTGTATTCCTGGAGGACTCCCTGAGACGGGCCTTTTTCCCTAGATTGAAACCAGGCAGTATCTTGCTGCATCTTCTAAGAGGGATTGTCATAGAATCATAAAAGAATAGGTTTGGAAGGGACCTCAGTTGGAAGGCACAAAGGGCTCCAAGGCAAGATAGTCCCTAAACCATCCCACACAAATGTTTTTCTAATCTGTATTAAAAACTTCCAGTGATGGAAAATCCCATCCTCTCTAGATCAGGGATGTTCAATCCCTAGCCTGCGGGCCACATCTGGCACCTGTAGTTGTCATCCAGCCCATGGGCCTCCCCACAGGTATAAAAATTTGGAAGCAGGGTAGTGGTGGCTGCCAAATTTCCAGACTCTTGGTGAGCCTCGTGAGCTGGATAGTGTGGCTGCATGTGCTGGATTGTGTGGCACAGGGACCAATCCCAATGGGTAGAGGTAGCATGGATTCCCAGGGCCTGATACTGGTATGCAGCGTGCGGTGGGTACATGGGGCCCCGGGTGCAGCACAGGACTCCAGAGCCTGATTCTAGTGCACAGGAGTGGGGTGGGGCTTGATCCTGGCATGCAGGGCCCAATTGCTAGAGAAGAGAGAGGACATGGACACCCAAGAGGGTGGAAGCTGGAGGCTTGTGAATTCTGGTAGCAAGCAGAGACCTTCACCTCCACCTGCAGTGGTTCATCTGGAGAATGGATATGCAGCCCTAGCAACAGAGATGGAGGAGCACATGCCATTGGTGGAAGAAGACAGGCTAGGCCTTATCAAGGTGAGAAGGACTGAGATGACCGCCACCAAGAGGAAGCAATGCGTGGTGGTGGTTGGAGATTCCCTTCTGCGGGGGAAAGTGGGAGCCATCTGCTGACCTGACCTCTTGGCTTGGGAGGTCTGCTGCTTGCCTGGAGCCTGGATCTGATATGTCACAGAGGGACTACTGAGGCTCATCTGGCCCTCTGACTACTACCACATGCTGGTCATCTATGTGGGCACCAGAGATACTGCCAGGGGAAACTCTGAGCTTATCAAAAATGATTACAGGGCTCTAGGTGCAAAGGGAAGGTTGTCTGGGGCTCAGAACATGTTCTCTTTGATCCTTCTGGTCAAGGGAAAGGGCTGGGCAGGAGCAGGTGCATAGTATGTAGCAAAACCCCCAGTTTTTTCATTTTTTTATTTATATTAAAATGCATTCTCTCTCCTTCCCCAACCATTTCTGACTTTTTCTCTCCCTCTCTATTCCCTATATATAAGTATAAGTAAGCTAAGATGTAGGATAAGCTTTAACATTTTAGGTACTAAGTTTATTTTTCTCTCCCCTCTTTGCTAATAAGTGCCCTGCTATTTTGATATAGCTATCCACTGTTTTATTAGTGGTAATTATTATGTTTGTATTGGTTTGGTTTTTTTTATTGCTTTTATATTGTGTGATTACTGTTTTAGGGCTATATATGTAAGTTAGCATAAGTCATGTCAAGTTTCCATCTTGTGATGTCAAGCCTCTATCTTATCCCCATGCCCAGTTGTGTAACTCATGACTCACGCCTACTCCTTCTATGTAACTTGGTTCCTGAATGAATGGGGATGAATGAGGGTGCTTGAGAGACAATGGCAGTAGGTCTAAAAATAGCTCCCTCTGAATGACCAAACCATCAACACCAATACCTGGACCAACGACCCAGCTCTTGGAACCACCCTCAACATTCAAGAAACAAAGATGAGGCAACCCACCATTGTGCCAAGGTTGCACATGCTCAGTAAGAACACCTGGAGCCCTCTGGGACAGGACTGACCGTGCCTGGACAGGCCCTCCCCATAGGACATCAGAAGTAGTCTGCCCTCTCCATCTGGGCCAGCACCATGCCACACCACCTATCCACCCAGAGGCCCAGCTGGCAACCCCACTCTGAACAACACCTGCTGGACAAGGACCCCTTTCCAGCCTGGCTAGGTAGCTATCACTACCCACCCCTTCTTCAACCAAGGACTTGGACTCTGCTTCTTTTCCCTACCTGGACTCTAACCCTTCCACTGAGTCTCTTTCTCCTGCTGCCATTGTGAGTGCTTGTGTGTGTGAGAACCAATAACTTCATGAGGCTGTGTAGTGTGCTGTCTGTTTAATAAAACTGTTATTTGGACCCCTAAGTTGGGTTTTGCTTTACTATAGTTTGGCCCTGCTACAATCTCTGCTCCTCACCCCTCTAACTTCTGTCTCATTTTTCCCTTTCTTGCTTCTGGCTCACTGCCAGCTCCAACACCTGTCCTGAGCACTTCTCTGCCTCCAACCCCGCTGTTTCTTTGCTACTGTCTTATCCCCTCTGCCTTTTTCTTTTCCCCTGAGCAACCAGGTTTCTGCCTCAGTTTCTTTCCTGGGTGTCTCCTCCTTGCCACCACTTATCTGCCCCCCCAACCTCTAAGCTCCTGCAAGGAAAAACCAGTTTCCCAAGTTTTCCTTCCTTAAAGGAGAATCCATTTTTAAAGTTTGTTCATGACTGTTTCATATATTTTTGTAACCCACTTTTGGGTTGAGAAATGCTGCTCTAGATGATCTATTCTAGGGCTTAACCAACTTCATGACTATGAACTTCTTCCTAAAATGTATGTAATCTAAATCTCCTGTGTTGTAATTGAAGCCCATTACTTCTTGTCAAGTCCCTTGTGAATGGAGAATAATCAATTACCACCTTCCTCATCATATGCCTCTTGTATTTGAAGACTCTTATCAATTCCCCCTTCAGGCTTCTCTCTCTTCTCTAGAGTAAATAAACCCATTTCTTCCAACTTTTCCTTGTTTGCCACGTATTCTACACAAGTAGTCATTTTTGTTGCTGTCCGATGAACTCTTTCCAAATTGTCCACTTCTTTCTTGATATACAGATACCCAAATTGGATGTAGTATTCCACCTAAGGCTTCATCGGTTCTGAATAGAATCACTTCCTGTGACTTGCATAGGACTGAACACTTCACCAACCTACTGTATTTTTTTTTTTTTGCAACAATATTTCACTTTTAACTCATTCAGTTTATGAGCCACTCTAACTTCCAGGAGGTTTTCTCTAATACTACAGTCTAGCCATTCACTCCCTGTTTTTCATTTATGCAGGTGATAGTTTGATCCTAGGTGCAGTACTGTGCTCTTACCCTTATCTATCTGGTGGGATTTCAGCCCATGTCTCCAATGTAGCAAAGTTTCTGCTAATCCTGTCCTCATCGCCTAGTGCTACAGGAAAGTGGTTATTCTGGTTCTGCACCAGGAGGTGACTGTGGATACCTCCTGAACCAGAAGCAGCAGCAGGAGTGCCACATTGATGTGGTGCTGCACCTTGGCTTGTTAGTTCTGCATCTTAGTGGTGTGAGAACATGGCTATGCTAATTTGACAAAAGCATAAAGACAAAAACATGAATAATGTGTTGCAGTATATAAGTAGAGCTTCCAAACTTCTCAACATTAAAAGAGGCCTAAGCCTGCTGAACACCTTATCTATATAGAGCTGCCACTGACTTCAGTGGGAGTTTTGCCTGGGTAATGAGCTAGGCATAAGATATACCAACCTGTATCAATGACACTAGTGTGTATACTTTGAAGATTGGACTAAGTTAGAGCTAAACTTTGGATCTAGATTGACTTTTCCAAAGGGACAGAGCTGCTTGAAAGTGGAGTTGTAGTTTGGTTCAATAGCAAAAAAAGCCTAGTTGTGAAGTTTAGATCCAGATATACAATTGGGTCTAAACTCTTCAAAACTGGTTAGATATTTGAATTTGCAGGTTTGAATTAGGCTTGTTACTGATACAATGCTTTTAATTATCCCAGACTTTTCCATTTGAGGCTAAGATAGTTGAATAAACAAAAGTCTTCTTCCTACATGGTTTAGCTAGTGAATTATTTTCTAAGATGTACTTATCACTTATAGATCCATGGCATTTTTAAGGTAGGCACATAACTTTCTTCTAAAGGCCTCCAACGTGTAAGAATGAGTAAGTGAAATAAAACTATGTCTCTGCATATTTCCATGGCAGATGCATTGTAATTAAATCACTCAGATTTAATTAAATCACTCACATCCAAATTATGGCTCAGCCTCTGGTGTGCTAAACTCTCCTATTGCTTAGTGCTGGAGGGAACATTTATCCTTCAAACTATGACAGCCTCCTGTGCAAGCACAGAAGTGGGAGGGGAAGTAGCAACCTGTGCCTTCTCCCTCTCTAGCACGTAGCTTCATAATCAGCCATAGCTTGCCCTAAGGAGTGAATCTGGGAAGTCTAATGTCCTTTGGTTATTAATCATCTTTTAATAATGATTGTGAAGGGGAGACAAAACCCATTTCGTGCAGTAAAAACAGGTATAACAAAATCTATATTGAGATAAAGACATGATCACAACTTACCTATGGGAACACAGCTTGCAATTGCAGTTCTCTGGAAAGTGAGTGAAGCAGTGGCATTGTGGTAAACTGGGGATACAGGAAAAATGGAAACATTTATGCTTAGATAAATTAATTTTTAAAAGCTGTAACACCCTCCCTCTAGCCCCATCTCCAAAAAAACCCCAAAGCAAAACAACAACAGCAAAAAAATTCAATGTTTAGCTTTAAGGCAAATGAAATGTTTTGTATGATCCCAGACAGGTTTTTGGGGGTGTCTCTTTTCTGCAGGGGCAATTTCTTTTCACAGTGATTTGAAAAAAACTCCTCCTCCCTCACAATTTTTCTTTTCAGCCAGTGAACCAACAAATCAATTAATAGCACAACTGTAAGTATTGTTTCACACAATTACTGGGCCAGATTATGTGCTCCGACTCTGACATGTTTTGAACAGATAAACTAAATGTTAAATGATTAATTAATCTATATGAATACACTCTCTCTGTAATTTGAGGTTCACACATCATGTCCAGTAAACCACTACTTAAATAATTACGTAATATCTTCAGTGTAAGCAAAGACGGTGAACATGTACCTACAATGTGGTTTTTAGAGCAGGTGGTTTAAGCTTGCACATAAATAAAGCAATACTTTCAGCATATTCTGGTGATTACAGATAATGGTTATTCAGGTAATATTAGCCTTTTCAGGTGTGTCATCTTGTTCAAGGTTTTGTAACCTGTCAATTATTCCTTCAATCTATTCATACTTACTGGTAATTGCTTTGCTGAAAACCAGATTACATATTGTTTAGATGTCAGATGTATTGAAGAAGTGCCAAATAACTTTCAAACAACCAAATGTTACCCACCAGGCTGCAGTAAGAACAATTCATGCATGAAGCCAAAATCTAACTTGATTCTGATTAATTATTTAATATAGGGACGTGCAAGTTGGGTAAGATCAGAACTACCTGCCCAGACCTTCACCCACTACTCACACACTTCATGAGGTTTGAAAAAAAGATCATTTAGAGGGAATCTAAATTTGATATTTGCATATTCCTGATTATAGTAATTATATACATTGCAAGATACTATTTAAATATCAGAAGATATTTCAGATGGGACAACAGAATAGGTAGACATATTTTAAAGTCAATTCAAGAAATTTCCCTTTTTGACTGTTTCAAAGGAACTTTTTGTGTAGCAGGTTCTCCACCAAGATGTTTCTGAATTAGGTGTTCTATCAACAGACCCTTACAATATGATGCATCCCATCTCCACAAGATAGGCAGTATCTAGTGGTTGTCATTTCTCAGTTTCAGGGCCCTGGTTGAGTATCACTGCTTAAAATGGCTACTTACTTACAAAGGGAGAGGATTTTTTTCTTAATATGTTCAAACAATTAGTATTGTATGTATTATAGTAGTGCCTAAAGATATATAGCAGTGCCTCAGTCGTGTTAGGTGCTGTCCAAATTCTTGAGGCAGTCCTTGTCCTGTTTCACATAAAGACCAAAGTAAAATTTGTATGCAGATCCATATTTAGAAAGGAATTTTGATTCAGTGTTTTGGTTTGGATGCACCTATAATTATTACTACATTTTAAATTAGGGTAATATTAAATATTTATACAGTTCCTTTCTAATACTATCTGAGCACCTTACTTTGTAATGCATTTCCTTCAGAAGGCTCTGTGAGGTAGTGAAATACTATTTTATCACTGTATTACAAAACTGAGGTGCAGACTGGATGATATGATTTGCCCAAGGTCACAAAGGAAATCTGAGGTAGGACCAATGTTTAAATGTCCTGCCTCTAAAGGCTGGTTTGGGCACAGAGGCTGTACTCTGGCGATCCCTGTAGTTAGGACCTTTTTATTTAGTCGTTGGTAAAGGATAACGCAGCATTGCTTCAAACAACTGAGCTTCTAAGCTTTGCGACTGGCTCCCTTAAAATGGACATTTTATATTTGAAGGGTTCCTTCATCAGAAATATGCTCTCCAGAAATGTGACCTTTTGTAGGCAGAAAGAAGTGTGGTTTCCTAACCCTTTTAGTTTTTGGAACAGTTCTCTGGAGCATGCTGGCCTTTCCAGGTATTTTACAACTTGCACTGCAGCAGCTAGCTGTGGTCAAAGGGCAGAAAACTGGAGTGGAAACTTCTTGAGTGCCACTTCTGCTATTTCTTCCTCCAGCACCACCCTACCTGAAAGAACTTGCTTCATGGTTTCTCATAACTGATGTTGTCTGGTAGATAATTGCTGTCACTTAAAACAGGAATAAGAAGGTTGGCAGTTAACTTCAATTTTAATTAGGGAAAACTCATTGCTCCCCACTTGGCTTCAGCAGTCAATTTTGATGTTCTCTGCTTATAAATGGCATTTATCCTGCCTACATTCATTCCCATCTGGTAAGGCTGTGTAATGCCCATTCTTTTGTTTCTTTCACTGCAAACAGAACCTCACTAATGTGCACCTGAAAGCCATGCTGCTCTTTGCAAGTAGAATTTAAAAAGTAGAGGATCATCATAGAATGGACTTGATTGGTTTGTGTTGGCAATTATAGTTTAGTTGAAATGTCCAGCAAAAACAGTTGTAATTTGAAGTTTTAAGTTTCTATTTTGCAATTCAGTTTTTTTTTCTTTCATGAGCTTACTGGGCACATCTACATGTGATGCTACATCACCATAGCACGTGCTACGGTGATATAGTGACAGCGGTCACAAACTGTGATGCCAGCATTAATGTCACTATAGCAATGCACTCCCTCATTATAGTGCATTGCTATGGCAACATAGCAGCTAAAAATAACCATGAATGGTGTGCACAGTGCAGTACAGGCTGTTACTGCACTGTCATTTAGTACTTCTTTAATAAGTACTAAACAATGGTGCAGTCACAAAGGTGCCGTAGGGACATCCACTATCTCCAACCCCAACCTGCTGCAGAGGAGATTTTGGGAAAGAGGAGGTTTGTCTAAGGGTAGGGCTGGTCCAAAGGTACTTGGCGCCCTAGGCGAGCTGTGTACCTCAGCATCCCCACCACTTCCAATATAGAGGAAAATAAGAAGTCTAGTTTGATCATGTACTTATTTGATATTCAAAATGAACAATAAAGTAATAAAAACAATTTTTTTATTGTTTCACACTTTTCATTAACCCTTACACAATTATACTGCAAAAACTCTAATAGAATTTATCAGACATGTACATTTAACAGAAAATCCTTGTGAACATTCGTGTAAAAAATTAGTACTTTGCTTTTTGTGCTTTCAGTTTCACAAATCCATCAACAAGTTCTTCAAGGCAAAGTTTTCCAGCTATTTCACGTTGTATCAACACAGTGGCCAGTCCAGCAAGTCTGTCTTGCAGAGTAGAAGAACGAAGGTATATCTTTAGCTTCTCAAAGCTAAAATTGATACGTTCTCCACTAGCAACAGAAAGTGGGAGGGTCAAGAGAATGCGGAGCGCAATGAAGATGTTGGGAAAACTGTCTGTCAGTTTATGTTCAGAAATAAACTTCAGTACATCTTGAGGTGTAAGACATTTTGGAAGTCATTGTGAAATAGCCTGCAGTTCGCTGCACTAGTCTGCAGCATCAGTATCTTTAGAATTTCCATGCTGTAATGCCGACTCTAGCTTCAAGCAATGTTGCATTGTCTGTTTTGATGTCTTATTTTGCAAACTGTGGACATTGTAGAGGAAACCAAAGACTGAATCAAGCTGCTGTATCTGTTCAAATCACTCTTTAACCCACTATATTGCAGTATCAAGGTCTGCAAAATAGAAGTTTATTTTGAATTTTTGTTTTGGGTCCTGAACTGACTTGTCTTTTGCTTCATATGTGAACTGTTGTTTCTTTCTCCGAATGCGTACTGGTTCTGCTTCAAAGTTTGTTGGTAGCTCTAACTCTTCAGCAAGCTCACAAGCATCTACCAATGTCTTTTCAAACGCTTTATCACTCCTGCATTCCTCCAGAAACTTTTTGGTTTGTTTCAGTTGTTGGATAGCAGAATGTATGTCAAAGTCCTTTGCCTAAAGTTGCTTACTCGTAAGGTTGATCTCAAAAAGGAAGTTATACCACAAAATGAGTGAAACCACAAGTTAGAATTCAGAAAGGCCATTTGCAAGAGCTTCTGCATATTGCTAGGTGATCCTGTGAAGGTAGTATCATCAGAAATTTCAATTAGTGCGTCAAGCTCATAGCGAAGAGGCTTCAAGGCATCTATTCGACTCTCCCATCTTGTTTCTCTCAGTGGTTTCACAATTAGAGAAGGCACATGGCGGCTAAGAACTTCCCAATGGCGTGTTGAACCTGAGAAAAACACACAAATGCGTTGCACTAGGTCAAAGAAACGACTTGCCTCCAAACAACATCTGGCAGCATCATTGACAACCAAATTCAGAGTATGTGTACTACAAGGAACAAAAAAGGCCTGAGGACTAATTTATATTATTCTCCTTTGTACACCATTATCTTTACCCTTCATATCACTCCCTTGGCCAAGTAAGTTCTCAGCAGATAATGACATTCTTTCAAGCTCTTCTAAAATGCTCTCAGTCATAAAAGCACCAGTTGTCTCCTTCAATGGTACAACACCCCCAGAATGTTCCTTTATGATCACTTCAGCATTATCTACATCTGCAGATTTTGCCACATCTACAAAGTGAATGATCATTGTGATATGCTCAACATGACTCGCATCTTGTGTACAGTCCAGAATTATTGAAAAGTATTTTGCAGAATGGGCAGCTTCTAAGATTTTGTCTTTAACAGCATTTGCTAGTAGTTGAATCTGTTCATTCTGCAGCCTTTTCCAAAGGTAATGAACATGTGTTTCATGGTCACTTATTTTACGCAGATGCTCCTTCATGACTGTATCAAACAAAGCTAGATATTCAATAAATTTTAAGAAGTTTCCATTACCAGTCCTGTATAATTTTTCATTTGTCTGGCAGAATCCCAGGTTTTACCTACTGAGAGCTCTCACTAGATTCATAGATTCTAGGGTTGGAGGGGACCTCAGTGGGCCATCTAGTCTGACCCCCTGCCCCTGGCAGGCAAGAAAAGGGTCACCAAACCTGGGGTCAGGTGAACCCAGCCAGGTGCCTGTCCAGTCACCTCTTGAAGATCCCCAAGGATGGGGAGAGCACCACCTCTCTTGGAAGCCCATTCCAGATCCTAGTAACCCTGACCACGAAGAACCTTTTTCTAATGTCCAGTATAAACCTTTTCTCCAGTAGCTTATGGCCATTGTTCCTTGTTGTTCCCAGGGGTGCCCTGGTAAACAGATTGTTGCCTACTTCATGTTGCTCTCCTTTTATGAATTTTTACACTGCCACAAGGTTCCCCCTCAACCTTCTCTAGGAGAGGCTGAAGAGGTTAAGGTCCCTTAGCCTTTCCTTGTAGGGCCTTCCCTGCAGGCCTCTAATCAGATGAGTGGCTCTTCTTTGGACCCTCTCCAACTGCGGCGTCCAGAACTGGACACAGTACTCCAACTGTGGCCTGACCAATGCCGCATAGAGAGGGAGAATCAACTCCCTGGACCTGTTTGTGAAGCACCTACGGATGCACGACAAGGTACGATTGGCTCTGCTGACTACTTCATCACTTTGATGGCTCATGTTCATCCTGGAGTCTACAGTGACTCTAAGATCTCTTTCTGCCTCAGTGATGCTGAGAAGGTCACTCCCACTCCCCCCCACCCCGCCATAGGTATGATGGCAGTTCTTTCTCCCTAGATGCAGCACTTTGCACTTGTCCTTATTGAATAGAATCCTGTTGCTCTCTGCCCACTTCCCGAACCTGTCTAGATCAACCTGGATATGGTTCATCCTCTCCAGGGTTTTAGCTTCACCCCATATTTTTGTGTCATCCACAAATTTGGACAGGGTGCTTCCCACTCCTTCATCCAGATCACTGATGAAGATGTTGAACAGCACTGGCCTCAGAACTGAGCCCTGGGGGACTCCACTACACACATTTTTCCAAGTTAACACTGACCCATCCACCACCACTCTCTGAGTGCGACCCTTGAGCCATTTTGCTATCCAGTCTACCGTATGATCATCCAAGGCAAATCTCCTCAGTTTATTTATAAGGATGGTACGGCATACCATATCAAAAACCTTTTAAAGCAGTCAGTTGCTTCAATATTTGCTGCCAGTATTCTTCTTCTTGCTTGATCCCATGTAAATTTTCTTCATCAATAGTTTTCTGTTTTTTCAATTGCAGTCCAAGTTCTTTCCATTTTTGGACATTTTCCATATGTTCACTATTTTTTTAATGAGAAGACAGAATGTCAGAGATGTTTTTCCAGTCCTTTGAACCATTTTCAGTAAGTGAGGTTGCATCAATTACTTTCCTGCTAAACAGCTTGCAGCAGAAGAAAATAATGTTTCTTATGATACTGAATATTGATGCATATGCTCAACATGACTCGTATCTTGTGTACAGTCAGTATACTGGATGCATTTCTTCCCCATTGGTGAGTTTCCTCTTGTAATGATATGCAGAGAATTTTCTTTTATTTCCATCTTTAGGGAAGTGAAATTCCTGAACTTGTTCAGGTCCATGTTCCACCAGCATTTCTCGCACACAGTCATCACATCTAGGCCATGTAGCAGGGTCACCAAACCGTAACATATGTACCTTCTGCTCTCTTATTATCTTTATTTACCTCAACTTCAGCACGTGTGTCTGTAGGTGAATACATTTTTTCGATTTCAATGTCAGTTTGATGCTGTGAGCTGCTTTCATCTTGATGTTGTGAACTGCTTCCATCCTGATGTGGGTGAAATTGAAGATATTTCAGGAAGGAGCCCTCTTGCTTTGCTTGTTCTTTTGCCCATTCAACTTTTCATTTATGATACTGAGCTCCAAACAGTTTTTTTCTATCTGCCATGGTACCATTCCCCTGGAACAGTTTAAAACTGTTTTAAATAAATTATCGGTACAGAGAACAATCAATCTAAGTACAATTTCAAAGAAAATTCTGACTGTGATGACATTATTAATGTGGACAATTGATTAAATTATCATAGAAGAAATATGGCTAGGCACTGCCTGAAGTGCCTTAATGGGTGAACTGCCCCTGCAATCGGGAAGGTATTTGTTAGGATGTATGACTAAGGGTGTAAACATGGTAACTGGTTATCTAATATTGGTCAAGACTGCATGGTCAAACAGATGTTTTCCTGTTTATTAAGGAGCTTTGTGAACTAAGTATTATTTCCTGTGTACAGTACTCTACTAATTGACATCTTTTATCTAGTAAGTAGCTAGGTTCTCCCAGCAAATTAATAGTTCCTTAGCATGTTCCTCTGCAAAGTAAATCATCATTGTCCATTGAGTAGTTACATTTACTTATCTCACATATCCCGTCAGATTTCTGGGCCGACCAACCTTACATGTTCTGTACACACAGTCATACAACTATTTCCTTACATAATGATACAGGTGTTCTATAATGAACTAATGAAAGAATATCTCTTGAGCTTGCTAGCAATTAATTAACACTCATTCCACATTAACACATGTATTCTAAATGCCTACGCATCTCTCACATGAGTATCCAACTATAATATGTACACAGAGGCTTACCCCTAGCTCGACTTACTTTAAAAAATCACATGTGTTCTTACAAGAATTAAATGTAACGATTCATCACTCCTACTGACGAATTCTAGACATTATAAAATTGAGAATATTAAACATGACTACTCAGGTGTACCTATGATAATAGCTACATTTGTACATCAGTTCTACATCATATAAATTAAATGAGAGCTACAAAACTGAACCAAGAAATTCCTACCTGGAAGGCTATTTCCTGAATTACGGGCACAATACACATCTGTACCCGGAGTCAGCGTATTATGGTCATCTTACTCTTGACAAAATCTTAAATGCAATTGATGAAATCTAGGAGTGCTTTAGATTTATAAAAGGGTGGTTGAAAAGGAGAAGGAAGATGTAATAAATCAGTGTCACAAGCTGTAAGATGATATAGAATTAGTGGTTCATCTTTTAGGATGACGTTGCCAGCGGTATGCTCTTGTCATAAGTCTGCTCAAGAGTTGAAAAGGTAGGAGTTGTGATTTTAGTGATCTTTCCTCTGAGATCTTTTCAGAAGTCTTTCTCCCCTTACTGAACCAAAGGTCTTAGACCAAAGTGGAGCCGTACCCAGCCAGAGCTGTTATTTAGAATGATGTTCCTGTTATTTTGTTCTGCATATAATTTTGGTGCCGTAGGCAACTGCTTAGTTCGCCGAATGGTTGGATCAGCCCTGTCTAAGGGGTAGCGTGATTCTTTAATTCTCCTCCTCAATTTTTTGCTAGCCTACAGCTTATTAGCAGTACTACCCAGATCTCATAGGTTCAAGTGGCATAGGGATTGTGTTTACTTGCCACAAGGTCAACATGGCCACAGAATGGGAGAAAATATAAAGAGGTCCCTGTCTACATACTCCTGTATTGAGATTTTGGAGAGAATCCCTCTGAATGGAACTTTAGTAACATAAAACCCTATTGCAGAATCTGCTGTTACCTGCCCAGTGAAACTAATGAAAAATTTCAGTAAACTTGGTGGGCCAGAAAATGAAATATCTGTTGCAGGGGAATTCTGAGCTTTTTTCTGAATAAGAATTACATTCTTGTTCAGGAGAAAAGTTGAAATTGCAGAATCGTTCACTCTAAGAAATATTTTTGCATATTTTGTTTCATCCCGATTGGAGGATGCTGGCTTTTATGTGTCTTTTATATTGTAAATTATAATAGAACTCTTATAATAATGGAAGTGACATTTTTGACCTTGTCAAAATGAAATGTTTAAATAGTTTCTTACAATATTTTTATTTAATCAAATCAACATTTTCAAATGGAAAATTGTTTCATGGAATCATTTGCTATACACTCTAGCTGAGGAGTAGGGAAAGGCAACCATTTTAAACAGATGTTTTAAGGAGGAAGGTTTATGGAACTGCACATTCTGTTGTAAAAGAGTTTCTGTCAGCCAACAAGAAATGTGATGAACAGAAAGAGAAAGAAGAAAGATAAATGTAGTCATGTGGGTTTTTTGTTTTAATGGAAAATTCCATTTGTATAGCAGTTTAAAAAACAAAGCCTAGAACTATTTTTCTGCAATCTACATTTGCCACAAAAGACTTATAATAATTCTCTGTGTTTAATTTTCCTTAAAGCAGCTAACAAAGTTACTGTTACAGTTGTAATATTAAATTTAAAGTTTTTTAATTTGAAACTTGTCTAATCTGAGCGTGTTTAACATGTTTCAACCAGCAAATAACTGAGACAAACCTTATTTTAATAAATCTCATTTTGTTTCTTTTTTTTTTCTTGTGTTCAATTTTTATCTTCAATTTCCATATTTCAAAACAATAACACCATTTCATATATTTATCTGGCACTAAATATTTCCCTCATACAGTAATTACTGTAGAACTAAAATTATGTAAATTAGACATTTATTTCCTTATACGATTTCTTTGTACAGTGAAACATTAGGAACGTGGTTATTTTGAGAGTTTTGTGATTGTTTTTCTATACAGAGAGATACAGGAATTCTGAAATGAGGACTCAGTTTCTTGAGGTCTGTAATCAATCACCTATCCATAACCAAATTGGGTAAAACAAGGACAAATACTTACCATATTATTGAGAGGATCCTGCCTACTTGCTCTCATCCAGCATGCACAAAATCTTAGAAATGAGGCAATGTAGCTGCCTTCTAGAGGATCTGTGCATGTGCCAGGAAATGCACCATAGTGTGGTGCTGGTCATGCTCTCCCAGTTGCTCTGAGCCAATTTCTCAGTTTTGGTGAATGCAGAATGGAAGTAGAGGTCACTTCTCAGTGGCAGTCAGAAGCTCAGCAAAAGTCAGTGGACACATGACAAGGGAGCCTAAAAGCAGTGTCAGGGAGCAACTTGTGGTTGCTGCAAACTAGGACTGTGTGGAAATTTTGCTGGCCATTTTGTTTCGACACTGTTTCAACTCATTTTGTCACTAGATCGGGCTGGGGGCAGGGATCAAACACTAGGGATGTGAAGTCAGCCCAGCTAGGCTGACCCCATCCCATGGCACTAGATTGGGCTGGGGTCAAGGAAAGTCAACCCAGCTGGGCTGACTTCCTGTCCCTGGCCGGATCTAGCACCAAATCTAGCTGGCTGAACTCCGCATCCCCAGCCGGATATAGCACTGAGGATAGGGAGTCAGCCCAGCTCCCTGCCCCCAGCCCGATCTAGCCCCAGCTGGTCTGACTCCCTGTCCCTGGCTGGATCTAGTGCTGGGGATGGGAAGTCAGCCTAGCTGGGCAGAGGCAAGTGGGTGGGATATATTTCTTGGCAACAATCCCAGGGACAGTATAGAGGCACCATAGATAAGCCCTTGCTACAGTAAGTGCTAAGTGTTACACCTGCACTTCAGGGCTGTGGGTTCAATTGTTGGCTCTCTACACACTTTCTTTCCAAGCTCAGGGAAAATCATTACCCTGTGCTTCAGTTCCCTACCCATAAAAGGTGTCTCCAATACTTTCTGGCTTGGCTGTGTGGTTTATGAGCTTCTTGGGGCACACTTGCAAAGTGTCTATACCATGCCACCTACAAGGGAGCTGTGACTTGGCTGGAGCTAGGCACGCTACCAAAAGAGAAATAGCATCTTATTATTATGGTGGGATGCCAGGGAACCCAAGTCAGGGCTTTATAGGCATTGCTTAAACTTACAACAGAAGGATGACCCTCCGCTCCAAATATCTCTTAGGTGAGACAACATAAAGATTCAATAAGCAAATGCCAAAGCACAAAATCAAGACCAGTGATGGTCCCCTTTGGTGGCTGCCCCACAAAGGAATAATGGCCTTAAACAGTCTATTCCTAATTGGTTTCCTTTAATTAAAGTGATGGAGGCCTTAGAATTCAGGATTTTCATGTCTGAAATATAATCTCAGCTGCTGTATGTACATGGGCTACCTGAAGGCCCTGGAGATAGATCATGTGCAGCACTCACTCTTTTGAAGTCAGCTTTTACAAAAACAGAGGTTTCCATGAATGTAAGAGCAGGAAGTAGCTGTTGTAAAAATCTGGCAAATTTTGTCTTTTTTTAAAAAGTAGTTAAGTTGCTGTACATGATTTTTGCATTTTATTTTAAAAGTGAATATGTCAAATCTTTAAAAAGCATCCTCAGTTCTAGAGCTGAACAGCCTGAAAATCAAAAAAGCAAATACCTTTCCATGGTTTTGTGCATTGTATAGCACTGGGAACCTGAACTCAGGAGAATGTGACTGGAGTGGCATTAACTAGCTTGTAGTGGAAATGTCATTCATAACATTGCACCCAGAGGCATAACTGGTCAGTACTGTGCACTGGGCATTAGAGAAACTGGAATGTAGCTGGGGAGTGCTTCAGCCTCCTTTTCTCTATTCCCTTGCCCATCTATACCCTGCACCTTTGTATAGTTCCAAGTTATTGGGAATCAACCTCACATGCAATCACTTGTATAATTATGGAAGAGTGAGGGGGGCATGAGTCCCGGGCACCAGAATGGAGCTAAGAGGCACCTCACCCCCGCCTTGCCCTCCTTTTCTCTGTCTCTTTCCCATGGCCTTGCATCCCAACAGTGGCTCTGTCTTGGCTTCAGGCAGTGGGGAAGGCAGAGCAGCAGAGTGGTGCACAGTGGCAGTAGCCAGTGGTTTGTTGCTGCAGGGGGAGAAGTCATTTATTTTTATTTCCACCAACAAGCGTGTCAAGCATCAATTTAAATGCTGATTTTTGGTGGCAAGATAAGGAGATGACAGTAAACAGATAACTCCTGGAAGTGTAGGACAAGAACAGGAAATTCTGCTCTATTTCCTAATGGACTGGTTCATGTGACACAACCCTGTCATCCTGAGCTTCCTGACTAATATTGCCTTCTCTGCCAGCAAATTCAGCAAGGATTCAACTATATAATCGCTCTCTGGAGATGTGTTAGATCACAGTGGTTCTGTGAAGAGAACCCTGCATGTCTGTTAATCATGACGTGTAGCTGAACTGCCAAGACAGAGATGATTTTGAACTCTGGGGTTGCTGTTTTTGGATCTGCCACAATTGTATTTGTATAAAAATGTGTGCACAGACAACATTACTGATGGTAGAAACTCAGGTTTGAAGCTGATGTTGTTGCAGGGAAAGATGGTTTAACAGCTAAACTGCTGGACAGTGATTAAGGAGGACTGACACCAATTTCCAGTGTGCTATTGATTTGCTTATGTTAGATGACCCACTTAACCTCTCAGTGCTAAACTGTCCATCTGTAATATGTAGACTAATGCTCCCTTATTTGTTTCAAGTCTAAGTCCTTGACAGCCAGGTCTGTGCTTTGCTATATGTTGCATGTTACTTAGCTTGATAGGATCATTGCCTTTAGATGCTGCATGAAAACAAACAATGTTTCATTCACTATTCGGCAACTGTGTCTTTCTAAAGCTGAAGACAAGCTCCTTTCAAACTATTTCAGCTGATTTCTGTAAGAGATTCAGTGGCTATGCTATGTAGCACATTTACCTTGGAAACCCTCTTTGTCCCATTGTCTGGGCATGTTTATCTGATCTCTGGAGTACATTGATTTTCTCAAAATGTAGGTCAGTCTTGCTATATTTCTTCAGAAGGAAAGAAGATTGAATTAAGAAATATTGAATAGTTTGGAGAAAGATTGCCCTCTAGTGTTGCAACACTGGGAAAACATGCTAGTAATCTTTCTGTGCATTGCAGCCTATCAATAACCTGTTTTACATTTCTTAAGGGTTTGGAATATTTATCTCTAACACCTGTCTACTGGCTGACAAGTTGCATCTGAATGGTTAGCTAATGATAATCTTTCCTTCCAGTTTTAAAAAGCTTCTAGACTGTGGCACAGCATAGGAGAAAATGGCTAAGATGACCCCATTTTATATCATGTAGAATAACATATTATGTCACAAAATTCTGAAGAGGATTAGCAGCCTTTTCATGAGGGCAGAAGTCTATGGCTATATGCAGATGTCATTTTTTGGGATGTATCCTGGCACAGATGAGAACATGGGCAGAAGTTTTTATCTTTGCTGAGCACATGGGGGGGAAAACTGCTTTGGAAGGAATCAGTTAAAAAACCCAACACCCCACCTCCCCTTGCCACAAAAAAACAAACCCAGAAGAGAACCAGTCTGTTTAGACTGCAAACTTGCCTACACTGAAACCTCAAGCACTACTGTCCCTGTACTAATCCAAGCCCTATTGAAGACATGATCTAAACTGGTACAGCAGTCTGCGCTGGTTCTGCTGTTTTGATGCCAAGAACAATAGAACAGACATGTTTAGATGCTATCACGATGAGAATAAAACTTTTTTTCAGAAAAAAGAATGCCAAGAAAGTCTAATATTGCAGCTATTTTAAGAACAATTGTTTCTATATATCTGAGTGAACAATGCATGCCAGCATACTGTAAATGAATGGACACTTTAATTACATTGCTTTAGCAGTTATCATTGATATCATTAAGAGAGAGCTCAAAGTAACTGTTCAAGAGAGCAAGAGAGAGGCGTCTTGTATCTCTGGAACCTTTTGGGCAGAGGGAAAGAACAGGCTGAACCATCCTGTGATTGCAAACTGGTTCCGAGCTAGTGTGCCCAGTTCACTCCAAGATCAGTAAGGAAGAATAACAGGTAAATATGAGAACTAGGAAAGAAGGATGGCATAGGCCAGACATGTAACACAAATATGAAATATAAAAAAGGTATCTGGGTTGTCAACTACCTTCCATTCCTATGCTCTAGGACTTCAGTTATTTTAGTATCGGCTTGTGACTGAAGCTAAGACCCTCTCTTTCACAATTGTTAATTCAGTCATCCCTGAGACGACAAGAATGCAGTTGCAACGTTTTCTGTAAAACTTGTTTAGCCTGCCTTAGTGACTAGCAGGGATAGGGTTTTCTGTTTCCCATCGAAAAAATAGAAAAATCATGGATTTTCCCTTTTAACAAGAAATAAAGTGAAGAAAGGCACAGATTTTCCAGTTTTGCAAAAAGCTCCCTGCAGGCTGGCAGAGTTCCAGCTGCAAGGGGCTGGAGGGAAGCAAGAGAAGGCTGGTTAGGCAGGGAGCGCCATGTGCATGTGGGCACACACATGTACATGGCCACCGGGCAGCCTGGAGACCAGTGCCTGCAGGTAAGTCTGGTGCGGGGGGAGGGAGGAGGGATTGAGGCCCCCATAGGGAGGGAGTTGGGCAGCTGCATCCCTCAACAGCTCAGCAAAACTTTTTACGTGTCCTCCACCTAAAATAATTGCCCACTCCTGGATTAATGCCACTGCTGCTGCCCATAGGTCATCCAGCTGTGGGAAGCCCCATGGTCTGTCTGGATTTGCTGTGAGGGAACAAACAAACTTGACAGCCCTGCTCTGAAAGAAGAAAAGCAGCTGAGGAACCCTGAACCAATTCACCTCTGTGGTAATTTGGAAGGATGTCATCTTCTCATATTGTCAGATAAGAAAACATGGTTTCACTTGTAAAGGGAGTGGTTGGGAACTATATCACCTATGTGGAAAATGAAGCAAAACTTCAAAGGATTACTGACACATGGTATTTCCATGACACATTACTGTTGTTCTTTGGCTACAGTAAAGGTTGCCACCTTCTTCCATTCAAACACCTTCACCTACAATACTTTCAGTACCAGTCTGAACTATATTAACATTTAGACTTCGTAAAGTGTAAAACTCAAATCTAACTACAAGGTGTGTGTTCTGGATGAAAATTTGAGCACATCTTCAATGGGGTGTGGAGACTTGTTCTATAAACTTAAAAAAAGTGGCAACATAAACCAGCTGGTAAGGAAGAAGTTAATATAGCCACAAGGAAACTGATGTTCTTCAGCTGGGCCTGATTACAACTCATTTTAAAAGCTGCTTTCTCAGCAGGAAGAAATGCAACTGAAAGAAATGCTTCTTTTTTTTTTCCTTCTCTTTTCTTTTCCCTAGAGTGTTAGGAAGTAGGGGATATTTCTGAATGAAATTAGCCGGTTCAGGTTGTAAGCCTGTTTGGGAGTTCAGCTAGGTATAGAGAAAGGCAATAGGTCAACTCTAGAACAGATGAGGAGGAAGCTGGTGAAGCAGGCTCATCTAGGATCTAAAAAAAAATCCCTAAATTAGGTTCAGTCAGGTTTGGTTGTTGTGTGTAACCCTGCTTATGTTCTATTACTGCAATTTTTTTCTGTACTTTCTTCTTCACATGTCCTCATTATTATACATGCTCAGAGGTTTGGGGCTACTTGTGCCTGTTCTTACTGTTGATGGGTAGAGTATGCAAATACATAATGCCAGGTGGATCAGATCCCTGCATCCACAGGTGCTCCATTTTAAATTGATGGAGTTCATAAGTGCACAGATGTGGCAAAGGGAAAGGTGTGCAAAGATCAGTGAGGGGTCCTTCACTCACTGTGACCTTTGAAGAGGTCTTCAGTGGGGTGGCTGTAATATTCTTTAAATGCAAATAGCTTGAAAACTGTAGGAGAGAGAACATTTGTGTTTTCAAAGAGATTTCTTTGCTAAACCTTAGCATTTAGTGACCATGTCAGGATGATCCTAATTTCCAGAATTGGGGGAAAAAAGTCAGGAGCCAGGGCTGTTTCTACTGAGCTTCTCCGAGGAGGGTGTTGGGAGTCAGTGCAATGGGGAGGAGAGAGGGAGAAACCAGCTGAGGAAAAGCGGGAGCTGGGCAGTGGTTCGAGGCAGTGGGTGAGCAGTGGCAGCCCTGTCCCAAGCTCTGAGCAGGGAAGGAGGTGCCCATGGTAAGCCTGGCGCAGCGAGGAGGGCAGATAGAGGGGCCAGCTGAGGAAAATCAGAAGCCAGGCAGAGGTGCAAGGCAGTGGACAAGCACTGGAGGCCCCGTCTCAAGCCCCAAGCAGCGAAGGAGGCACCTGGGGCAGTGCGGAGAAAGCCCTGGGGTGTGGCCGGCTGTTGAGGCACGGATCTCACCTGCCTTTGCCCAGCAAAGAGGTGCACAGTTGGCAGCTGAGTGGCAGCATAGACAAGTGTGCCTCCAGCCCGCTGGATGAGAGCAAATGCAGGAAGGGATTGGTGTCTTCAAATGTTTAGCCTATATTATTTAAGTTTTATAAATATTTAATTTATTTAATAAATAGAAAAAGTAAAATCTATTTTTGTTTTTGTTATCTGAAATTCATCTGTCATTCTTGATGGGCAATTTGCTAGCATATGAATACGGAGCAGAAGAACCTTGAGATAAGAGTTACTGTGCTTGCATAGCATTGCAGTTCGCCATCAGTTTCCAAAAGGAAAGTATCTTTAGATACAAGTTGTGATAGTGGGTAAAAGCTTGTTATCCATTAGTTACTGAAAGAGCTGATATGTTGTGGCTTGTTGTTGGGCTGATTAAGGCTGAAAAGAGCAGGGTTTTTGCTCCCAGTCAGCGTGTTTATGAAATTTACAGTGGTGACACTTGGTGCTTGTGGTTTCCCAGTGTCAGTGCAGCTGCAACCTCTAGCAGTAGCAAGGAATGGTGGTAAACTTGTGTGGGCATCTCTACCTAGTACTTAACACTTTAGCTGATGTAGATGGTAGAGTCTCTAAGGTGAAGCTACAGCAAGCAGTGATGAGGGCTGCTAAGGTGGGCCTCCCTACATAGCACTTGCCATTTTGGTTGTAGGTGGTAGAGTTCCTGAATGACAGGCCTGGTAATTCTCCCCTCCCAGCAGACTTGGTTAGGTAGCAGATCTCTGGGCTTGTGATTTAGAGATGAAACAACAGTTAACTGTCTTAGTTGACCATTGCATGCAAATGCAGAAGCTTGTTTTGGGGGAGCAGGGTAGAGGACAAGTACCACAGGAAGTTTGTTCCAGCCCCTAGATGTGACTCTGGCCCCTGTAACTGACATCCAATGCCTAGCAGAAGAGACGCATGAGATTTGCTTGTCTGAACTAGTACAAAAGTAGCAGCCCCCTTCCTTCTAGGGGAAGTTCTGTTGGTCAGTAACCAACTCCTCAGAACATATTCAGAGCAGGTCCGAGCTTGTTGCTGTGCCCAGTAGTAACTAACAAGCGCTGCGGCTGTTCCTGGGCAGTGAGGTGAATGCAGGTCTCTTTGCTACAGGGGAGATGAATTCCAAGGGTCCCCAGAAACTGAGTAATAATGGAATCTTTCTTTGGTAGGAAAGCCGGAAGATTAGACACAGATTGGAAACTGCTAAGTTTCTCTTTCTGAAAGACATAGGAGACTTTCTTTGCATTAAGTCAATGTCAGATGATGAATTGTGGGTTGTGGTGAGGTTGACCAATACCGATCTGTAAGTGCAACTTTATTTTGTCTTCCCTTATGGAAAATAGAAGTTCCACAGTCTGCTGACCATCTGATAAAGGGTGAATCTGAATTTCTTCAGCTAGCTGAGACAAAGAGAGAGTGGAGATGGAGTCCCTTCTACGTCTTTCCTTGCTTAGCTTGGCGAGTGGCAGGATTTCTCCAGAAAGATTTGTGAGTTTCACTCTGAGGTAGTAGCCCACTGTGTCTGCTGAGATTATCAGACAGAGCAAGATTTGATCTGAGTAAAATCAGCATGCTCTGTGGACAAGAGACATGATTCCTTTGGAACAGCAATGCTGATGAGCAACCTGTTCTTCCTACCAAAAAGAACAGGGATGGATATCTTCTAAATTGGAAGCAAGTGCATTGACTCTCAGGTCAGGGTAAGACCCCTTTTTTTCTTTGAGAAGTAAAGATATGGGATGATAGGATGGTAACATTAGATCCAAAGGCTGTATACTTCTTTTACTGAGGTGAAAAAAAATCTAACTTTCCTTCAGCTGTACTAGAGAGGCCATCCATAGAAAATAAAATTTGCTCCAGGGTGTTTTGCTGACCTGTTGAAACCATGATGTTGTCCTTGCCTGGAAAGGAGACTAGGAATCACATTCTCACTTATGCTCTTCATGTTTATAGAGGGGCAGAGGATGAAAAGACTATACTCCTTACATGGGAACATGTGCCTGAAATTTCTTTCAAAAGCATTAGTTAAGTTCAGTACTGGTTCCTGGACCTGAAGAAATGAGAGAGAAGAAGGCTTTATTTAACAAATAGCAAATGGGATATGGAGAGCTCTAATTTGGGATATGGAGAGCTCTCATTTGCATTTTGTAAACTGTGACTAGGGTTATGGGGGAGGGTGCCCCCTCCTGAGAGAGGGACTCAGTGGCCTCTGATTTGCATCTAATCTTCTGGCTTCTTCAGTTACTATCTGAAGGATGCTTTCTTCTTCCCTATGAGTAGTTGTCCCCACCCCCCCACATACACAAAATTAAAAAAGCTTGATAAGCTATTTGATGTGTAAACTTTAAAATGAAAGGGGAGTCTTAATTGTGACTAGTGGGCTAATCATGTTACCAGACTGCATACTGATTTTTTTTTTTTT
>NW_017728995.1:51226436-51267466 GCF_001723915.1 Gavialis gangeticus
TTTTGGCTGGGGATATTAGCCAATGTTTTGTATGTATTTTTATAAATACTGGTCCTCCATATTTAGGTTACATGTGTTTTTAGACTTAAACTGTCATTACAATACCTCATAGTTCAGCTCACATGAGACCTTATTATAGAAACAAAGGGAAAATATTCCAGCATCTTTCTGTTGACTTAAGTGGGTATCTTCCCTGCCAGGTGTGAATGAATGAATGAATGCATTTATTTAAAGAAATACTAGGACCTTTCATTATGGTGGTAATTCTTTTCTCAACTCTTTAACACAAAATTATAGGTGTATTTTATTTTAGGAGTAACTTTGATTTCAGTTATTTTTTTTAGGATGTCCTCAAAAGTTATTAGCACATGCTTCATAGAGCAGAGCTAGCTATTGAAGTAGATGCATTAACGAGCAGAACCTTAAACACTTCTGTAGTTTCACTTCTGCTCCACTGGCTGGTTACCCTCTTCACAAAGAGCCATGTTTTAAAACAGGGAAAAAGCTACCTCATGTACAATATTTTAAATGTGGATTTTTTTTTTCTTTTGAGGCTTTTTCCTTTTGAGAAGCAAAATTAATTCCTACTTTACCATACACAGCTCTGGGGTCTAATCCAACATGGCATTTGAGCATAGATTGGCTTTAACTAAGTTAGTAGAACAACGATGTCAATCAGTAATCCGAATATATTACTCCTGGGCCTATAAAACTGGACAATATACAGGGACATGGGGTCTTTGAACTGGCTATGCTGTGAGATGGACTGCTGCCTTAAAATTTGTTTCTGCTTGGAGCAATGGAGTGAGAAGCTTTCAAATGAAAATGAATATTGAGAAGGTCAGTATTTATCATGAGGAGAAAATGGCTTGTTCTCTCTATTTGAGAAGAGTGAACTGTTCCTTTTTTGCTTAGGATGGCATCAACAATTCTATTCAATAAACTACCAGGAGTAATACTGGAATAAACAAGCCATAGACTGCCAGGATTCACAAAAAGTAATAACTAACACATTTTGTTATTCACTAGAACTTTTATACGCATGTTCCTACACACCAAGAGGAAGGTAAGCTGATTTTGTGGGGTATGATGACCAACAAGAGGAAAGCAACCAGCTGCAACGTTATTGGATTTGGGTTTGCATGTGTGTGTGGAAATTTTTCTTCTATTACCAACTCTACCAATGAGATGCAAACTGGCCCATATCAGAAATGATTATTAAAATCTCTTATGTCTGTAAAGTAATTCCCTGTCCAAAGAGAAACCATTTGACCCATTATCCATTCTTTAATACTAAGAGATCCATAAGACTACCCTCTTGAGAAAAGAATGGTGGTGCATAGAAACAGGATATTAAAATTAATTTCTAAATTTGGTGGATGGTTGAATATGAACATATTTTCCCCTCCCCACTTCCACCCCCCCAGTCATTTTTAAGATTTGAAGATCAAAGTTACCATAAACCAGTGGCATTAATTTGCCTCAAGACCTCTTCATGTGCATTGGCCTATGTCCACTTGTTCAGAAGCTGTCTGTTCTGTATCTTTTGTGCCTCTGGCATGCAAACATGAAATTCCTCCTCCCCACCCCCACCCCCATTTAATCTGCTGACTTATTCAAGACCTCTCAGTATTTTTGGTTCCAAAGGTTGGTGGAACTCAGACCCAAATGGACCAAGCTGAGTGGCTAAAGAATAGTACTTTCACCAGATTTACCTGTGCTTCCAGGGAGGTGGCACAAGAATGGTAAGAGTGAAGGCTGAGGCTCAGCAACTTTCTGTGTATTAAGTAGCAGCCTGTGGGGAACGGCTGACTTCTGTTGAAGCCGAAGACCAGGTATGTTGGGTAGAAGAGGATTCTCCACCAATTGGCCACCCAGCCTTTAATCTCCCCGCACATGTAGCGGTTCTGTTCATGAAGTGTTTTTTGCCAACAAGAACACTAACTGGGTTTCCAATTGAATATTCAGCTCCTCTGTAAGAATCTAAAAGACATCAAAACTTGATGTCCTTGTGACTTTATGTTCTTCTTTTTTTTTTTTTATGCAGGGTGGGGGTAGAGTTGGCCCCACTTTCACTTGGGGGATAGCAAAGTACTGTCATTAATACAAACATGCCAGCATACCAACACAACTCACATGGGAGGAACCAGAACAAAAAAAAAATTTCAAAATTTGAACACTGGCTGTTTAAGATGGCTGATAAGGTAGTCTAAATACTGTGTTTGGGAATCAAACAGGTAACCTGCAAGGTGTCGGGCAGACCATTCTTCCTTCTCAGAACACCGTGTTAAGGCCCAAGTTATTGTGGGGAATGGAGGAAGGTGAATGTGGGGAAGAGTGGAATGAAATACGAGGACAACGTTACAATTGATTAAAGCTGGTTTTAGTCACTGAACTATAATTTGACTAAGTAGTTCAGTACTGAAACCATCTCCTAATGCTGTTGGGAAAACCCTTTTGCAGGGTTCCTAACCAAGCTGCCACATCCTTAGATTCTATTTTTAGTATTTAAAGACTGATTGGTTAGATTAAAAAGCCAAACCAAATTAATTACATTACACTCAAGAATGTTCAAGTGAGAGGCAAATGGATATTCAGCATCTAAATTTAAAGGTGTGTTAATGATGACTGGGTTTTAGGGGAAATATTTTCCATGATTTTATACTTAGTAGCTTTAATAAAATCAAGGTAACTGAATGGAAGCCCCCCACCCCTAAAAGAGCTGGTGCATACTAGCTAAATGCCTGACTCTTCCCAGAACTACTAGTTTTTTAGCCCATATGTGCTTCAGTTATCTTCTTCAGATTAACCTTTGTTAACTTAGTACACAAAATGCACTGATTTAAGTGCATGTGCAATATAAACAAATGAAAGAAAGTAGTGACTTAAAACTAATAATGGTTAAAATGCTTTTAATTTTTTTTCCCCTTTGGGATAGGAGGGGGAAGGGATGAAGACTATTTCATCTCTGGTGAAGTGGAGATATGCCTTCTCCTGGTGAGGGCAGTGTACCCCCACCCCTAGGCTGTTACTCCTCACACGGCTGGCAGAGCAGCTGGTGTGGGGCTTCCAGTGATGGTGGCAATGAGTCTTATTGCCCTGCTCTACCCTCCTGCACTGGGTCCTGCCCGCTGGACTGTGGAGGCAGTTCCTGTCCATGCCAGTCTAGCCAGGCTGCAGCCCTGTACTCACTGTGGGCACTCAAATCTGAGGGGGGGCATGTGCCTCTCCATACTCTCCCAACACAGCACTTGTGCTCACCCACCTCCCTGACACAGTCTGTGCCCACCCACCCCATAGATTTACCTCTGGGAGCTGCTCTCCATATTGCCTGTCTGCCATGTGCATGTGTGTGCACCCATGCACATGGTGCCTGCTGCCTGATGACCCTCCTTCCACTCCCTGCAGCCCCTTGCAGGCTGGAACTCTGCCAGCCTGCAAGGCAAAACTCACAGTTTCCCATGTTTTTTTCTTTTAAAGGAGAATCCATTTTTAAAGTATGCTTGCAACCGTTTAATAAATTCTTGTGACTCATTTTTGGGTTGTGACCCACTGGTTGAGAAACACTGTTCTAAGAGAGCCAGGTGAGGTTGGAGATCTTGAAGCTTCTGGATCTGTCATAGAGGACTCTTTCCTCCCTCTGCCAAACAAGAGCAGCCAGCTACTGTTTCCTGGGGGAAGAGGGAGAGTCAAACACTTCCTTTTTTATTAAATAAAAGCATTTTGGAATATCCTTTTCGAGAGGCATTGCAATTTTTTCCAACCAATTCTAGTCTCAGTTTCCGCAGAATCCTTCTGTTGGATCCCTAGAGCGCTATAGTGAGAAAAGGCATTCACGCTTGTATTCTTTCCTCTGTCCGTCGTAGTGGCACCATTCCCTCTGAAGTTATACTCCTACTTACTGCTTTGTGCCATCTGCATAAGAAGTCCCTTTGGGATGAGGGGTTTATGGTGAGGAGGGCACAACATGTAAGATCAGTCTTTTCTCTGCGTGAGTCTCTGAGAGGGGAATAATATTTGGGTATTCATCTCTCCTGTCTACCTATTTTGCCTCCCCCTGAGTGTGTGCAACAATGGGGAGTCAGCCCCCATCCACCCCCCATCCCACTCCCTGCTGGGGCCCTGTGGCCATGCATCATAGGCCTGGGCCCTAAGCCCCACATATCCCCCAGCTGGGCAGCAGCTGCAGCCCCAGCCCCAGCCCTGCCCAACTCCTTTCTCCATCTGTTCCTCCCTACCGGCAGGGGCCTCAATACCCACCCCACTTCCACGTAGCTGCAGGAGCTGCTCTCCAGGCTGCCTGGCAGTCCTGTGCATACACATACACATGGTGCCCCGTGCCTGATGGTCCCCCTCCCACCTCTGCAGGCTGGAACTCTGCCAGCCTGCAGAGAGCTCGTTGCAAAACTGCATAATCCACAGGTTTCTCAGCTAAAATGAAATATCTATGTTTTCCTTCAGCAAAAGGGGAAATCTGTGTTTTTCTCCATTTTCCATGGGAAATGGAAAACCCATATCTCTGCTTATAAGTGTCCCCCTTCAGTCTTTCCACCAATAGATAACATGGAAGAACATTTGAAAAGTGCTGGCTTCTTCTGCTGACTAGCCCCTGCACCTCAGAACATGTGGTTTTATAAGTAAATAAGTTACTGTAAGCATACCTAACCTATGTTAAGTTATAGGGTGCCATCTTTTTTCTATACGTACTGTAAATAGTGGAGGTGTGTGAACTGGAGCTGCCATTATTCCTTTGGAAACTTCAAAGATAAAATGATTTTTTTTTAAAAACATTAAATAAGTAGGTCAGTGTTTTGTTACAGGATGAGCTTGTGTGGTCCTTAAGCTGGTTGAGGAAATTCTCTTTGAAAGTATGTGTATTTTACATCACTAAAGAGTTTGGTAATTCTGGTTTTAGCTTGGGGTCCCCTTTTAAAACTCTATGCTTTAGTACTAAGGGGATTAGAGTTGAGCATACTTTAATGAACACCTGTGAAGAGACTCGACCTGCTAAAAGAATAGATTTGCTGTACTTCAAAGCAACCCAGAGAGAGAAACACAGCAGAACTATTTAGAAAAAATACGGTGCATCTGAACAGGACAAACCAGTTAAAAGAATAACCTCAGTATATAGAGAGGCAAAATATCTGAATAAGGGAAGGGCTATGTTAAATGACTACATTTTTCTTTTTGCCAAACTTTCTTGTTCCTAACTTAAAGTAAAACCTTTTGAACAGCCTACCTAGAATAGATATTTGGGGTACCATCTCTGGGTGTATTTCAATTGGCAATGGGTTTCTGTATTTCACAGGTTTCAACTGTACCTTCTTTATGCTTGTTATCTAATAGTTGCTCTGATCCCTCAGGAAATGAGAAAGTTTTGAGTGAGGATGTAATGACCACATTGACTAAAGGAAAAGTAATAGAATTTTTGCTGACTGATTATTTTATCACCATTAGTGCTTCCTTATGATGGTAATGAAAACCTTGAAATACTCAGCTGATTAAATGCTTTATACTGAAGACTGAACTAGCCTTTTACAGTAGCTGAATTTCTGACCCCATAATGGCTTTAGTGGGCTGGCACAGGTGACAAAAATGTTAAAATAATCAATGAATAAAACACAAATCTTGCAGTAAAGCCCTTCAGGATTCTTGTAGTAATTATATTTTGTTCAGAGCAACCCTTATAAAAGAAACAAATATAGCCTCATGGCTTAGGCAATACTGTTAAAAAGATCCATCTTCTTTAATAGCAAGACCAGTAATGAGAGACCAAGTTTTCAAGATTTTTCTTTTTAATTAGAAGTTCTTTAAGTCAGTGGTATTCTTCATTCAGCCATGCATTCTTTTTATCATTACTGATGTACTTGAGCTTCTTCTTGAGCTGGAACCTTTTCATAGGCATTTTGATTAAAAATCATACACCACTATAGTATAACCTACCAAGGTAACTTTTTGCATGATTTATATTCTGATTTTTCAAGCATAACAAAAATGTATACAGAGATCAAATGAATGCTGTGATGAGAAATGCTACTTTGCACTTCTATAGCCCCTTCCACTTGAGAATCCTGAACCACACTGCTTAACTTTAATTAAATGAGCTTCAGTAGGCAAGTGTTGCTATCTCTAGTATACATATGGTAGAAAATGTGGTGCAAAGAGGTTAAGGCCTAAATAAATACTTGGGATGTGGTCCAATTTCTTTGGGTAAATGTGATATCTTTTATTAGACGAACTAAATAGCTGGAAAAATTGTTCTTTGCAAGCTTTTGGGCACTCTTTGTTGGGCATAGGGATTTGTACTCAGGGAGGGAGAAACAGGGATGCCTGTCCTGCACAAGGGGTAGATGCAATGAGCTAGGGTCACTTCTGTACCAAAGCTGTGTGGCAGAAGAATAGAAGTGTCTGTGAGCTGTCAGTGTCAGGGATCCATTTCTGACTCGTTCATTGTTCAAATTGCCCTGATGCCTCTCTGAGTAGCTGCCAGGATGTCTTGATGGCTTGTATGCCAATAGAGGATTGGAGTTCCACTTTCTACAGTTCCTTCCACCACTGACATGCTCCCTGTATGAAGGGTAAGGTGTAAGCACAGGACCTGGTTGTGCTACACTTGTATCAACAGTGTGTTTTCTGGCAGAGGAATTCTGTTGGTCTTAGCAGTCAGATTTCAGCTTCCTTCACAGTAGAGGGAGCAGTTCTCAGTAATCATGAGGCATTGCACTTTTGTCATAAGGTCTCCAGGCAGAAATACTTCAGTATTAAGCATTCAAACTCAACTGAGAGTCTGAAAGAAGTGTTTTAAATGAGTTCAGCTATTTGAGAAATAGTTTTTGTTTCTGGAGCCTCTACCATGGGAAAACAAACATTGAATTGTTTAGCCTGGTGTGAAGGCATTGATACTTGACTACTGCATCATGCTGTTTATAATAGAAAATAATATTTAAAAAAATGATATGGTTTTATTATAAGTGTTTTGAGAGCAGACTCTCTGTTGTGATCTAGTTCTCTTGTGCCATTCAGGAGGCTAAATTAAACATAAGATCAAGTTAGTCAAACATGTTGAAAACAAAAGGCTGCCCTTAGCCCTGTAATCCATACAATAACGAGTCAAATGCGGAGAATAAAGGTCTTCCCCTAGGTCTGTGTGCAGTAAGCTTAAAAGAGGTCTAAAATAAGTAGGATTAAACTGAGTCCTTAAAACAAATTGCCAAACAATTTTAAAGAATTCCTCTCTTTCCTGGGCTGATAATTACCAGGCTGAAATGGGGGGGAGTGGAGGGGGTTCAGGTGACTGTCTTTTATTTATTTATTTATTTTTACCTACTTAGTTCCCCTTTTGAATTTTTTAAAGCAAAAATTTAGTCATGTTCATTGTTTTGTAATTTAAAACTTACAAAGAATGAATGAAGATAATCTCAAACTAATTTGAGAGGATTTCTTCAGATGTAGCTCTATTCAGTGATGGGACTAAGATGATCAATTTGTTTCTCAAACGTGGACAGATTCCAATCCCTTTATGTATGTGAAGAAACACCTTCTTCCAGAATTAGTTTAAAACAGCACATATGTTCACCAGGAGATTATTTACACACACACATGGAGAGTGTACATAAGCTTTTTTTATATACGGAGAGAGAGGGAGTGTGTGTGTGTGTGTATGTATGTATATGTGTGTGTGTGTAGTGAACCAAAAAAATATAAATTATTAGCTAGTTGAACATTTATGAATAGGAATGGTGCTCTTGCACTTCATTTCCATTAAGGGAAAACTCCATCTGCTTTTATAGAATGAAAATATAGAGCTCAATTCGCTTTTTAAAATCTGAAGAGCATAATGATAATCTTATCTCATTTTCATTAATAATCTCCAATTTTTCTATTTATTGGTTCATGCATTGCACATCCAAGAATCCTGGCCTGTGTTACACTTCTACCCCAAATTTCTTTTGAATTCTGATAGGCCACAGAAAGAAGTCTCTGGTTGTAGCAGTGTAGATGAGCAATAGGGTCTTGATGAGAAGACAGCGCTTCTCCTGTTATGTATTGAGTACTCTTAGCTGCTGTGTTTGAGCATGCTGGAAATCCAGTTCTGGAGCACTCCTTCCCCATGGCATCCTCACTGCCTCATTATCGGGGTTGCAGCATGGAACAGGAATGGGTGTTGCTGGCAATATGACTGAGCAGTCGGCTGTTGGGAATTCTGCCTACACTCATGATTTGTCTCCCTTCCATTGTGTAGACAGTCATTTGCAAATTTGTGCAGAATTTGTTGTAATTTTGGCTTGGCATCTATTTTATGGGTGACAGTAACTAGGAGGGAAGTCCACAAGCAAGAAGGGCATAGCCAGGGAGTACTGATTCATGGGATAGAGCCACCTTGCTGACAGCATCAGAATGCTAAGTAGCGTTTCTTAAGTACCAGGATAATCCCATTAGATTGGTTCTTCATGGAGGTGCAACTGTGGGAAGTAGTAGGCTGAAGCTGTGCACATGTTTGGTTTTGCAGACACCCTGTGGTGGGAATTGGGCCCTGATCTCTCACCTAGACTTTGTAGTTGGGTTTTGTATTTCTATGTAGCTTATCCAGTTTGGGGATAAGTCTATGCAGGGCATAGTTAAACAGTGATAGATGATTATGGGCATTATTTCAACTACACTTTCTTCTACCATGTTCTCCCTTTCTTATGAAGTCTTAGCATAAAACTGTTGAATTTAATTAGAGCAGAATGCAGCAGTTTGCAGGATCAGGCATTTAACTGTGTTGTTCTGCTGTGATACCTGAGTGGTGAAGCATGTTGGGTGTTACATGTTTGAAAAAATCATGTGATGTGATGTGAGAGTTCAGAATTACAGCTGAGTGACACAGCAGTTCCCTAAATCTGGGTCAACTGCAGAATTTTCTCTTGGCTAAAAAGGAGGGGACTTAAAAAATGTTGAAACCATTTTATGTCTGAATCTTGAAAATATCTCATTTCTACAAAGTCTGAATTTTGTTCAGCATAGCAAAATGAAATGTGTTCCTTTTGTGTTTTTGAAGTTCTGCTAAACATAGTAAAAAACAAACAAACCCCAAAGAACTTATTTGAATTAATTGATATGAAACTTGTATATTTTGCCAAATAGGCCAGGGAAAAAAAAGCCATTTTGGGTTAATCTGAATGAAGATTTTATTTTTCTTTTTTTGGTTCAGCAAACAAATTGAGAAATCTGTTATTTACATAACTCTCTATCAAAGTACTCCACCATCACTTAATATTGCTGCCAGTGTGGGAAACAGAAAAAGACAATTCTCTTCTGAGCAAAAAGCATACCTACTCTGCATATGCAGAGGTGAGTATGAATTAAGATGTTTAGATAAGAAGATCAAGTCATACTTCCTTCTTCCAGACTGGGGAAGGAGCAGCAAAAGGCTTCCTACCGAAAGGGGAAAATGCCTGGGTTATTTTACATGGATTTCTGATAGTCCTGGAAAAACAGGGCTCCTGCTTTTATTGCATAAAACAAGTCCACCACCAGAGGGCACCTGTAAGCCGTTATGCACAGATGCAGCGGCAAAACAGAGGCAAACTTCGTGCCCACAGGCTGTGGAGAAAAGCGAAAATGTCAAGTGCCACCTGTTAAGCTCAGAGTAGTAATCCAGTACATGGAGAACACAAATGTATAGTAGTGTACAACCCTCGCCCCCCCCCCCCCCAAGCTTTTCCAGGCCTGGGTGGGTGGCAGTCCCCAGATTTCTGAAGTACATCAAACTTCATAAAATATATTAAGTATTTTTTGTGGGTCATTGATCAGGGCCAGGCATCACTGGATTGGGAAAACTCAGGGGTGGCATAAAGATTATCATTATTGTAATGAGTGTGAGCCTTAGCAGAAATAATACTACTTGTGTGTGTGTTCTTCGGGTGAATAAGCCACTATGTTTAAAGCTGTATAGAGGTCTGCAATTCAAATCAGATTAACATCCTTTCATTTTTAGCAGCTGCTTTATTTCCAAGTTTTAAGAACATGACAACAGAACTGAATTTCCTATTTAGGTTTTGCGTGTTGAAAATAGATGCTCTGTCTGTTAGGCCAGCGTAGATGGGAGCCTTCTAGATAAGGAAGGGACTGTTTTAGATATTATAAGTGCATAGTGAGTTATGTTTCTTAAATTCTCCTTTAAGTATTTTTGACAGAAAATTACATTTTCTAAACTGATTTTTTTCATACGGCTTTTTAATGCCTTTTGAAACGTGGCAATATTTTCAGCTGTGTTGAGTTTTGTCTATATAGTAATCCTTCTTTGTCTCCTTGAACTTTAAAAAAAAAAAATAAATGTAGCTTTAGCTCAACCGTTTTCATAGAAATAATATCTAACACTTTTTTTTAAACATTTCCACATTTGGAAGGTAGGTGGCACTCTGCACTTACCTTGACAGACTACACCAAGACATTTTAGAAAGTATTTTAGATGTAATTTGAAAGAAAAAAAAGAAGAAGAAGCTCGCAGCACTGTTTTTTGAACAAATACTACGTTTTTAGACTACATTTCAGGTATATGCTGGGTTTCTTCTTTTGGAAAACTACATATTTCAGTGTTTTGTTAGGTATAAGAAACTTTACAATAGGGGAAAAATACAGGCCACAATTGTGTTTGTACAGCTTTAAAATATTTGATCTATCTTTGGCAATTTCTATAGAAGAGGTAGCTGTTACGATTTATAGAGGTCTTTATGTAGTGATTTAGAACTTACCATCATTACAAGAAAAGGTCCCTGTTCATTACAAAATGGCTTCTCCCAAAGAACAGATTGTTATTTAACTGCATTCAGTTGCAATATTTGTAGACTCTGAATGTTCATTTTCAGAAATTAGGCAACTTTCAGCTGGCATCCATTTTAAATGTAATCCATTTAAAAATAGTTGGTTGATATCAAACTTTTTTTTTTTTGCCTAGAAAACTACTATGTAAGCCACCAGAAATGTTTTATGGTGAAATTGGGTTGTTAGTAGAATGGATTCATGAAAGATTGTAGTCTACTATGTGTTCAGATATTGTTTTCTATACCCCATGAGTAGCCACTTCTTTGTTTCCTTTCATGTGAGTATAATATAGACAACATATCATTCTGAATCTCTCCACTCTGTGATTCAGTCTTATGAGTCAAGGCTATGATGCCCTGATTTGCAGTGAACAGCACTTTACTCCCCACTTAATTGAGATTATTTGTGAACTAAGTTATTAGTCAATACGAGTACATTCTCACAACTGGGGCCATGTGGCATGTAGTATTTTGGGGCATATGATGTATTATGTAGGTGCCATATTTAATACAACAATTAATTGCTATGCATTTCTTTGCACAGAAATGCAAATTAGGTTTAATAATTAAGATTGGAAAGATTAGAAAGCAAAAAATTATTTGATTATTCTTCAGTTTATCAGGTGGCAAAGTAACCGTATTTCGTGTTCCTAACAAAATCTATAATTATACCATTTTGCTAAAACTTGCACTTTTAAAATTAATTAGATTTAAAACTTTTTCAACTCGTATTAACATGCTTTAATAGAATGTGCTGACCAGATTATACATTTAAGGGATTCTCAGTGAGAGAAGAAGTACAAAATTCAGGGTTTGTGCATTTATGACTTACTCTTGTTTAATCTCTGCAAGTGTTTTCATACATATTTGCTTCTTTAAGCAGATTAACTGATATTCAGCTGCACATATAACAGAATTCTAATACGTACACTTTGAATAAAATAGAGAGAATTTATTAAATAATTCTAATCTAAATTTTGTAGAGAAGTAATACAAATTTAGAAGGAGGAATAATCTTTAAATTTTAACAGACAATGGAAAACAAGTTGCTACTAGAACAGCATATTTAATCTCTCTTGAAGCAACACTTTAGTGTTATAGCAGTTATTGCATTTATAGTAGGCTAAATGTTTCATTTAATGAAAAGTGCTTTTCTTTGTATTTTAATGAAGTTGTGTTGTCATAGATAAATACTCCTTCATAATCTTACTGAAACTGTTTAACCCTCCTAAACAGAGCACGGGTTTGCCTGGGTAGGTTGCTTAGGCTCTGTCTGAGGGGCTGATGTGAGTACCATAGTACTTCAGCCATGGCAAGTCTTGGAGTGGGGACAAATTCAGGCTCTTTACTCTGAAAGCTATTCAGCGAGTATGTTCTTAAATGAACGGAACCTTTTGCTTCAGCACCCGAGTTGCAGCCACTAATACGGAGCATGGGCGGAAGAAGTTAGAATCGGAGCCTGATACTCCCACAGTTTTGTGGGATTTAGAGATGATGGTTCTGAGCTACTGTCCATGACTCCACAAACCCATCTGGTCTAGTGTCACCCTTTCCCCCCAGAAAGCAGAGATGTAAGGGAGTGTAGTGCCCACTTCTGTGGTGTTAACTGAAGCTTCTGCTAAGTCTCAGAAAATGGATATGCTGTGGTTCTTGTATGTTTTGGCCCTTATACAACATTTGTTTGAAAGTAAAATATATTTTTATTATAGTACTTTTTTCATTTTTTCATAAAGGTGGAAGGCATCTCATAGCCCTTACTACTTGCTTCTCAGCAGAGCTAAAGGCACTGTGTTAGCAGGGCTATATTGCTTCCAGTACCTGGGCTACCTTTTGTATCTTTACATGGCAGTGTACTGTGCCATGCAGATATACTGTGGGAGCTTCCTAGTTTTTAATGCTGGAGGCCTGATTTTCATGTAAAGTAAATTGCCTTAACACCATTCTGAGAGAACAAAGGAACTTTTAAAGTGGGAGGAAATGCAAGTTGCAATACTTAAAATTTAGTTTTCCATTCTTTAATGGGCAGGTGACATTTGAATAGTTAGATATATTGAAAAAAATTAAATGTAACTATTTTCACCCTAAGTAAATTCTGCCTCTGATTCACCTCTAACCTCTATTATCAATGTGCAAAATTGCAAACCTTAATAACTTTAAAATATAAAAACTATTTTTTCAGCTGTGGCTTGAAATTTAGAACTGAATGAGATCAACAAAACAACTTAAATTCTTAAATTTTGATCTGCACCATTTGTATTTATTTAAGATTAAATGGCGTTTATATGTTCTATTTATTTTATATATATATATATAATATACACACACACACTTTTATGTTCTCAAACAGGTAAACTGAAGACATACTTTTAAATAAATCACCTGTCTTGAGAACTTAAATAAAATGTAGAAAACTTTGGCTGGTGGCAGAGGTTCAAAAAAATCTTGCGATGGACTCTGTCCCTCATCCCCAAAATCACATGTATGGATATGCTATATGTGTATGTCACGATGTACAACTATGGGGATCAGGGACAGATCCCAATTGTGCGACTGCTGTCAGCCAAGGCACTGCCAGTTGTGAGGAACAAATGTCTCCCTGGATGTAGAGCCAAGGGGCTCTCCTGCCCTGGAGTTGAAATCACCACTCCCAGCAGCCCAGCCAGGGCTGCCAGGTGTGGGGATGTGGGGAATTCGAGCTCCTGGGAGGCAAAGCTAAGGGGCTTCACCAGATAGGTAGTTTAAATACAGCATTTTGGGGCATGGGGCTTTAAAATTCCCAGCTGGGGGACCCCCCTGGTTTTGCCCACTGGGAGCCTTGATTCCCCATGCCTGGCAGCCCAAACAGGGTTGCTGAGCATTGAAGTTTAAAATCTCTGGTGGGGGGGTACTTTGCTCACTCCAGACTGGGATAGTTCCAGATCAGATAATGACCCAGGGCTGCCCTGGGGGCTAGTGTTGACAATCAGTTAGGGCTTGTTGGAGACCCAGGGTACCTAGGGACTGATTCTGATAATCACCTGTTTGTCAATATCCAGCTCCAAGTATGTGGGCATGCCACACCTCCAGTTAAGGCACTATACAACCTAGTCACAAAGATGTTCCACATATAATAATGCAGAACATTTTTGTGGTACTGTTGCCATTTATGGTATGATCAACACATTAATCACACCCTGAATGTACTGTGTGCTAGGATCTTTTAGCCCATAATGTATTCTGTTTTAAAAATAATAAACTACCAAATGAATTAAAGTGGCTGTTGAAACTTATCCACTAATCTTCACACTTATTGAAACTTATTTGCTATTTCTTGAAAGGTTTGCTAAAGTTTGAAAATTTTCATACTCACAATGGGTTGAGTTCTGAGCAAACCCAAACCCACTAAAAGCAAGTGACATTATGGATTTAGAAGTATTTCAGCCATAAGTCAGGAGATCCTTGAAGGTTTTTAGAATGACCTCAAAAGCTCAGAACAAACCAAAGAACTCTATGCAAATTTTAGGACCTCCAGATCTACATGAAACTAAATCAAATAAAACATTTGCACAAACCCCAAAGTAGTCTCAGTTAGAACAGTGTATGCTTTCCCTAGGGCCCCTTGCCTCCCCTCTATCTATGAGAGAGCACCAATTTAGAATTCAGAGGGCTAGATTTATCCCTCAGATTGATGAATTTGATGAGGCTCATTTACTGACAAGAAATTTACATTCTGGATGTGTCACCCCTGAGTTTTTTTGGTTACCTTAAAAATACTGTCTCATCCTCCTACTGTGAAGCAGTAAGAAGATATCCTTTACAGATACCCTTTGTCACTTATACTTGCTTCTGAATTTGGCTCAATTTCCCTCCTCCTGTCATTTTAAAGATGTAAGTCGGATTATTTTTGAGCTAGCAGCTTTCCAATTTAACCAGACAAAGTGGGACACTTTAAATGAGGAATCATTATGTCCGGAATTCATTCATTTCCATTGGTCCACCAATGCTGATATCTGTTACCTTCAATGCTAAAAAGCTTATCTGTGTATCTAGAATTCAATAGAAGAAACTTGTGCTTTTCTTAATTGGCAGATAAGTTCTTTTGTTGCATCAGTTAATGTTAATTTGGCCGACAGTGTTGATTTTTCATATTATTTACTGTTAATATGCATTGTGCCTATTAATAGACATTACATGAATGGGGAAAAGTAAACATGATTTTTAGCTGAAAGGGATTGCACTGTACCTTAGGAGACCAATAATAAAATAACGTGATTTTGCAAATCTATGGCACAATCATAGAATCATAGAATCAATGAGTTGGAAGAGACCTAGATAGATCATCTAGTCCAACCCCCTGCCATGGGCAGGAATGAGCACTGGGGGTGGCAGGGGTCATAAGACCCCAGCCAGGTGCCTATCCCGTCTCCTCTATGATCAGTTAATTCTTTTTATGTCTCTAGAGGCCTCAGACCAAAGGTAGCTAAAATTGTATACAGTAATTACATTCTTTTAAAATTACAGATATAAAGGAGTATAGTTGCTTTCAAAGAAATACTAAAATGGATGTGCATTTTCTTTTATGCATACATCACATATGCTAGCATTCAGTAATAGATGACTTTATTAACCTCTAGACTTTGGAAGCTTTGGTTTCTTCAAGTTTTGAAGGAAAATTGAATTGACTTACATTTTATCTTTAAAGGAATTTTATAAAAAGTCAAAGTTGGACCGATCAAATCTTGCCATCATTCCCCTGACCTGCTATTGCTCCTGTGACCTACATTAACTCTTATTACACATGTGTCCTTGGGAATGAGAGGAACCCTGGTGCTGTAGCTTTAGGACTCTGTTACTATACTTATCCCTTATTGGTTTTCTTGTGTTCTTTTATTCATGTATTCCCTTTTGTACTTATTGTATGAACTATTCATTCCTAATCTAAGATGATAGAATTTCCTAAGATTTTTTTTTTTTTTTTAGTGGTGGATTTGTCGAAGTTCAAAATCTATCAGTCATTTTTATTATTGCTGATGACTCACTCTGTAAAGTTGTGGGCCCTGCCTCCCTGGGATTCTCTGTGTATGCACCATTGGCAATACACTCAGGAATATTGCAGCCTTTTACCTCAGGTGGTCTGCTCTCACCTGCCACATCTTGAAGCAATGCAGTCTTGTTGGGAGCTGGAGTTAGTAGGCTGACGATAATTCTGGTCTCTTCCTTAAAGTTTTTTTTATGGGGCTCCACCACCTCTTAACACCCCACCCATACTACATCAGATTTGCTGGTACAAATTCACAGATCTTAGACCCACATCACAATCCCAGTCCTTACCCATAATGACATAGAGGGCTCTTTTATCAGAAACAGTCGCTGAGTCAATAGAGTCTCGTCCCAGGGACAAACAGGGTAAAACCCCAAAGACCCAGGGGGGAGCCCCGGGGCCAGGAACCCACGGAAAGAAATGAAAATAACAGAAACAAAAATAAAAACTGCTTACCTGCAGCAGGATCCATGGTGGAGTTAGAGGCGGGACCCCCTTGGCGCATCAGCCGCGTCTTTATAAAGTTACGGCCGGTGGATGACTGGCTGGCGGGGATAAAAGGGGCCACTGGCAAGGAAGCAGGGGAATCGAGGCTGGGAGGAGCGCCAGCAGGAGCGGTTACCCCAGAGGCCCTGCAGGGGCAATGGGAGCCGGAAGCTGATTCCCCTGGCGGGGAAGAACGTGGCAGAGCACATGGCAAGCCAGAGACTACTGGCTGCCACAGAGAAAGACTGGAGCCGAGGGTGGCTCCTCCGGACTGGGAACCCAGAGAAGAGAACCAAGAGACACAGATAGATGCTGACGTCCATTATGATGACCGAGGGGTTACTGAGGCCAGCATAATTTACGGCTTCACACCAGGTGGGACTGTTGGCACCAGGGAGGCGGAAGAGGTATGCCAGGTGGGAGACAGGAGGCAAGGGCAGCGGGACAGGCTGTCAATGATGGCCCTCGGTGGTACGGCATGGCTATGGCAAGGGTCGGGAGGACAGACACCTGTGGGAAGATCGCCGGTGGCCATAAGAAGTCCCAGGTGGGACAATGAGAGAGCAGAACGGAGGCAGAATTTACAGTAAATGCCGACTGCTAAACAGGTCTTAAACAGAGCTTAGGGTCCACATATGTCATTTGCAGCCAGGCCAAGAAAGAGGCCTGGGAGAGGGGACTTAGGAGTCCCTCAGATTGCATTTTTAGTCTTGTTTGGTTTAGGTTTTGTGTTTCCCACTTTTGGAGGGGGTGTAGAGCAGAGGAGACATCCCAAATATTATTAAGTCACTGGAAGAGTTGTTTGCCTTTGTTGAAAGTGGCGGACTCGTAGTCCAGGCAATTGAACACAAGTGTCCCTCTACGTAAGCAGGACAGACTGCATTGGCCACAGAAAGGGATCCAGGGGTTCAACGGCTGGGAGCCTGGTCAGGAGTATAACTGTAACCTGTCAGGCTGGGTATAAGGGCGAGGTATAGGGGAGGTGGAGCCTCGCAGAAGATCACCCGATAGCCGCCTCATAGTCGAGGGAACCCGGGTAGTCAGACACCAACCACTGAAGCAAGATCCGAAGTCGTGGCAGGGGAGATTGGGGGAAGACTACTCCGGGAAGAGACACCCACTCGACATAACAGCGGGGACGGATGGACGAATATCGCCAAACATCCAGGCCCAAGTGGCACGTGACCAGATGTTCGAGGCCAGACAGGCACAAGTCTCATTAGCTAATATCTGGTATCAGTTCTAAGCGATCGGCTCAGCCACCAGTTGGCATAGAAATGACTCCAGATAGCTAGCAATAGTTAACTGGGCCTTGGACTAAATAGATTCTGCTCAAACTCTCCCTTAGGTTCTGGAGCAGTCCCCACCTCCTTGCAGCTTTCAACAAAAAAAGAGGAGAGGCTTAAACTGAATTCTCAGCCCTACAAAATCCTCAAGCCTTCTTGGGGCAGTCCATGCCTTCTCTGGGCCAGAACTCTCCCATGTCCTAATAACAAGCAAATGGGAAGAAAGAGGGGGGAAAAAAGGAAAAGAAAAGGAAACAACAGCTGCTTCTTTAGCAGGCTTCTCACTCACCCCATACTCAGGCTGGGCTGCTCCAGTGTCAGGCTACATTGGTTTAGGTTCTCAATAGTCTCATGAACCTCTACTGGCTAGCTGTTGAGGCTTCTGATTCCATGGATCACCCCTCCTGGATGGTAGCCCTCCAACTACCTACGCTCTGTGGGCTTTTCCCTCCTGCCCACCCTGGTATTTCCAGTTTCCACAGAACCCAGAAGTGCTCTTGTACTCTGCTTGCCGGCCACCCCACTCTAGGACCTGAAATAGCCGGTCCTGAGCTTTTCTCTCCTATCTGGAGAGAAAGCTGGCTTTGAAACCGCTGATGTTCATGTGCAGCACAGCTCAGGGTTTCTCCAGCTGCCAGTATAAGTCTCCACTCCTCTGTCAATCCTGGCTCATTGAGCTGCCTCTCCCTGGCCCCATTACAATTATGTCCTTTCATACATTATATTATTAAAAAGAAAATGTAGCAATGGGTAAAACAGTGATTTAAGGCGGAAACACCTTTGGAGGGGACATCACACCAGTACACTTGTTATGATTAAGGTTAGTTCTTGTTTATTTTTATTTCATATTTTCAACATGAAAACAAGAGAAGTGGTGCTGGCTCGTACACTGGGGGTCTTTAAGAGGAGGCTAGATGTACACCTTGCTGGGTTCGTTTGACCCCAGTACTCTTTCCTGCCATGGCAGGGGGTCGGACTTGATGACCTGCTCAGGTCCCTTCCGACCCTAGAAACTATGAAACTATGAAACATAGACCCTGGCACCAATAAGATACAATGCAGCTAAATACAAACTACACTCTAGATTCAGTTTTCAGAGTGACTTTTCATGGCCAGGTTATAAGCTTCTGAAATATAGGATCATAATAGAAATGCTGACACTATCTTAACTGTCTCTATGATAGTGGGTGTTTTTCTAATACAAACAAATGACATTATTTGATCTTTTTTTCCCAGAGATGGTTTTATCTTGCCATAGTTGTGAAACTGAAATCCTTTTTGCTTAACTGGTGACAGGTTGGTTTTCAATGGATGGGAGAAATTTACATTGTACCTGCTCATCCTTTGTTTACTTTATAAAGACTGCTCCACTGCTATCCAATGTTATTATGTACTTACATTCAGTAACTGTAAATACATGCGTTCAACCTCAGCTTTAAAGAAACAAGCATTTCATATCCTAATTAAATGGATATCCATTTTAAAGATACTATATATCTAAGATACTGAATTGGCAGAAATTATACCTTTATCTATAAAATGTAGGTAATATCTAGAGCAGGGGTTCTCAATCTGTGGCCCAGTGCCAGGCCGTGGTGGGCCGGCTGCAAGTCTACAGCACGGTTGGCTGCCAGACCGGAAGTGGCCACAGACCAGCAAATTGCAGCCCCCCAGAGCTGGGCAGAGAGGCCGTGGCTCCTTCTGCAGGGCCCACAGCAGTGCAGGGTTTGGCCCACCCCACCATCTGAGGGGTGGGGGTATCCTTACCTGTCTTCCAGGCAGAAAATCCATCCGCAGTCAGCTGGGATTTGCTGGGCTGTAGTTTGTTGGGCCGCCGCCACTTCTGGGCTGCGGTTTGCTGGGCTGCAGCATAAAAATTTTGGGAACCCCTGATCTAGAGAGAGGCTTTCCTTGGCAGTCTTCAAAAACTGTATTCTCTGGCAATAGTTCAGTTTATGGCCAGTCCCTACGATGGTGTACCCTGGACTGCCATGAGTGTGAGAGGCATTTCCTTTTTCTTCTGCCTTATTGGGTTGGGGCTTGTTACCAACCTAATGGGAGATAGAATCCCTGTGGATAATAGATGCCTAAAAGAGGGCAGGTACAACTCAGAAACATAGTAAAGCTGGTTAAGAATGCAGGAGAGAAACACTCTGCAAACTCTTCAAGGACATTGTACTGAGCACATTTTGTTTGTGCATCCTGGGTGCCTCAGGCTGAGTGAAACTGAATTTCTTCTGGTACTCTAGATACTGCACAGACCCTCTTCATCACTTTACAGGGCTCCTGCTAGTGCATGGGGAAGAATTACAATCAAACAGCAGAAATTGTTAGTCTTCAATCAGTATACTATAATTTTAATTAAAGAAGTGCATCTGTGTAGCTTCTTTGTGCTTACTGGAGACTATTTTCTATTACAGAGCCTATAGAGTGATGTTGTTAAATGACAATGGTTGCAGGTTTCTATTCTTCAGTTAATTTTTCTAGCTAAAATGCAGAATCTTGCTGCCCTGAAGGGTTATTTAACAAGATTCTTAATGAAATAATACAAGCATTGCACTCCAGCGATTTCCCCCATGCAGTGAAATGTCACAGTCCATTGGTCTTCCCCAAGAACATTACATGAAATTACACCTATTTTCATTACTCTGTTCAAGTAAATATTTGCACCAAAAATGTGACCATTCTAAGATTTCCTAAGGTGTGAGCCATCCCACAAGGTAAATAATTAAAGGATGTGCTTTCTGTAGTAGCAGAAACCAGTGCTTGATATAGGTTTGATCATTTCACATGTCTCTTTGATAATCCATAACTGTCTTCTGCAATTATTTTCATTGTCCAGCCAAGCAAAGATAAAAGGTGGAACATGCTTCTTTTGCCAACTCCCAAGGAAACTCCATTATTCTTTAAAGGTCATGTGACTGTGAAAAAGCCAATCTGGGCAGAGAGAGGCAGCCCACAAGGACAAGCTCAGTATGAGCAGAAAATGAAGTTGTTACCAGACAGCAAACTGCAGCCCTCGATTCTTATGAATATTTGAATGAGTAACTAAAAACAGCTCAGTGAACTCTAAGCAACTGTGACAGCTGAAACTGCCTGGGAAACTAGCAGTCTACAAGGACCGTGATGAAAAGATCACCAATCACATTTCAACCAACGTTGCCATGAGTATATTGTAAAACATTATCAGATCCATTGTCTTCAAATATTAGTTGAAAAAAAACCTGTTCTCCACCACAAATTTTTGTGGTATGGTACCCACAGAACCTTTCATGATATTTTTAAATGCATTAAAATGCAATGATTTCTAAAATCTAGTCAAGGCAAGAGAATAGGCACATTTTCTAGACATTGAAATATTGATGTTGCTGTTGCTTATACTCATAGAAAATTGGCCCTAGTGAATCTTTCATGAATATCTTTCAGCTAGTTCCACGTGGAAAGAAAGATGATGAGAGCAGTTTCCCTGAAGCTAAAATGTTCTGAATAATCTTTAAAAAAAAGAGTGGGGAAGGGAGGAGTAACATAATAAGCAAAGTAATAGAGGATTAGGTTTTATTTTTGGTAGCAATTGGTTGATGCACAGTGGTCCTAAAAATAACAAAACATCAACACGCTTTCCCTGCTCCCAAAAAACCCTTTGTGGAACTGTAGTGCATTTTTCTGACACTACTTTGTTGCATGTATTTTCCACGGCTCTATGTAAAAAAAACCCAACAAAAAACCCCCAAACCCTTGCGTGGTATGGCCTTCCTGAATATATAGAGCAAAGATAAATGCATTGGCTTAAGTTTACCCTGCAGTCCCTAACTCACACGAACACTCTTTATTCAAGTGAATAGTTTCCATTGATTTTATTGGGGCTTCTTACTTGAATAAGGGTTGTAGCATTAGATATTTACAATATATCAAGATAAGACACATTTTCATTTAGTGTAGTTGTTGTTTTACTGTTGTAAATTTACTCTGTAAATCTAATTTCAGATGTGGCCGAAATGTTCATATAAAGTGGAGCTATCTTACAGTAAGAGATGAATGAGAGAGGATTAAATGCATTTTGAAATAAAGTAAAAGAGGCCCTTAAACAAGTTCACTTATTGTGCCAGTAGTTAATTATGTTTACCTGTAGGGTAAGGTATGTTGGTGCAAACAAGGGTGGCAAAATCTGGTCCAACTTCATACTGTAACAGTAATAGAGGCAGGAATATACTTTCTCAAAACTCCTATCCTGCCTATTCTGTAAGCGTACAGTTTATGTACAAATTAGACTTCCTCAGCAAATGCAGAATAACTTCCCCCCCCCCAAAAAAACAAAAACAAAAATGTAATACAAGAGATTCTACTGCTGATCTGGACTAAACATTTTACATAAATTTCTTTCAGCTCTTTTTGGCATACGTTCTTTTGATCTTACTCTAACTGTGCCTCAGGGACTTTACCTGGCTGTGATTAATTGAAAAGGTTTAATTCTGTTAACAACACATTTAGATTGAGAATGAATGTGATTTTTATTTATACATGCTGTGTGGTGTAAAGGTCTTGAAAGGTTTTGTTTATGCTATTCTCTGGAGTTTGTTTTGTTTTGTTTTTTGCTTACTTGTATAAACCTGATTTAAAGATCTTGAGAGAGGGAGAGAATAGCTTAGTAAGAGAAGGGAAAAATAATGATTAGGCTATCGTACCGGCTCTGTAGGATTCACAGATGTCTGCTAATTAATAAAAAAATCTAGCCATGGTGATTTATCTCTCCTCTTTCCCCCAGCATGATAAACTGCAAGTAATCCTAATGGTGAGTGGGGACAATCTGAAATCATGACAGTGATTGTTGGGCTGTGCTTACAGGCAAAACAACAGTTTGAGATGCCGCAAGAGGCACACTAAAAATAAAAAAATGTTGCAGCATGGATTCTAAATTTGATACTGGGAAATCCAGGTATCAAAAAATAACACACAGGGAAAAAGCGGCACAGGGCACGCTCCTGAAGCAACTGGAAGCTGGGTCCTCCAGTAAGACACTAAAGCATGAGGCCAGACTGTCTCTTTGGCTGCTGCATGTCCCTGCTGCTCTAGCACACTGAGACAGTGTGCTGGGGCAAACAGGAGTGGGGCAAGGCTACAGTGGTGGATCAGACCCAGGTGCTGTCCCAGGTAAGTAGGGACATGGGGCCGGGGGGGGGGGACTGCTTGGGTTGGAGGGATCCCCCAACCTCCCCCCACACAGTGCACAACTCCCCTTTTAGCAGTGGCTGTCAGGGTGCTCATGCCTGCTCCTGGAAGAGATCCCCAGTGCTTGCACATGGCGCCGGCTGACTTGTGTGCCCTCAGGCAGGACCAGGCTGTTCTCACTGTCACCTGGAGCTTCTGGCATCACTTGAGAGCTGTGTGCCCTCAGGCTGGGTGGGGTCCTGCCTCCATGTGCCCTGCATACCGTTGGGCCAGGCCAGCTCTATGGAGGCAGGACCAAGCCCTGCCTGAGGGTGTGCACCTTCTGCCTGCAGTGCCGGAAGCCCTGGGTGACAGCAAAAGTGGTGGGGTCTTGCCTGAAGGCACACAGGCCGGGCTGGGCTGAGCTAGGTCAGCACCATGTGCAGCTGCCAGGGGTCTCTGCCAGGAGTGGGCATGAATGCCCTGATAGCTGCTGCTGCTGCTGCTACAGTGGAGCTGTGTGCCATGCAGGAGGTAGGCAGGGGACCTACCCCTCCTGAGCAGTCCCCTTCCCCACATAAACCGATCCAGTGCTGGGAATGGGAAGTCAGCCCAGCTGGGCTGACTCCCTGCCCCAGCCTGATCCAGCACTGGGGATGTGAAGTCAGCCCAGCTGATCTAGTGAAATGTCAAAACAGCCTCACTGTTTCCATGGAGCAAAACGGAACAGCTGTTTCAAATTGAAATGAAATTTAATACAAAATGCTGTTCCATTGAAACCTTGAAACTCAAGGCTAAACGGAACGGTGCCATTTTACCCAGCCCTGATAAGCAGCACTGATATGCCGGTGCCTTGCTCCTGCCCTTGCCCCTCACTCCCTGCAGCTCTCCCACCAACTGCTTTGTGGCTCTGAGCAGTGTCAGCCCTTGCTGTTCTGCTCCTTGGGCCTGTGCCCAGGCCCCAGCGATCCCCATGCTATTCCTGGGAAGCCCTCATTTTATTATGATGATAGTGGCATTGGTCAGCTTCCAAATTGCTTTAAACTTGTAAATATATCAATAAAACATTGCTGAACTGATCTCTATATATAGTGGTGTTTCATTTTAATTTCCCCTAAACATGTAAAGCTTACAACAGCTTTCTTAGTATTTTGATGACTGCTGGTGGGAGCTAGGAAAACCACAAATGTTGTAATCAATATTTTGTGTTCTTTAAAAAAAAAAACCAAGTAAGTATCCTGCCAAATATCTCCCGCAAATAAGGTGAGGCCCTACTGCAAATACTTTTCTTCAGGCAGGAAACTTACATTGTTCCCCAATCTCTGCTCTCCCACTGTCAACTTTCCATTACCACTAGTCAATTTCACACTGGGAGGTTGCAAGCAATGGTGATGAGGAGTTTGTGGCACCACAAATTGCTGCAGCAACAAAGAATTGTTCCCTAAAAATAGCCTTTCTAGCTTGTTCCTCCGCCCCACCCTTATCTATTTTTCATTAAATAAATGCATCAAATCAGATGAATCAGTTGTGAGAGAGAGGGAGTCATCTGAACCTATGCCTGACCAAGGGTTTGTTTCTAGTCATGGAAAGAAAAAGTAACACTTGGTTTGAAAAGATTCCTGTCTCCCTAGAATTCTGTTTAAGAGGTGTCTGTCTGGGCACATACTAGCGACCTCTTCACCTACAGAGAAAAAAGAATAAGAGTTTATATCCTGCTCTGCAGCAGAGAAGCATTTTTAGCACTTATCACTGACTCTGGAAATCATTTCCTTTGAGATTTTGTTGGCTTTGTAATACAAAAACAAGACTTGAAAATTGATTCACTGCCATGTTTTTTTTCACCCTCACAGGAAACAATAATAAGCTTCCTTTGAAATAATCAAACTAAATTTTGGATATTTTATTTAGTGATTTGCTTTGATTTTTATAAGTAATGACAGAGTCCATTGTTAAGTCCTAGCTTTTCACTTAAAGATGACTGTTGAAACCTTTCTTCTTTTTTATGAACCATATAGAATTTCCTCTGAAAACTTTTAGCACTTTTCTGTTAAGTATTTTTTGTGCACTCACTAGTAAACTTGTTAATTTTTATGAAATTTTAAAAATAATTATTTCATCTCTTTTTTGTATGAAATGTAAGACTGGAACTTTACATGAATTCATTGAAAACCCATGCATATGCTATATTTAAAATAAAGTTTGTAATGAAACAGTAATGAACTGCTGTTCCTATGGGCAGGGCCAAGTTACTATCTCATATTATGAATATATCATTAATAAGTGGAGCCATTAGGATATCAGATATAACACACACAAACAATCCTTTCTAGTTAAATTTCAGACTGCAGTTCTACTGGTTAAATAAATCAAAGGAGTAAGGAGAGATTATTCATATGTAAGTATGGGGGTCAGGCTAGATGATCTGTTCAGGTCCGTCCTGACCCTAGCTACTATGAAACTATAAGTATTTGTTCAAAGCACTCTGGAAATGTCTGTCATATTAAGTTTTGGAGAGAAGAGGAGGAGTGGGGTGAGGGATTATCAAACTAGCAGGAACAATCTAAATCTAAAATTACCTTAAATTAGCAAGGGTACAGAAACCAGTAGGAAAGGTGAAAATCAAATGAATTAAGGAAAGATGAAAATCACCTCAGTATTTATTGAACAACAAAAGTTTGGTGTTTCCATACAGTGTAGCACACATGCTGGAGGTTTAAATCATGTTTTTAGAGATAGGCCTATTATATTTTACTTTCTCCACTATTTCTTCTTCATGTCTTCCATTAAGTTAATTCCTTTTTTCAAATGTCGTTCTTTATAGATTATTATGGACCTGTTAAGTGTTTCATGGGCCTTAATTACAAAGGTGTTCATAGAAATAAAAAAAATAAAAGTCTAGGATATAAATGGCAAAGTGTTTCGTGGTTAAGCATATCTCACGAAAATCATATGGATGAAATGAAGGCTAGGATGTCATTTTTTAAAAAGTAGGAAATACTCTTGATTTCCTTAGAATAACAAAACATTATACTCTTCACTGTTTGAAATGAACAAAAGGTTGTGAAGGGTTCAGATCATTTTTATCCTTTTTCTATATCGCTTATTGAGATAATTGCCGTGTTACCGGAGACATTGGGGACGGGGGGAAGGGGAATGATTCTATGAGCTATCGCCTGTGTAGCAGTGGAAACTGAAGTAACCTGAGGCAAAACAAGAAAGGTATTGGAACAAGTTCAGGTCTGGGAAATTATTACTTGGGAATTAAGAGCCCCAAAAAGGGAAGTAGCTAGGGTGAAAGTAGGTGAAGCAAATAGAGATTGAGTCACACCATAGGAATGAGGAAACCTCTGGCTTATTAATACAAACTTTGTCTATATTGATGAGAGAGGCTCATATACTGTGGTGATGAATACTTTGTAAGAATTTGAATCACATTTAGTTACATTTGTGTAAAATCCTGATGTAAAATCACTCCGATAGTGTAGCTTATGTTGGCAAATAATCCAGTTCAGGTAAAGAAATTCAGGCAAAGTTCAAAGTGGTTCAAGCTGTACTATGGGATTACAATAGTTTTACCACATTGATTTTAAAAATAAGTTCACTAAACTGATGCATCTTTTCTTGCATAGCCAGACCTTAGACACAGCAGATGTCTTGGCTCTCTGGAGTTAGCCTGGCAGCTTCAGATGCAGAAGGCATATTCACTGCCTTAATTTTTTATAGGCTGAATCCCCCACCTTTCTACTTGAATTAAAGACAAAAAAAAATCTTGTTAGTTAAAATGTGTTTGTTTAGATCCTTTCAGGGTAGAATGTGGACAAGCAGCTAGTAGCAAACTACTTGATGGACTCCTCTTTCTGAGCTGCAACTGGCACCTTGCTGTGCACAGGGAGTATTCTTCTGCAAACAGATCCACAGTGACAGGATGTTTTTGCTGGTTCCTGTATGTCATGTAGAAGGCAGGGTAGATTCACACTTTATAGACTAACCAAAGTATATAGATGGGTGGATAGATAGGTAGATAGAGCACGATTTTTGTGGGCTGAAGCTCACTCACTCACCCCAGACATCTGTTGTACTCTAATGAGAGATGCTGTCCCACTCTCTTGGGCTAAGTACAGACAGTCAAAAAGCCTGAGGCTGAATCAGTTCAGTCTTTGCAGGTTAGTCTAAGATGCACAGATTAAATTGAAACAGAAGTGAACAGACATTTACCTTTGATTCAGGAAATGGAGTCACATGCCTGCAGTAGCTCAGGCCAGAAGCCCAGGGAGCTAGAGCACAGCTCTCTGGCTGTGTTCACTTCCTCTACCTGCTGCCCCCAAGGTCTCTGGGATTTGCAGTCCAGAATTACAACAACAGGACTCTGTAGGGTTTCTAATCACTTCCTCTTCCTGCTTCCAGGTTCCTCTGGGATTTGCAGTCCAGAATTACAACAACAGGACTCTGTAGGGTTTCTAATCACTTCCTCTTCCTGCTTCCAGGTTCCTCTGGGATTTGCAGTCCAGAATTACAACAACAGGACTCTGTAGGGTTTCTAATCACTTCCTCTTCCTGCTTCCAGGTTCCTCTGGGATTTGTAGCCTACAATTGCAGCCTGCAGTAAGTCTGAGTAGGAGAAGGGGTATTTATTGCAAAATGTTTTTCATAATAATGGAGTTTAAAACATACAGCATGTAGAATCTCTTTATATTCTGTACAATCAATACTAGTAAATTTAAGTTTAAAAGCACACTACTCCTGAGAAGCACCTTTTAAGGAAAGAAGTTTATCTCATTAAATCAAAGGATGGAGCTAGTACCTTTAAACATAAGATGTCTCTAATCTAACAAAAATTCTTATTAATTCTTAGTGCTTTGTCTGGAAAGGTAAGTAATTGCATCACAGAATATGAAATGTATCAGTTATTTACTATAATTTTCCCTATGTTTTCATGCAGTATGTGGAACAATGGAGTCAAAATCCCCTAAGCAGAGTTTCTACATATAGCTGTAATGCAAATAAAAATAATAAAACTATATAGCTGAAGTTTTAAGAGCCAATGGACAAGAAAAATTCAATGTGCAGTATTTGTACTTATTTGTAATGAATACTGTTTTGACTAGAAGTGCTGTTTTCTCAGAATAATTTCTAAAAATCTTCATATTTCATAAATTAGCATACTTTAAACAGAGTGAGGAAACATACCAAAGAAGGATACCATGATATATGAATTTTAATAAAAATTGACCAAGCAAATTGCCTGTGATTGAAGATGTGATCCAGTATTCAGTGTGCATGTTTCAATATCACTTACCCAGCGTTGGAGCCTAATCTTCAAAGTCTTCCTTTTAAGTGTAGAATTCCTCAGTGTGACTATGGAACTGCTATTCAGTTTTTACTTCTTCAACTCTAGCACCATACAAGTACAAACTACAACTTTCAAAACTGTTCTTCTTTTATAATTTTTTTTATACGTTGACTTACTTTTTGCTAAGTACAAGTCTATTGCTGCACTTTTTTTTAGAATATTCCTTTTTGGGGGTGAGGGGGCAGGGAGCATAAGTGTAGAAGAAACAGGAAAAAAATTGGGAGAAAAGTGCAAAGGTTTAATTTGGCATACTTGAGAAGCACATTGGCAAAACTGCTGAAGACCTGCTGAAGATATTAAGTGTTACAAGGAAGGTGAAATGGGATTTGGTAACAAGATGTTTGTTCACACTCTGCTTTAAGCAGATATAAAAAAAGCATGTTACAAGACCACATTTTAGTCTTTAATTCAGGAAGGAAGGGAAGAGATTCAAGCTGTTTTCTTTAGGTTCGTATTTAAAACTACAATCTGTCCGCTATATCAGGTCCTACAGAGCTGTATAGATGTTGAAACAAACCACCAAATATTATTTTGTTTTTGTTCCAGGTTTTCACAGCTCTGCCTCTTAAAAATAATTAACACTGTGTTTTGTTTGTTTTTAATTTTTAAGCTCCTTTTAGTGGCGCATTTTATTTCCTGCCTACCCAGACAGTTATTCTGCTGGCAGTTAAGGGGTGAGAGTGAGGTAAACCCAAGATGCCTATTATTCCTCAAACCCCTTCACACTCCTTCCTGGTCAACTTGATAGCAAGGAGGGGTACTGGGCACCTCTTGCCACAGTTTTATCTGTCCCCATGTTGCCAAGAGCAAAGAAAGAAAGGGGGAGCCTTGTTTTTTATTTCATCCCTTTTCATTTAACCTTAGGTTTACTGCCTTTCAGTGTTAAAGATGGAAAATCAGGGGCCAAGCAAGGTTTGTAACAACTCAGCCACTGTCAGTACTAAAGATAGGGTGGCCACCTTTTTAAAATGTAAAAGGAGGACACTGAGACTCTCTGCCCCACTCCACCCACCCACGCTGGGTCCTGCCTACTGGGCTGCAGAAGCCCCAGGGGGAGTGCAACAGGGCAGGGTACCCTGAGCCCATTGCAGGAAGCCTGGATCTGCTCCCACCCTATGCACAAATCTAGTGGGGGGGGCCATGTGCCCTCCCCATGCCGCCTCCCCAGGAGTGCATGCAGTAGTGGGGAGCCACTACTAGTAGTGGGGAGCGTGGGACAGCGTGGGGGAGTGGTGCCAGTACACAGATGAGCTGCCTGTGGCTCTGTCCTGCTCTCCCAGCCAAGCCCTGGAGCTGTGCTTTCCCACCCTGTCCCGGGCCCCATGCACCACCCTGGCTGGGCAGCACCAGGAGCCCCAGCCCACCAACCCTGTCCCATTCCCTTCCTCACTGTTGGGGCCTCAATCTGCTCCCCCGCCCTTCTCACATCACCTATATCCCCTCTGCCCCCCTTAGACTTGCTTGTTGGCAGCTAGCGGAGCTGCTCTCCACCACTGCTTAGGTGTGCTGCTGGCCACATGCATGTTTGCGCACACATGCACACAGTGCTCCCTGCATCCTGCTGTGATGAAGAGAATCCAGGACAAATGCTGTCCCAGAGTCACTCACTTGGGACTTGATGTTTCCATTTCAGGACTGTCCTGCCTAATTAGGGACAGGTGGTCACCCTAACTAGAGATGAAAAGACATCATCTATACTGCAGTACAGCATTTCCCTCCTCCACCTAACATGATAAAGGAAGGCAGGTGTGTGGAAAATAAGTGTGCAATTCCTAGTTTCTTCTCCATAGTTCTTCTGCTCAAATTGAGCATTTCTGGCAATAGAAGCCCTTCTCTCTGGCCATTGAAAAAAGGTTTTTGCCAGCAGCCAGGAGAAGGGCGTGTGTGCATGCACGTGTTTAGACATGGTTGGCAGTGTCGTAACTAAGGTTGGGCAACAGGGGCAACCACCCTGGGTGCTGATGGGTATGGGAATCAGAAAAAAATGGCTTTTGCTATAGCTGCATGCTCACTTTAACAGGTGATGCCTTCCCAGGGTGCACCATGCTATAGCAACTGCTGTAGTGGAACCATCAGAAGCTGCACAGGTGTGAATGTGCCCTGGCAACTTTCCTGTGGTAGCTGCTTTGTGCTGCTAAAGGTTCTGGTGGCAGAAGTATCCTAGTGTAGATAGGATACTTAGTATCCTAGTGTAGATAGCTTTAGACTAGCAGTGCTTACAAGAATGGCCCACAGGCCAGATCTGGCCCACACAGCCAAATCATCCAGCCTGTGGGGCACCCTATGTCTCTGGAAATTTGGCAGTGGGAGAGCGGTGGCAGGGCTAACTGCCATGGCTCTGGGAACCTTATGACAGTTAATACTGCCATTGGCCCTGCTTCTAAATTTCTGGACCAGCAGGAAGCCATGCATGCTGGATTGGGCCTGTGTGCTGACACAAGTCCTGCAGGTCAGATACCAAGTTTCTGAAACAGTTGTGTTTTTTTTCTAGTCAATAAAAGATTGACAAGTCAGAACACATTTGAAACTGAGGCACCCAATTGACAAAGCACTTGAGGACATGCATGGTTTTAAGCACATAAGTAGTCCCATTTGGAGTGCTTTTGCTGAAACAGGGTTTAATACCATGCCTTGGTGCATTATGCTGGTTTGTCATTAGCCCTCACATGACCTTCATTCTGTTTCCTGGTGTGTCCCTTCCCCTTGCTTTTGATTTGCATCAGAGAGGACCTATTTAACGATCAGTTAACTCTCAAGTGCCCAGCAATTGTGAGCAGAGCTTCTGAAGCTCTGAATACTGTCAGACCTCTGCAGCTCTTCTCAGCTCCCCAGGTAGTTGCCCCCATGTGCAATCCAGGATTGATTCCAAGTATTTCTTCTCTCTTCTGTTAGCTCATTAATAGCATTTTTTTTATTTCTCCTTTTTTGCATCCAGTCCTCAATTTGCCTTTTCCTCACTGCTTGTTTCCCAGCCCAAGTCAAAGCTGGAAAGGTATACCTAAGCAATATTTTAAGAATATATTTTGCTAGGTATTGTCTTTCATAAAGAAGGCAGGGCTGGATGGCACCTTAGACTATCACATTCAAAATTTGTAAATTTGCATAGGTGACAGCTTATTTTGTCACATGCTATAAAAGGAAATGGAGGATTGTAGGGGGAACAGCAGTTGTAGCTTCACTTCCTCGTTGAGTTAGAAGGCATTGACTCTGTAGGGTCTCTCTTTCATACCCTTGCAAATTATGAAGCACAGCTCCCATGTCACTTAATAGCACCCAGTCCTTGCTTAACATCTGATTCACCTTTCAGTAAATTGAGTCTTCCTCATGAGGCAAAACCTCAAGTGGTACAAATTCACCTGACTTCATTTGGCCTGATGACCAACTGAAGATCTGGCCTGTTGACCTCTGTAAGAGTTGGACTAGGTCCTCAATGCAGACTGGAGAAGAGACAGGATGATATAATGGGTCATCATGAAAACTCTGAGGCACAGGAAGGGAATATTCAAAATCTCAATCTATTCCATTCAAGCTTGTCAAGAGGTAGGGAGATGATAAATTTTCAGGTATTTGCTAATTTGAAAAATACCTGTAGGACTTGCTCCTAGCAGTTTGACATCTTGCTTAAGATTCACAGGAAGCTATAAAATGTGGCCAGAGGATAGCAATAGGATTCCCATAGTACCTTGAACAGATGAAAGGATACTTCAAAGTCTATTTGTTTAGTCAAAGTCTCTCTTTTCATCTTTGTTAATTGTCGAGAAGGATAAAGAGGCATCAGTGTGCACAGCCTGTGAATGATAACTTCTTTGTGAAAAGAAGTCTTCTTCCATGTAGGTTTTCATGTTAATCCTGTTTCCTATTTAAAAAAATATAATTAGATGTGTATTTACTGACATGCTTTTAAAATGATTGCTGTAATAAAAAGATTAATTAAAGTCACTATTTTAAAAATTGTTAAAAAATACGTTGGTACTATCTGTGGGTTCCTGTTTTCAGAGCACATTTGAGATCTATGCTCCAGGTTATTTTTCTTCTAGGTTATTATAACATAATATGTAATTGTATTAAATGAGACTTGCTATTAGAGGATAATAGTTCATTTGGAAACAATCTTGTTCTTAAATTGTACTATTGTTTCTTTTCATTGATATAGTTTAAGCAGAGACGCATTTAAAAAGAATGTCAGATGTCTTTATTAAGCTAATCTAATTATACTTTAAAAGTTTATGTAACTTCTAGCACTATGGGGATTTTATTTCTGATCCTGAAAATTCTTAATTCCTGGAAGTTTGGATGCACACCTTACTGGGGTTATTTGACCCCAGCAGTCTGGACCCGATGATCTCATTAGGTCTCTTCCAGCCCTAAACTTCTGTGAATCTGTGAAATCTCATTCTTTAAAATGGGTGTTGTCTGTTTGGGGAATGTTCAGAACTGAGAACATGCTTTGCTTCTTGAGTATGGCACTCGTGAAAGCAACCAAAATTAATCTGTAAAGTGTTAATTCTTAGGACCTGACTCATACAGAATTAACTAGGCACTTGTAAGTTATAATGAATTTCTATATTTGTTGAAGAAATGGCTCATACCCCCAACCAAAAATACTCACTATGTAACATAAAGGCATAATTAATGCAAGAAACGCTCAGTGACTTGGCAAAGCCAAGCAGGAATTACTTGCCAGTACAAGCTAACCAGTTCATTGGTAATCTACACTATTAGAAGACCAGACTTTGTGAGCTAGATATAGGTATATTTGATGTGATTGGCCTAAACACTGTACTTTACAGAATATCATGCTGCTTGTTACTTTTAAAGGATTATTTCCAGTAGTCTAAGTGCACAAAAATATGCAGGTTCAAGCTTTTGTAACCTGATGATCTCTAATACTGTAATTACTATAGCAGGGAGGGTTGTTCATAGATTTGACCCTTTTACTTAAAGCTGCACAGTGCCAGGAACATCCATTTAAATCAGAACAAGTTCTGTAATTGAAAAGACTTCAGTGTTGGTTTCCAGAAGCGGATACTTGCCATGTATTACTGTTCAGATAAGAGTATATCGTAAGCATAAGGAGATACGAAGGATTCTGCATGGCTGTAGGTTAAGGTGAACTTGTTAACCTAAGGCTGGGCTGTCCAACTGGTGACCTGTGGGTCACTTGCAGTCTGTGAGGGATTAAGTTGTGGTCCTTTTGGCTCCTGCCTGGCTGCTGTTCCGCCTATTGCTCTGGATGCAATTACAGCTGGAGTCTCAGGGCTTCCCTTCGCTCCTCCAGCTTTCTCCTGCCCTTGCTGCCTGTGGCACAGTCTATGATGTTCAGCCACCAGCTGCTTTGATGTTGGATGCAGCTGAACAGCCAGGGGAGCTGAGAATGCACCTGGGGCCATGCAGGCACATGTTGCATCAGTGGCAGGGGTCAGGTGTTCTCATTGTGTAGTGCGGTGGGGGGAGAGCCTACATGGATGTGCAGCGTAGCATTGGAGGGGGATGCCCATGCAGCATGTGGCTCAGGGCGCTTGTGGATTTCTGGTGTATCCTGCAGATGTGCGGCTCCTGCTAATGCAGCCTCCAGGGCATTCTGTCCCCACCCTCTTAGAAGTTGGACAGCCCTGTCCTAAGGTATATGAAAGCCTGATACAAGCAGGACTGATCCTGATACAAGCAGGATTGATACAAGCACTGTTTCAGGTATATAAAAGATTGATACAAGCAGGTAGCAAATTTACTCCTGATTAGTTACTGTGCATAACACACATGTAGATGCCAACTGGGATCAGATTTGCTCCTGGTCAGCCCTGCCACTAGGGGGCTGGCCTGAGGCTAGCCCTAGGGCTCCAGGCTGGCAGCCTCTCCTGCCCCAGGGCTGGGCTCCCTCTATGGTAGCCCCTGTCTCAAGTTCTTTAAAAGCCTTTAGGCATACACCCTGGGACACACATGCAGGGAGCCTGAGGGCACTCCAAGCCCCTGTGTCCCCCTGGGCAGGCTGCAGCTCAGCTGTGCCAGCCTGTCTCCACAACAGCCAGGTCCACATTGTTCAGGCCTGCAGGGTGCTGCAAGCTCCAGTCAGGCCTGCCAGCCTGTAGGCCCTGCAGGCAGCTTCTGGCTGCTGGGGCCAGCTCCAACTGCCCACAGTCCACCCCCAGCAGCCTGCCCAGAGCCTGCAGGAGCTATGGGGCATTGCCTCAGTTGTGTGGCTGTCAGTCCCACACCATGCTTCTATGCCAAGGCAACTGCCGAGGCCCAGCAGCACAGGGACAGCTGTGTGGAAGCCCAGAACTGATGTGGGACCCCAATGGCATTGTCCTTGCCCATGCACACACATGTGCCCACCTCCTAGGGCCCCAAATGGTCTATGGAGGAGAATGCCAACCTTGTAGTGCTGTAGGGTAAGGCAGAGTTGCAGTGCCAGTTTGCACAGGGTGGGTGTTCTAATGTCAATGTCTATGAGGGGCTGTCAAGCTGGATGCAGGAATGTGCTGCATAAATGTTAGTGTTGCAGTGCTGCATAAATGTCACAGCCTTGTGGGCGCAGTGGGTCACTATGACTGACCACAATCATCGGTCATGGAGTACCCTCGAGTCCATGTCCTCTATGAGGCAACTGACAGCCATCCTTGTGCCTCAGGACTTGGGCCTCAGCTATGCTGAGTACAGCAGCACAAGTGGCCTGTGTGAGCCCCCACCCTGGCCAGGCATTCACAGTGATGTCACCAGGGAAGGACCCCTCAGGCCTGCAGCAGCCCTAGACACATCTGGCCATGTCTCTGCTGGCCACCAGAAGCACCAGCTTCTCCCAAGGGGGACCCTCAAGTCAGGTGCCCACAGGCCACACTCCACTGTCCAAGGACACCTCCAGAAGCCACATGCCATCACCACCAGCCAGGACCAAGCAGAGCTGCTGGCCACATGAGCCCTGGCCAGGTGGTAAGTCCTGCACTGGGGGGAGGGCCTTTGGTTCACATAGACAGCTGCTTGTACACCACCCACAACACATGCAGCAGGGGCATGGTCAGGGTGCAGCACTGGCATGGTTGGGGTGGGGGATTGGCCCCAGGATGCCTCCCTGGAGAAGCCCCCTGTGGGGAGGGGTGCGGACAGCTCCTCATCCCAGTCAACAAGGAGCCCTTTACCCCCTGATCTTGGGCACCATGGGCTTGGTGGAAGCACAGGACAGTGGTTGGCCTGCAGGAGGAGGGTGGGGGGAGCAGGGTCTGCAGCCATGGCAGCAGATGCTGCCAGGAACCTGGTCTGTCTTGGTCTAGGGAGAGGATGGGGGAGGCAGGCTGCCTGTGCCCAGCACCTAGCAGTCTGCCAGCCCCCTGGGGAATGAAGGGGGACAGGAGGCTTGGCTGGCAGCCGTCTGGGCTCAGGCCTGTCTGGCCGACTTACCATGGTCCCTGGGTACCCATGCACACCCAACCCCTGATCTGAGGCTGGGCAGTGCATGGCCCCTGGTACAGAGCATCTTATTTCAGAAATGTTGCAAACTCTCACAAACGGCTTCTTTCTCATGGCTCTGCAGGTCCTGCAGCTGTACATGGGGGGAAGCCACACTTGGTAGCCAGAAAGCAGCCTCAGGGTCACTGTTGCCCATAGCTGGCACCCCATGGATGCAACAGTTCCACCAGAGGACCACACCATCCTCCTCAACTGGCTGGTGGATGCATGGGCCTAGTGGCCAGAGGAAGTTGCACACAAGGAGGTGTGGGACTGGATGGACCAGGAGTTTCGGGTGCAACTTGTGGCCCTGGAATGTGAGTGGGTGGAGGCGCTGTGGGAGCAGAACATAATTCTGGGCAGGGCAGTGCAGGCCATGGATGACAACTGCCAGGCTAGAAACCATCCTGGCTCTGGTGGTGACCTTCATGCTGCCTGCTGCCTAGCCCCCAACCCTAGCCCCAGCTACCTCCTGGAAGCCACCTGCTGTTTAGCAGCAGGCCCCTGCCATGGGCCTGGGAGGAGATCCTGCACCACCTCCAGCAGCCAGGAGCCCCTGGCCTGGACCCTGCCCAAGGCACCCTGCCACCCAGCCCCCACCCTGGAGCTGCTCGTCTTGGCTCCATGCAGGTGCAGAGCTGGAGTTGCCTCTGCAGTGAAGCCAGGACCACATGCCAGTCCTGCTGGCTCTGAACACTGGCTGCTGGAGGGAGAGCTGCCCCTGCTGGGGAACAACCATCCACCATCACCCCTGGGCGAACTGCCCACCCACTGGGCTTGCCATGGTGTACACATCCATAAGGGAACTGCCAGAGGCCAGGGTGCTGGCAACTTGTCCCTGGGTTCTGCCCCCTTGGTGCTGCCACCCCATGGCCCCCCATAGCAGGTCGACACACAAAGCACGTTATTGTACGTAGTTTGCACAAGGAAGAGGGTGCTTTATTGTTGGTGTGTGGGATAGGTGGTAGAGGTGCTCTGTTGTTGTGCAGAGCATAGGGAAAGGGACTCTGTTTGCTGGGGAGGGAGTGGGGCTCTGTTGGTTGGGGAGGGGGTCCTATTTGTTGTGAGGGGAATAAAAGCTTTTTCTTCTGAGATGTGTCTGCATTGAATGTGGTGCAGGGGACAGGGGGTCCTCAGTGAGCAGTGGTTCAGGCTGGCTACAATGGGGAGTGCAGGAGGAGGAAGTCAGCCAGCGCCTCTTATAGCCGGTGCTTTGGCCCCTGGTGACGGGTGTGTGGCTTGCCCAGGACCTCAGCAGGGGGTGGTGCCTTTGCTGCCAGTTGTCCTCTATCCACCACACCTCCTCCTCCCAGGCCTCACAGAAGAGCTCCCCCTGGGACTTGCAGATGTTATGCAGCATGCAGGTTGTGACAGTGATCTGGAGGAAGTTGTCCTTGGTGAGCTTAAGGTGGCCCAAGGCACACTCCACCAGGGCACAGGTCTGGCCCAGGCACCAGTTAAAGTGGTCCTGGTGGGGGCCCAGCTGGCCGGTGTATGGCCACATGGGCCAGGGCAGGAGTGGGTAGGCAGGGTCCCCAATGAGGAGGGGTGGGACCACCACAGTGCCCATTGGCAGGTCTGGCGTCCTGGTGTGAAACAGCCACTTTGCACCATGCCTGGCAGGGCAGAGTTTTGGAAGATGCAGGTGTCATGGGCACTGCCTATCCAGCTAGTGTTCAAATGCCTGGTGTCACAGTAGTCAACGATGACCTGGAGCACTATGGAGGGAAAGCCCCTCTGGCTGTAGTGGGCCTGGTCACCATGGGGTGGGCAGGTGATGGAAATGTGGGTCCTGTCCAAAACACTGATGCAGTGTGGGGAATCCCAGGGCACGGAACCCTGCCACCACTGCCAGGGGACTCTGCAGGTGGAGCACCATGTGCCATGGTGCAGGGAGGCAGAGGTGGTGAGGAGAGAGCTGTTGCATACTGCCCCTGTGCTGTACACATTGCTTCTAACCAGGGAAGTGGCTGGCCAGGGAGCAGAGAGCAGGACTGGCTTTTCAAGTGGGCTAATGGCAGCTGTAGCTGCAGCTGGAGCCTGGAGCTACCCCGGGTGGTGGCAGGAGCCCATTGCAGGGTTGCAGGAAGTCATACCAATTTGTTGCTAAGAGCAGCAAATCTGCTGCCAAGTCCCTGTGTGTGCAGATGTTTGCCCAGGAGTGTTTACTCACAAGTAGTTTACTTGTGAGTAAACTGATCTGTCACAGGCCAGCTGGGCACTGTGAGTGTATCAATTTAGTTGCAGGCTGACTGGGTGCTGCAACTGTACCAGCCACTGGGCTGTTTGGTTCGGGATCGAGTAGGTGGAGTTGGGAGTGAAGCAAAGACAAGTTTCAATTACAACAGTAAAAATGAATTTTACTTATAACAGCAAAAATACAGTTTATACATATAACAGTTAGTAAAAAGGTTAAGCTAATAAACAGACAACATAATAATAAAAATTAAAAATTGGCAGTGATAATAAAAACAAACAGACAAATTGACTAAGATTTCCCACTTGGTTAGCAACTTATTGATAGTCCTTCGGTGTCAGGTACAAGTCGAGTTGATTCAGCGAAGTCAGGCATCCCTGATCCTTTTGGCTGGAGGGAAATACCGGGGAAGGTCCCTCAGTCAGGATCTGGTCCTCGCTCACACTGGGAGTAAGGGATCTGGGGGCATGGGACAGCGATGACCATTCTGTTCTGCCCTTCTTGCTGGTCACTTAACCTGCATGTTTTTTTTATATCCTGTTCTATGCTAATCTGTTGGCTTTAGAGCCACTCACAATTTTACCCTATAGCTGTTACCCTATGGGGTTAAAAGGTGTTAGAAATTATTATAATAGGTTACTGCCCAAGCTTGGGTTTTTTCAATAAGCAAATTATACCACATCACTTTGGGGTTTGAGATTGCCATTTTTCCCACCCAAGCCCATCCTACTTAAAAATGTTTTAAGATACATTAATTATACTTTGTGGTTAGGTTTGTTAATCTTACTGACATTAAGCAGAAATTTATTAAATCAGCTAAGTCTGCAGTTTTATTTTTTTTAGTTCTGCTTTTTAAAACTTATGTCCATCTTATGACCGACCGGTACAAACAGTTAAATATAATGTTGCAGTTATACTCCAGACAGGCAGGAAGTGTCTGCAGAAAGCAGTTTCATAAACTCTATTTTAGCCAAAATTTATTATGTGCCTTTATCAGATACTTTCAAAAAGCAGATTTTTTTTTTGCTGTAAGTTGCTCATTAACCCTTTTGGTTCTGGCCTTCACATTGATCTTGAATCAAATGCATGTATAGATACATCCATTGTGTAGTAAGAGAAATGGGCAAAAAGAGGAGGAAGAAATGACTTTCATTTTAAAAAAAATTTCTTTCTTTTTTCAAATGTTTCTAATCACAAACTGGAGTTTTGAGGTCCCAATCCTGCCAGGGTACAGAGGTACTGCTGTAGTGTAACAGAACCCAGATTCTTTGTAGGCTCAGGTGCCTTACCCTTTGGTCAGATGAGGGTTCACAAGCTAGCTGGGAATATAAATAGTTACAACAAACAGCTGTAGAGGCCCACTGAGGTGCTCCAGCTGAATAAGACTCAACAGTCAACTGAGTGGCTCATCTTTATTTCAGGACCCTGCTATGAATTAAGCAGGTTGCAAACCATGCTAATACAAAGAACCCAAGTTCCACTGTACAAATAATAATAAACCAGAGCAAAAGTGATGAACACCAATGTGCAGTTGGTAATATCTAAGCTGTCTTTTTTTTAAACTAGGCTTCAATATCCTTAATATATATTTAAAAGCATCTCTCAACCCTGGTTAGTAGCTGGTGCCTTCCACTGATGTATTCTTTGTACCTTTTTTGCATGGATGTTATCCTTGTGACCAGCTCTCTCTTTCTCTTATCTGGTGGGCCCTCAAATAATAGCTGAAAGTGACTGTTCACATCTTCTGTTATACAATGTCTGTCTCACTGGGTTTTCTATTGCATGCAGCTTAGCCAAGTCTGTAACGGTACAGGAAGAGAACATAAAAAAAGAGCTTCCTATTTTATGTTAGTTTGTAATGGCTCAAAGGATTGTGGGCACCCTGAAGAGAAGATTGTCCAATTTGTCTTTAGTTCTAATTTTTAGCAACCATTTTCTTGTTAAGACTTACAAAAAAAGAGAAAAGAAAAATCAGCCACTTTTGTAGGACAGGATGACAAATGCACTTGAAGGAAATTCCTGCCATCCCTGCATGGAGAGCTGACAAACTCCTAGAGCAATGTTTCTCAGCCCGTGGGTTGTGACCCAAAAGTGGGTTGCAAGAATATATGAAAGGTTCATGAACAAACTTTAAAAATGGATCAACAAATTTGAAAAATGTATTCTTCTTTAAAGGAGAAAAACGTGGGAAACTGTGGCCTTTCCCTTACAAGCTGTCAGAGTTCCAGCCTGCAACGGACTGCTTGGGGCACCCTGTGCCCTCTCCTTCCCCCCTTCCTCCCCACACACACTGGGATTAGAGCAGGAGGGTGGGAGTGAGGAGTACTGGGTCAAGACTGGCCACCAATGTTTACAAATTGATCCTGGTCCAAAAAAGTTTGAAAACCACTGCCCTAAAGCCTAATTTCTAAACTTAACATTCACATTTAAGGTATCTAAAATAACATTTAGCAAAAAATAGCTGAGAGAGTAATTTTAGGTGTTAAAGTACCACCCACACGTACTGTTTTAGGTGTGCTAGCTTGAGAGTTGGGTCCTCTCTTTGGTGTTCCATGAATATGTTCATCTTCCATTGGCTACATAGCTGAAACTCTTTTCAAAGCATTTACTTTTTTCAACTATTAAATATAACTCAGGCTAATTATTGGCCAGTTCCTTTTCTCTCCCTTCTTTCACTCTGGCCATTTCTCTACCTCACCAATATACCTCTTGGAATTATGGATTTCCTATTTGATTAAAAAGAAAGGGAGTGAAGAGATTAAAAAGAAATGGGACTGAAGAGATTCTGGCATATATGCAAACAAGTCAAATTTCACTGCCTTTTCCATTTAGTTAATGAAAGGTTTAGCCTTCTGCTTTTGGGTTTTTATAAAAGCTCTCGCACACTCTGGTAGCAGCCAGCCATGGCCCTCTGGCACCCACACTACCACTGCCCCATTGTGTGGGTGCAACCCTGGTTGGCAGGGTGCTGCACGGGCTCTGTACACTTTTGGGCAGCTGGGGCCACTGCAGCTGTTACCCAGAGCCCAGCACCACTCAGTCCCAGCTCCCCAACAGCACGTGGAGCCACACAGCACCCTGCTGACCTGGGTTGCACCCGTGGGATGGGGCAGTGGCAGTGTGGGTGCCAGACAGCTGGTGCCAGTCCCCACTGCGCCCTGCTGTCCCGTGCTGTGCAGGGAGGGCTCTGCCATGAGGTTCCAGTGACTCCAACAGCAGCTGCTAATGCTGGTGAATGCAGGGCTTTTTTATTGCTGGGATGCTGGGGCTGGTGGGGGTAGGGGGCAGGGGGCAGGTGGGG
>NW_017728995.1:51267589-51268000 GCF_001723915.1 Gavialis gangeticus
GGGGGGGGGGGGGGGATAGGACTAATGGGGGTCCCCCCCCGGTCCCCTCCTCCAGCCCCCCTGCCTCTAACTTACTGGCCAGTAGGCCCCAGTGACCCCAATGGCTGCTACTACTGCCAGTGAATGTGGGGCTTTTTTTTTTTCTTTTAAAGTGCCAGGAGACTGGGGCCAGGTGGGGCAGCCATGGGGGGGTCTGGGAGCACAAACGTGGGCTGGGTGGGGCAGCAATCTGGGGCCTGGGGGAGCAAGCAGGGGTGGGGCATGTGGGGGAGGGTGGTGGCCCCTGCAGGGGCCATGTGGCCCCTGTTGGGGAGGCTGTAGCCCCTGTGTGGGGGCTGTAGTCCCATGGGGGGGTAGTCCATGAGCTGTGCAGGGGAGCTGCACACTGCACGGGCGGGGCAGGGGACTGGC
>NW_017728995.1:51268142-51268786 GCF_001723915.1 Gavialis gangeticus
TCCCTCCACAGCCATTTACATCCCACTCCCCCTCTCCCCACCCCCCTTCTGCAAGCCCCACATCCCCCCAGCACATACCCCATGTGCCCAGCTGCCAGACAAGATGAGACCTGCTGCCAGGAGCTGTGGCTGCAGGGGCAGCTGTCCCCACATCCTGGGTAGTGAAGAGGTCAGCGGGAGCTCTAACTGCTCTATGGTAAGAAAACCAAAGGCAAATACCAAAATATATAGGTATTTAGAATTCATTTTATTATAATAGAGACACTGGTAGGCTTCCAAATTTCTTTAACACTGTAGATAGATCAATAAAACATTGCCCAACTGATTGCTGTCTCTATCTCATGTCTTTCTCTCTTGCTTGCTGTCTTTTGTTTTGATTGTGGAAGAACATGGTTTTGGGGTATTTTACAGAGTGACTTTTAGTTTTTTTTATCAGGGATTTTTCAGTTTTCAAATAGGGAACACCAGAATTCCTGCTAGGGAGGCAAATGGCAGGACCCAGGCAGAGGAGCCTGCTCAGAGCTGGCACCTTGGACCCAGCTGGAGGTGGCTGACCTCCTGGCCAACTGCAGCCAGGAGGACCTGCTTTGACAATTCAAAGCAGGCCAACCACACTAGGAACATCTTCCAGGTGACAGCTACCC
>NW_017728995.1:51273786-51275133 GCF_001723915.1 Gavialis gangeticus
CTTCTAGGTGGTAGCTGCCCAGATGGCCAGGCAAGGGGCACACATGACAGTAGTGTCACACAAAAGCCAACTCTGCAGCCACAGCCCACTGGCAGCTGGCCCAGAGGGGCAGATGACTCTACTGGCCGTGCAGTCCCCATCTGGGTCTGGCAGGTGTGCAGCAGGTCACAGCCGGGCAGCAGCCCCCCCGCCAGACTGCTGCAGTTGGTAAAGTGTGCAAGTAACTCTCAGGGCTGCTTCAGCAGTCCTGATAGCACAAGGGGTAGTGTTCCCAGGTACCAATTGGCTGGGGCCCAGAAGCTCCTGAGAGCAAGTAGCTCTGAGGTACTTTCCAGGGCAGCTTTTTGTACTGCTGGGGCCAAGACAGGGCAGCTTTTTATACTGTAGGCTGTAGCTCCTCTGGCTGCAGATCTGGGAGGAGCTAGACAGGGTTATTTTGCCCCAAGTGGCACAATTTACCCCACACCAAAGTGCATATCTGGGCACGTGCGCTGAGGCAAACAGGTCCAGGTCAAATTTGCACTGCTTTTATTTGAGCTGCTGCAAGCGCATGTACCTGCATGTGTGGACATGCCCATAAGCTCAGCCACAGGGCTACAAATGATGTTGTCTCTAATGCTTACTTGATTTTGAGGAAATTTATCTAAGGTGCTGTGAAGGTATCAGGTAGTAACAGATGTCAGTCTCCTGATCTGGGCCAGATTTGTCCCAGTGATCTGGAAGTTCCTGGAAGTTCCTGACTATCCTGATCTCCAGTATTGATTTCTTGACTATCCAGTTCTCTGCTGTTTGTGTCTCTGGTAAGAACAATAATATTTTGAGGTGACTTTTCCTTCCCTGCTACCTAGACTTGACTTTTTTAATTTTGGTCTAGGGAAGGGGGGTGTACTATTTTTTGCTTTGTGTTTGTATTTTGTGTATGTTTCCCAACTAGCTTTAAAAACCCAAAATAGTTTATGGAGGGGGGGAACAGAGAGGGAAAAAAATACCTGCCAAGCCTTTAAATACCAAGGGACTCAGCTAGTGAATAATTGATACCAAAATCATGCTATAAGTCCATATTTGCACATATATGCCTATTATTGCACATAATGCCTCTGAGGCCATTGATGCCTCAGCAGGACCTGTGAGACTCAATGGCCAGATCCAGATGTTCAAGCATGTGTGGTTTGTGGTATCACAAACCGTTTTGTGGTGCCATAAACCACATATGTTGAACATTAAACTGCCCTGTGCTACTAATTTGCAGCGCTGGGGCAAAATTTCCTACTGGGATTTCCCAGTAGCTAGCCCCCCTCCCCCCCGCCCAAATAAAAAGTGGCACAAAGTACACCAAAGTGCTATGTG
>NW_017728995.1:51275344-51287301 GCF_001723915.1 Gavialis gangeticus
ATGGGGGCTGCCTGCCAACTATGCCTGCACTGAAGCACCTTGTCCCCCAGTCAGCTCCCCCTGCAGCACATGGAGCAGTGGAACAACATGTTCTACTGCAAACTGAATGAGCAAGGGCATGCACCACAGCCTAGAGTAGCGACACAAATCTGTGTCGCTTCTATTTGTGCTGCTGCAAATGCATGCTTTTACTCATGTGGATGTGGCAAATGATTCCTAGATCTCCCGGCCAGTGTAACCCCCTGCATCCACCTTAAATTAGTGGTAATATATTCTCCCTTCTTTATGATAACAGAAAATTATCTCTATCTTTTGTTCAGCTTCTTTAAATAGGCCAGCATCAGTAGAATCCCTGGCCATCCATATGGTCACTAAGTGAAATATTTCTCAAAACACAGTTTGGTATGACTTTTGTGGTGCATAGGCCTTATGTAGGTCTTCTGCACAAATGTAAGGATGAAGAGTGTCTATGTCTGGCCCCTTCAAGCTGTCACAAGATGGAGAGAATTTCTTTCTGTGGTCTCTTCTCACCACTTTTGCCAACCTGCACTTCTGACACTCCCTTCCCTACTGCATTTAGAGTCACTTTCCAGTTTCTTTCCAGTGTGGAAATGAAAGTCAAAATATAAGACCAGGAACATACTAATGCAATGCTCAGTAGTAAAATGGCACCTTAGCTTCAAGAGTCTCAGTCATGCAGGCCCATTAGAGCTTGTAAGGCAGACTCAGAGTCCATATGAATACACACCTGAAGATTGCACTTTGGCATCTTTGGTACCAGCTGAGATGCATTTCAAAGTAGAGCAGTCACTATAATTTAGATTGGGTGGCAAGTTCTGCTGAACAAATTCTTTTGTTGCAAATGTATTCAGATTTTCTTGATCTATGCCTACATGAACTCATGTTACTTTGTGTAATAATTGCTTCTGATAGATTTTATTTAGAGGACTATATAGGGCAGTAGTTTTTGCAAGGATACAGGTTTTTAGAGGTAACCAGTAACACATCTGTACTATCATTTGTTCCCGGTCTCAGGGGTAATAAATAGTTTAAAAAAACATAGCAATAGTCAATATACCTATTAAACCATCTGTTTAAGAGTGCTCAGTGGAGTCAGTTAAGTAATTGTCCCCTTGGGGCAGTTTATATTTTAGAGTATCTGCTTGTCCTTTGGATCCTTAACCTTTAGACAGGTCCACATAGCAATGCTTTGATTTATTTTCTTTGTGTGGTTTTGACCTTCTCCTGGAAGATTGAATTTAACATTATCCTACTCAAGAATGTTGCTCACTAGAAAGAACAACTGTATAGAAAGCTCTCCTTTCCTAACTGGTAATATTCTATAATATCAAGTTATGAAATTCAGTGATAACTACCCACTTTAACTAGAACATAATTATAATAATAGGATGCAGTAATGCGCTGGGTGTTCTGAAGAGAATGCAGTTCAACACGTCTTAATCTGTCTGCATTTTACTTCTCTACTCCAGGAAGTATTCTCAAGTCTTTACACAGGTGAGCCTCAAGTAAGGGTCATGCTTTTGGGTACAATTCTGTTCCATTTGAAGTCAGTGACAAAACTACTTAGATTGCATATAACAGAATTTACTATTTTTTCCTTTGGAATTTCTGGTATATCTTTAGACTGGCTTAGGAAAAACATCAACCTTACCTGGTGGTTGAGCACTCTTCATTCCTATAAAACCAAGTGTCAAGTGTTGTTGCCATGTACGTTGTGGACACACATGTATATGCTACAAACATCCATTATTATTTGACAGCCTCAGATAAGGAACTTTGGCTTGAAAAGTGTAGGGCTCCTGTAGATGTTCAGGGAGCCAGCTATGATGTGCTGGAAATCCAGCACTCTGGAGCAGACTCAATTAATAGTCTGCTGGAGCACAGAAATTAATGTGCTCCAGCAGCCTCCCATGTCACGTGCATCAGTGTTGCCAAGCTCAAAAATGGCAGTGGGGCATTTTAAACTAAAGCTCATTCAATGAGCTTTAATTCAAAGTGCTGTGCCACCATTTTTTAGTGTGGGGGACACTGATGCACGTGAAGTTTGGGTGCTTTTAATTAGCATGGTGTGCTAATTAAAGTACCCCCCACACCTCATGGAACTTGTGTAAAAATGCCCATAAAGACTGACCTATCTTCTCTCCTTGAGTGGTAGTCATCTTTAGGTTACTGCTACAACATATTGACTGTGCAGTAGGAGAAGACCTATGCTGATGCTGTTCTTTAGGATAATGCTCTTCCTGTTTATTTAAGTTTCTAATTGGGTGTATTTTCTATGACTATGAAACTGATTTTCCAACAGCAGAAACAAGGCGATGTAAGATCACATTGTCACTTAGGCAGTATGATGGATGTATATAGCACAATTGCAAATAGGTTTGAAGAGTTCCATGTCTATTTGAAGTTGGTCCTATGATTTATTTCTCTAGCTTTTATTTTACTCTGTCCTTCAGAATTTGTGATCACTATAAACCTACCACAGCGTTTTAAATCTATGTCTGTATATTAAAAAAACAGGGTTTTTTACGGCAGTACCAAAAAGAGACTATTTTGTATTTTCTAGCAAAGTATTGCACCTTAACAATGATTAAACATTGCTACAAAATAGACACTAAACATGCATAATACTAAATATTAATAAAGGGACAACAAAAGAGACCTCCCTGTTGTTTCGGGAGGTTTGCTGCTTGCCTAGAACCCAGATCTGAGATGTCACGGAGGGGCTACCGAGGCTTATCCCGCCCTCTGACTACTACCCCATGCTGCTCATCCATGTGGGCACCAATGATACTGCCAGAAGAGACCCTGAGCATATCAAGAGCAGCTACAGGCCTCTAGGTGCAAGTGTGAGGGGGTCTGGGGCTCAGATTGTGTTCTCATCAACCTTTCCTGCCAAGGGAAAGGACCTGGGCAGGAGCAGGTGCATCCTGCAAATGAACATCTGGCTGCGCGGGTGGTGTTGCCAGCAGGGATTTGGCTTCGTCGACCATGATATGTTCTTCTAAGAAGGATTTCTGGGAAGAGATGGGATCCACCTGACAATGAAAGGGAAGAGAGTCTTCACAGACAGGCTCGCTAATGTAGTGAGGAGAGCTTTAAAAGAGTTTTGCTGGGGGATGGAGACAAAAGCCCTGAGGTAAGTGAGGAAGCAGAAGACCTAGGGAAAGAGCAAGCAGCAGAGGCAACAGGGGAGGTACTTTTATACTTCCTGAGAAATCAGGGCAATCAACTAGTTACCTCAGGTGCCTGTACATAAATGCATAGGGCCTGGGAAATGAGCGGGAAGAATTGGAAGTCCTTGTACAGTCATGGCACTGTGACATGATTGGAATAACAGAGACTTGGTGGGAGCTCACTTGGCTGGAGCACTGTCATGCATAGGTACAAATTGTTCAGGAAGGACAGGCAGGGTAGAAGAGGAGGAAGAGTTGCATTTTATGTAAAAAAGCTGTATGATTGCTCAGAGCTCCAGTATGAAGCTGGAGATAGGCCTGTTGACAGTCTCTGGTTTGGGGTCAGAGAGGAGAATAACAAAAGTGATGTCATGGTGGGGGTCTGCTATAAACCAGCAGATCAGGAGGAAGTGGTGGATGAAGCTTTCTTCAAATTGCTCGTGGAAGTTTCCCGATCACAGGGCCTGGTTCTCATGGGGGACTTCAGTCAACCTGACATCTGCTGGGAGGGCAATACAGTGGTGTGCAGGCAATCCAGGAAGTCTTTGGAGAGTGCTGGAGACAACTTCCTGGTGTAAATGCTGGAGCAGCCAACTAGGGGCCATGTTCTTCTTGACCTGCTATTCACAAACAGGGAAGAATTGGTGGGGGATGTAGTAGTGGATGGCAACTTGGGCAGCAGTGACCACAAGATGATAGAGTTCAGGATCCTGAGGAAGGGAAGGGAACAGAGTAAGGACCCTGGACTTGAGAAAAGCAGACTTAAACTTGCTCAGGGCACTCATGGGCAGGACCCCCTGGGAAGCCAGACTGACAGGGAGAGGAGTCCAGGAAAGCTAGCTGTACTTTAAAGAAGCCCTGCTGTGAGTGCAGGAACAAACCATCCTGATGTGCAGGGAGACTAGCAAGTATGGCAAAAGATCTGGTTGGCTTAGCAGGGAACTCGTTAGTAAACTAAATCATAAAAGGAAGCTTATAAAAATGGAAACTTGGGCAAATAACTAGGGAAGAATATAAGAGCATTGCTTGGGCATGCAGAGATGAAGTCAGGAAAGGCCACAGGACAACTGGAGTTGCAACTAGCATGGGACCTGAAGGGCAACAAGAAAGGTTTCTACAAGTATGTCGGTAGCAAGAGGAGGATCTGGGAAAGTGTGGGTCCCTTACTGAATGGGGGAGGCAACCTAGTGACAGAGGATGAAGAAAAGGCTGAGGTGCTCAGTGCCTTTTTCACCTCAGTCTTCACAGGCAAGGTCAGCTCCCAGGATACTGCTCCAGGCAGCACAGTTTGGGGAGGAGGTGAGCAGCCCTCCATGGTGAAACAACAGGTTGTGGACTACTTAGAAAAGCTGCACAAGTCCATGGGGCTGCGTGGGATACACCCAAGGGTGCTGAGGGAGTTGGCTGATGTGATTGCAGAGCCATTGGCCATCATCTTTGAAAATGCATGGTGATGAGGAGAGGTCCCGGATGATTAGAAAAAAGGGCAAATGTAGTACCCATATTTAAGAAAGGGAAGAAGGAAGATTCAGGGAACTACAGACCAGGCAGTCTAACCTCAGTCTCTAGAAAAAGCATGGAGTAGATCCTCAAGGAATCCATTTCCAAGCACTTGGAGGAGAACAAAGTGATTAGGAACAGTCAGCATGGATTCGTCAAGGGCAAGTCATGTCTGACCAACCTGATTGCCTTCTATGATGAGGTGACTGGCTCTGTAGATGCGGGTAGACAAGTGGATGTGGTGTACTCTGATTTTAATGAGTCTTTTGATATTGTCTCCCACAGCATTCTTGAAGGCAAGTTAAGGAAGTATGGCCTGGATGAATGGACTGTAAGGTGGATAGAAAACTGGCTGGAGCATTGGGCTCAGAGAGTAGTAATTAATGGCTTGATGTTTAGTTGGCAGCTGGTATCAAGTGGAGTGCCCCAGGGGTTGGTCCGGGGCTGATTTTGTTCAATGTCTTCATCAATGACCTGGAAGATGGCATAGATTGCACCCCCAGCAAGTTTGCAGATGATACCAAGCTGGGGGGAGTAGTAGGTACACTGGAGGGTAGGGCTTGGATTCAGGGTGACTTAGACAAATAGGAAGATTGGGCCAAAAGAAATCTCATGAGGATCAGCAAGGACGAGGGCAAAGTTCTGCACTTAGGATGGAACAATCCCATGCACCAGTACAGGTTGGGGGCTGACTGGCTGGGCAGCAGCTCTGAAGAAGAGGACCTGGGGGTTATGGTGGGGACAATAAGCTGAATACGAGCCAGCAGTGTGCTTTTGTTGCCAAGAAGTTTAACAGCATACTAGGTAGCCAGGCGGTCAAGGGAAGTGATTATTCCTCTCTATTCAGAACTGGTGAAGCCACATCTGGAGCACTGTGTTCAGTTTTGGGCCCCTCACTACAGAAAGGACATAGACAAATTGGAAAGAGTCCAGCAGAGGGCAACAAAAATGGTTCAGGGGCTGGGGGACATGACTTATGAGGAAAGACTGAGGGAACTGGGCTTATTTAGTCTAGAAAAAAGGAGACTGAGGGGAGATTTAATAGTAACCTTCAGCTACCTGCAGGGGGTTTGAAAGAGGATGGAGCTAGACTGTTCTCAGTGGTGGCAGATTACAGCACAAGGAGCAATGGTCTCAAGTTGCAGCAAGGGAAGTTTAGGTTAGTTATTAGGAAGAATTTCCTCATCAGGAGAGTAGTAAAACACTGGAACAGGTTACCCAGAGAGGAGGTGGAAGCTCCAGCTTTGGAGATTTTCAAAACCCAGCCAGACAAAGCTTTGGCTGGGATGACCTAACTGGGGATGGCCCTGCTTTGAGCAGGGGGTTGGACTAGAGGACCCGCTCAGGTCTCTTCCAATCCTAATTTTCTATGATTCTATGACTCTAACGGATGCAGCTGGAGAGGAAAAACTGAGGAAGTGCATGATAGAGATGATGTGGGTTCAATTCCTAGCTTTGCCTCAGGTGTTGATCTTAGAGGGGAGGTTTGGAGGGGAAGCTACTTGATCCTTGTTTGCCTCAGTTTTCTGTTTGTACCATGGAGAATAATTTGTTTTTCTTTGTCCTTTTCATTTCATTAGCTATTTAGTTTGCAAACACTTAAGGGTGTGGACTTGTGTCCCACAAAGCTGGTGCAGTTTGTGTGTGTGTACGCATACATGTGCATGCAAGGACAGTATGGGGGATATGCAGTCTATGTTAGGGGACAGTTGTCTTTCACAGAGTATATTTCAACTGATGCTTATTGAAGTCTGGCAAATGGGGGATTGAAGCACAAGAGAGGGAGTGTGCTTACGGGTGCAGGTCTAGCGGTTCCACTTTGTGAGGGAGGTGTGTTTTAAGGACACTAAGGAACCTTAGGCTGCAGTAATGGCCATGGAGCTTCTTCTGTGATACTTCTCAGGTCAGGAAAATTTCTTCTTTTAACCCTGTGGTTGCTAGCTGTGTGCTGTAATGAGAATTTGATCTGTAGTCTGCCTAGCTGTACTGTCTGCGCAACATCAGTGATCTGAGCTATGTTAGACAAGATATGAAAACCCTCATTCAGAGTAAGAACTTGTGGTAAGTTCCTCAGGTGACGTAGATCTGTGTAGCTTTTCTTCAATAAAGTAGTTAAGAGGCTGACTCTCTATTAAATCTTAAATTTAGAAGTGGGATGCAGCAAGGTGGAGAGACTCTTGCTTCCATATATTTAGTTTGCTTCTGTCAGTGTCTATCAAAGCTTATCCTAACTAGTTTACCTGGGTGTGCTTCTCTTTGATTGCTTCTATTACAGCATTTTTACTGTCTTTATCATGAGAAGTAGTTATATTTTGAAGCAGAATGAGTCTGGTATTTTAGCTGGCCTATGGCAGGGAAGCTTCATAAGAATATGCTCTAATAATACCTAGTTCATTGTATTGCTCTTTTCATTGGTAGATGTCAAAGTACTTTGCATAGGAGCTAGGACCATTATCTATTTTAAAGATGGGAAAAGTTTGGATAATAAAGATGGGAAATCAGTCCCATCAGATATTATCACAGGGAATGCTTAGGACCTGCACCATAGCCTATGACTGAAGCCGCTCAATCCAATTTGAACTTGTACAATAATTTATTATTTTCTGAAGCACCTTTTGAGCCTATTTTAACTTTTTGACTGATTATTTCACCAACAGTAAATATGAAATATTATTACAGAGATTGCCAAATCCTCTTCACTAATTACTTTGAATTTTTATTATTTAAAATCTAGCTGGTTTAATTAAGTTGCTATAATCTTCAGTCAGCAATATTTCCCTGCAAGCATATAATCTTTCAATGACCAGAAAGCTGAGCTAGCAACAACTCATGTTGCCACTCATGTGGATTATACTTTCATAGAAGGAAATCAGGCAAATGTCTTCCAGCATACCTGGAGACAGGTAGCTGGAGCAGATAACTTAATCAGAACACCATGCTTTGGGTGAGCAGTAAGACTGTGAGCACCCCCCATCCTGTTTAGTGGTGTGTAGCATCACTAGTGATATTACAAAATTTGTGATCAGGTATTGCAACTAACCAGATTCTGGCAAATGTGCAGTGGGGAGACCACTTTTTTTGCTTTCTCCCTGCATAGGACATGCACTGTAGAATACATGACTAGAATCATAGACTGTCATGTTACTGAATGTTAGCAACATAGGCAAAGAGTTACAAACCATCAGGATTCAAATATGACCATGATTTGGGGAAGTTCAGATCTGGGTCCAGTCTATAACTTTGGGTTTATTTAGAGTTCCCCAGTGTTGGAACAGTGAACAGAGTTCCACAGTGTTCCTCCGGCGGCAGGCATAGAGGAAGATGTGGTTTTTGCATCTTAGGCAGGCAGGCACAATATATGCAGCTGTACTACCAAGTCAGGCAAAAATTAATATTAGATATTGAGGAACCTCTCTACTTTGTGCTGTGTTAAAATGATTACCAAGGAGCTGAACAAGTGGAAAAGTGCATTGATTTTAGGGGTGCACCAGTAGAGATTTTTGGGGCTGATACTGATAGCCGATATTTAAGGAGGCATATCGGTCAATACCGATCTGATTTCCGATACAGCTGTCTCCAGATGGTAAGTCTGATGTAGTGGGGAGAGAAGGGGCGTGGTGGGGGGGAGCAGATCAAGGGGCATGCCCAGGTGGGGTGGAAGGGCCAGAGCCAGAGCTTGGGGGGCGGGATGTGGCTCCTACTGCTGCTTGCACCCCAGGAAGGCATGGGGTGGGGGTGTGCCCCCTAGATCTGCACAGGGCTCTTCTTGGCGGGGGCTCGGCTCAGAGTGGGCACTGGCAGCACTGGGAGGATCTTGCATCTATCCCATATTTTGCTGCTGCTCCGCTCCCAGTGCAGCCACTGCCAGCTGCCCTGTGTAGCCCTGGCTCAATGCCCCGCCTCCACCCACACACCGGGAGGACTACATCCTGCTTGCCACCACCCAAATTTGAGTTAAATAGACTATTCCAACTTTTCTCTGAGCCTAACCTGAATTAAAATGAACTGTGCCAAACAGGAGATTTTACCACTCCTTTAACTCTCCTATGAAATATGAACTTTCATTTCTACCTGGAAGAACTTTTACAATCTTTTGTCTTATGCCTGAAGAAGAGCGCTTGTGCCTGAAAGCTTGCAATTAAAGATTTTTTATTTTTGCAGAAATCTAGTTGGTCTAATAAAAGATATCACCTCTACCACTAGTTCTGATTCCTTTTATCTAGATGGAGAATTTTACATAGGAAGAATTATTCTTTAATTCCTGTGCTGCTCCTGTAAGGCTAACTTGTTCAGAAGGAAAACTTCTGCCTGTGTCTCTCAATAAAAGTCAAAACATTTACAATTTGTTATTTGTGTGTATGTACATGTGGATGCTTAGCATGTAGTTCCATAATTTTATGAATAGGAAGGAAATCTATTAGCCAGTGTAGTATCCAATGTAACACATTTGTCTGAGAATATGTACAAATCCCTTCAAATTACTTGAGGATAAAAGGAAATGTTTGCTGTAAGTAGTATGTTGTTCTTAAAAATGGAGGGAACAGTTCCAAAAGCTTATAATGCATCAGCTTTTAATGGCTAACTCAGTTTACCCACGTAGTTTCCAAACACAAGAGACTTGGCTTCATGCACAGATAAAGGCTCAAATGGGTAATATTAAATTTGTAGGTTCCTTTTACTGTTGTGCCTCACACCCACTGGACCTATAAATTCCTTAGAGGTCTCAGATCTTTAATTCCCCTAAGGAACGAGTTGACCAAAGAATGTCTGTTTTGCTTGAAAGACCTCATTGTTTTAATGGAAAATGGAGAAGGCTGCAAGATATTGTATTCTAGTCATTTTTACTTGCAGGGACTTGCAATGGTTTCCTTTCCCTGGGAAAGTTAATGGTAACCAGTAGACCACACATACAGATAAGTTATAGGTAGCCACAAGCTTTTTAATGTTTAACAAAAGCAAAATGAATCCAAGTCTTTGCACTTTCACTCTTTGCAGAGGAATCTCTCTGTGTGGTACTCATGAGTGTTCCTATGACTCCTCCTTTCCTATACTTTCAGGTTGTCTTTCATCAGTAATTTGAATATCAACCAGGGCTAGAATAAATGAAAGACTGCACCATCTGATTTGTCCAGAGTGATTACCTACAACCTTAAATTCCTAGAGACTAATTTGTGATGTGGTGACTTATGGCCAAAGATGAAAGTAACTGCTTAATTTTCTTCCTTATGTACACAGAGGGTCATGATGTCAAGCAGCCTCTAACTGCCTTAGTCTAAGCTTCTTTTTTGTCTAAAACTATTGCATTTGCAAAGCCCAGTGTATGAAGTATTTGCTTGCTTAGCTGTTAAAATGAGAGGTGGGGGCTGAAAAATCAATATCAGACCTCTGCAGCAAAATTCAGAAGGAAGCTTTTGTTCTGTCTTGAGCAATGAAGAAGAGGTTATAGGCACATGTGAATAAAAGGGTACTCTGTTGAGTATCCTTTATGGTGATCAGAATTTAAAGGAGCATCAGAAAGTGAGTATAGGGCGTGGGAACAGAGATGGTAAAGAGCTATTTTTAATAATGTAAGGAAATTCTCTTTAATGTAACAGATGGAAAGGCTATCAGTGTTGCCTCCAAGAATAATTTTAAAGAAATAGAAATTGTTACAGTTAAGTCTAGGCTCCTTAACTAGGCTCTGCCACCTCTTGGTTTGAAGTACAAATAGTGATTCCCAGAAGGGCATTTGCTGCTGTTCTGAAGGGTTTGTACTCTTCATCACACCACATCCATAAGAGAACTCTTGGTAGTCACTTTTCTTTCCTTAAGTGCAACTTGCTTCGGTTTTTGAAAATCAAGCTTCTGTGGAAGTTCAGCTTGATGAAGTAGTATTTAGTAGGAAGTTATTGTTAATCAGTATCAATACAATCCACTCATTAAACTGACCTGTGAGGCACAATTTCTATGGCTTCAAACAGGTATTTCAGAAATAAAAGCATGCTGCCTCTCCTCTTCTTCAAGGAGCTGCATAAAATCCTGAAAACTCTACCTTCAAAATAGTGAAGAAAATTGCCACAGTGACAATTTCTTGGACAGAAGACAGAAGCTTTTAGCTGCATGGATTCTGATGGGAAGGACCTGGAAGAGGATCAGAGTAAATTGAGAATAAAGGAAAGAAATTAACCACTTAGCTACACAAGGAGAGATTTTTTTTTTGATGACAGCAAGTGTGGGAACATGTAGAGGTCATCATTATCTGGAGCATTTTTTATTCTGGTATTGCTGGCTCCACAGAAAGAGGCCCTTTGTGGAAACTTTTGGAGGAATTCAAGGAAACACATTTTGCCTATGAGGAGGATTAATGGAAACATCCCCTTTTTAAACTATAGAAAGAAATGGAAAGCAAGCAGAATGGTACCACTGTATTTAATTATTTTTGGGAAGAAGATTAAGCATTATAAAACTAGCTGCTTCTCTGGGCCCATCCTACCTGATCAGTTATACCAGTGGAGGAAAAGCATATGGTGTCTCCTGTGCCAGTTACTTCCCTTAGCTGGAGACGTCCACAGTTTTACCTCTTGCACCTAAGCATAAACACTGTGAGGAGCTAACCACCCTGACTTGAGGAATATGAAGAGAAGGGACCATGACTTTGCACTGGCTGACAGAACTGATATTTATGGAGTATAACTGTGGGTACCCCAATGAGTAGTGTTTTATAATTCCTGAATCCCCAAACCTAAGTTTGAATAGGTTAGGATTTATACAACATGTATGCTGCAAGACAATGACTCTAAATTCTACTATGTACCATAGTTTGCCAACTGTAAAAAGGATGTTATATTTAACAGCAGTAATGTTATTAGCCTCTTTTTTTAATCTTTCCTTTCATCCAAGGCTCTCAGGGTATGTATAAACATTACATTTAGGATGATCTAATCAGGATTAGATTGATCTAAATGCTCAGGCATGCAGGTATTTACAGGGCTTAAATCACCCTAAAATGGCACACCCAATCTAGTTAGCTCACCCGAGAGGTGAAGTAACTTTTAGATTGATTTAGGCTAACCAAAGCTAAAATGGATTAACTCAGTCTAGTGAATGCTTGTACATGTTCACAGCACAGCCCTGGGGCTGATAAAGCCCAGCCACTCATTCCAGACTGTGCTGTTCCTATCCCCCCCACCCCTCCGACTGGGCTTTTTTTAGCCCCCTCCTTTTTCTCTCCTCTTTGTCCCATCCCCCCATACTTCCGGTCTCTCTGTCTTCGCAGCCTTCTTT
>NW_017728995.1:51287442-51296180 GCF_001723915.1 Gavialis gangeticus
CGGACCCACCAACCTGTCTGCCCTTGAACACTCACCAGCTTCCTCTACCCCCGATCCTGCCAGCCCCTCCACACTGAGTTACTTTCCTTGGGATGTCCATACTGCTCCCAGCAGCAACAAGTGCTTGAATACAAAGCTCCTGATTTAGGTTTAGACAGCTTAAAGTAAACTGTCACTCTGAACCTAAACTGGGTCCAACAAATGCTTGTTTGTATTGCACCTTGGAGTGTGATTATGTTTATTATTGATTTATGGGTGATGAATGGAAATTAGAATGAGGGATGGTATAGACATGTCCAGATTTAGGAAAGAAGTTGAGACTAGATTCTATAATTGTAATTGTAATTGTTACTCTAGAATTGTTATTTTTCAGTAGTATTAATAAAAACACTGCAGGAAGGAGGAGTCAGTCTGGGAGCTGACAAGAGCTTCTTGACTAGTAGAAAGAATGAGGTCACTTGTGAAGAACTTTGGGATCCTTCAGGAGGGAAGGCTCTGTGTAAAAGGTTATCATATTTAGGAAAACTAATGGCTTTTTCAAGAGGTCAGTAAACATCTCATTCATTGTGCTCCTAGGGGCTACGTACAGACAGTCAAAAAGCCCAAGGCTGAATTGATTCGTTCTTTGCTGGTTAATCTAGGCTATTCAGGAAATGCAGCCACATGCCTGCAGTGACTCAGGCTAGAAACCAGGGGGCACTAGAGCACAGCTCTCTGGCTGTGCATTCACTTCCTCTTCTTGCTGCCTTGTCTCTGAGACTTGCAGTTCAGAATTACAACAGCAGGACTCTGCACCACTTCCTCTTCCTGCTTCCAGGTGCCTCTGGGATTTGTAGCCCACAATTGCAGCCAGCGGTAAGTTTTTATCAGGGCGGGGCAGCTCTCTACTTGGGAAAAGGGAAGTTTAACCCCCTTCCTGGCCCCAGGCTCCAGACCCCAGCCAGGGTTTGCCTTGGGGCAGGCAGTCCCTGCCTTCACCCTCTCCCCCAACCCTTCTCTGGTAGAGCAGACAGCCCAGCCCAGGCCAGCGCAGGGCTGGAAAGCATGCTGGGGAGTTGTGATTTAACTTGAACCAGGAAGGAGTCTGGGACAGAAGTTTCATAACCCGGTCTGATCCAAATCAGTTAAGTCTGATACTACATTCAACCAGGTTTATCTTAAACCAGTTTCAGCCATTTTCAAACTGGTTTACATGCACTGAACTTATGTTCTGTTACAGGTTTAAACCCGTGTCTGATCACTTAAACTGGTTTCTGCGTAACTTCTGTCCCTAGTCAGGGTACATGCCAGGTTAAATTTTTCTGTCTTGGCATATCTTTAAAATCATAAAGACTTTTATTTGGTGTTAATGTAGATCCCATGAGCACTTCTATGGGGCTTTCATTGTCAATTCAGCATTAAAGTACCATTAAAGTAAAGTGTTACTGTAAAAGGGAGAGTTTGCCAAACATTTATCAGAAGAGCACTGTACTTTACAAGATGGGCAAGCGTTCACTCTTTCCATTTTCATGTAAAAGTCAGAGATGAGCTTCCTTATTGATTAGACAAAACAACAGAGAATAGATGTGTGGGAACTGTTGGCAACACTTATGACAAATGGCAAATTATTACATATGAATTTTCTATGTGTTGCATTGCAGTAGTTAAGAAAAACTTTATATGGTGTTCACGGGAATGCTCCCTGAAACTAGATTAGTATCGTGGTATGGTGTCATCAGACCTGGTGACTCTTGCTGATACAACCACATTGCAAAGTTTCTCTTACAACTCATGGGAATAGTATGTGGTATTTCTCTTTAGCATCATATATACCTGTGGTTTTTACATGATGGAGATATATAAGACTCATTTTTCAAAAGGGACCATAGTACTTGGGAGGGAAAGTATCACTAAAAATCAAAAGGACTTGGGGCCACTAAGTCACTTAAGGGTAACATTTTTAAAAGGTACTTAACAATAGCATGAACTAGAAGGTGTTTTAGTATTTCTGTAGGAAACTTCTGGATTGTGCTTCCATCAATGTCCATGTAACAGTATCAGTTCTGAGACCTTTTCCCACCCCCTCCACTTACATTTAGAACTTTTATACCAGAAATGGTCAAGTGGGAAAGATTGGAAGCTGTATTGTTGGGTAGAAAAAAGTAAGCAGCAATACCTAATTCAAGCTTTCACAAAACCATGAGTCAGCCTGATAGGAATTGAGAGATTAAAATAATCAATTTCTTTGTTTGTTTTCTGATTTGGAGGCTATCAGGCACCCTTGGGTTATAGTTCACATTTGCAGAGAAAAACTAGAAACACTCTTTTTAAATGAAAGCTGAGGTTACCATTTCATTCCATGACTCTAGGACTTCTGGCTTTCAGAAATGCATCAAATATTAAGAGAGCTGATAAAATCAATAGTTGGCAATGGAGCTGGTGTGAAATTGTTTGACAAGGTGTATGGGGTTGAAGAGGCCATCACTGAACTTGTAGTGAGAATGTGCCAGTTCTTGCTAAGTCTCATCAGGAAATGTCTCTGGTTCCTGGATAAATTTTCAGGATGAGACGGGAACAGACAGCCAGAGCTCAGAAAAAACAATAACTCAGGAGCTGGGCATTCAGATAGATGCAGGGTACCCTTTGCTTGAGTTAGGGCATGGAAGTAAATTTGGCTGTCCCACATTTCAGCTGATTGTCCTGGCAACCAGGCTATTTTCATTTCTCTTAGGGGAGGGGAAGGGGTGATATTTACAAGTCTTTCCTTTTTGTTGAATAGAAAAAAAATATTGGCCTGGGCAAGCATGTCTTTTGTAATCCCAGCATATTCTCAGCGCTGCTGAATGAATATCAGGCAACAGACACCATCACATTTTGAAGATCCCTGGGATTATCTTTCCTTGTTTTTTACCTTAGAAAGATCATTAAGTGGAGTTCTTTCTCATGCCATAGTAGCATTCCCAAGGAAGATTCATGATTGGATTATGTTCCTTGGCATTATAAATCAGACCTAAAGGCAGGGATATGTTGATGGTTTGAAGTAAGTAGAAAAATAAATTGGGAAATGAGAAGGTCTAGGTCTGTAAAGACATAAATATAAAATGTTAAATCCCCAAATAAGAAAATGCAAATGTTTAATTCTGAAACATGTTTTGGACAAATGGAAAAACTGTACTCAGCAAGCGTCTTCTGAAGTGACAGGGAAGTGAAATTTGGAAGAATACAACATTTTGAAATTTTTTGTGACAGTTTTTATACAATTCAAAATACACTAGGAAGCATTGAAAAAAAGTGTTCTTCAAGGGAGACTAGTCAGAAGATGCAAAAATTCCATTAAAAAAACCTAAAAGCACACATACAGTTCTACTGGTTGAATTGATCTTGCAGCGCTAAATAATTTACTATTTATTTTAGCCTGTGGTTTTTGGTTTTGGGGTGTTTTTTTTTTTGTCCTTTGTCCAGCAGAGGCCTGTTACTTCAGAGGCTTGTTTTACTATAAGTAGTATAAATACAGACATCTTTCTTTCCCAGCACAATCCCTCTCTGTGACTCAACTCAGTCCTAAGCTGTAGGAAATGTTAAGGTTATGATTCATCCTTCCAACCTGTTTATTTAGACTTTTATTAAAAATGTCCTTTTCATAACAACGAAAAGATCAGAAATTATTTGAGGAAAGTTATTTTAAAACATATTTGCATCTTGTACATTCGCAGTGCTCAAAAGGTAGTTTGTCCTCTTACATGTAGAATAATAGCATAAGAACTTAGAAAAACCTGCCAATCTAATGGTGATGGTGCGAGTGTCTGTACTAGAAATAGAAGGTCTTTTTGTGATGTATTAGCAACTTCAATTCATAGTGGTTCTCAAACGTTACACTTTTTTTCAGACTTCCTCCTCCTACACCAATTCATGCCACAAGCAACTTTTATGAAATGAATACAGCTACACTGATGCACAACTTGTGTAAGCAAGAGCCGAATTAGGGTATTACTATTAAAATAAGTTTGCTTCAGTTTTGCTACGGATAACAGTAGTGTTGAGGTGATGTTGCCTTGATGGTCCAGGAAGTAGGAAAGATGCAAGAATTCTTATGGGTGGTATATTTTATTGGACCAGTTGCATGGTTGGGATAGACATAGGCAAGCTTTCAAATATCACAGTACCCTTCCTCAGGTCTCTGGGAAAGCAGCAGACGTGCAAGACATACATGGATGCCTTTCGCTATAAATAATATAATTTAAGTGAAGAGCTCTTGTATATCACTGTCGCTCCTGATGAGAATAGTACTTGAATGATAGAAAAGAATTACACATCTGTCCTTCCCTTTTCTGGGATGTTTGGTGGGGTCGGGGGCAGATTCCATTCTTATTCCCTGTGTTTTATTCCAAACACTGCCACTACTTTACTAGATGACCTTGCTACGTCTCCATTTCACCAGCTATAAAATGCAGAGGCCGAGTCTGTCTGAAAGGAATTATTAAAGTACAAGGTGGTGGTGATAATCTTTTAAGCAAAAAGGCCAGCAGCATTTTATGGTGTGATTCTGTTGTGTCTGTATCACATCTGCCCAAGAATGTACCGAAGTGTTTTTGGCCCAGGCTACAGGGTAGTGATGCAAATATATTTATTTTAAATAATGAATCTCTCTCCAACTTGCAGGGGCTTCAGAACCATTTGTGAAAGAGCACGCTGATGCTTTTTTTTCCCTTGCTGGATCACTTGTAACATTGACTATTAAAGTCAACAGGGCTCTGATAGTTTATACCAGCTGAGGATCTGTCCTTAAGGTTCACTGTTAATGGTTTTACAGTTATTTAAACCTGTTACAATAATATTCAGATATGGCACCACTATTCAGCTTTTACCATAATGACAGAAATAGATCCAGTGCAATTACTATCATTTCCTGGTGGCTTTTCATTTGAAGAACTGTAAATATGTCTTTCAGTCATGTAGTACTCTTTCCTGCTACAGTTCTGCTGCCATGTATTCGCCTAGGAATTGCAATAATATAATCAATATTATAATTAAACTCCCTCTGCTATAAGTATATATTTATACACTAAGCATTTGACAACCAGCTGCAAAAGAAATGAGAGTTAATAGTTTCACTCATCACTTACAATACTGCTGGAATGTTGGCATGATTGATTTCATTCCCATGGAGAGATTACATTTTCTACAGAACATATCCTATACCAGGAGAATTGACTGTGTTCCCTTAGGGAGGTCAGGCCTCATAATACAAATGTTAATTAATTTTTTGTGTTAAAAGCTAAATACAAAGTCTGAATCATTTTTATTAGCGGAAGCTTTAATGAATCCACTGTCCTTTGAACCCAAATAGTTTAATCTTTAAACATGTGCAACACATTAAAACAAAAACAGCAGTTTTTAAAATCTGTGAATTTTCCTCACTAAATTTGGTAGACTGTAACTATTGATTCTTGCAGGCTTTTTAAATCCCTGTCAGATTAAAAACTTTTCTTTAAAAAACCCCAAACAAATAGAGGAAAAACACAATGGAGGAGAAAAGAGCTTTCAAAGGAACACAAGTTTTATTTCTGAGTTTCTTATTCACTGGAAAAAATATAATAGCATTATTATTTTGATACTGGAAAAATGCCAAAATGAGAATGAATTGCCAGTGAAATATGTTGTATATCATGCTGCACAATTAAAGCAGCAAACAGTCTATTGGTAAATATTTTATAGACTAGCTTGTGTAATGAAAGTTCACAGCACTTTAATAGAGACCACCTAATAAGTCTTTTAATATATAATCTACAGGAGATTTAAATTAAGGTTTGAACACCAGTGGTTTACAGTCTATCAGTCCTTGTAATGATTAGACCTGTCTGCACAGCCTAGTTTTGAAACTCTATTATGATCAAGAGTTAACCAATTCAAATATCCTAGCACAGGGTTTGTCAACCGGGGATACGCGTCCCCTCAGGGGTACCTGAGATGGCCCTAGGGAGCATGTATGCGTGGGCAGGGATGGAGTGCTGCCACACAACATCCTGTGCTGCTGCATAGGTGCTGCCCGCCCGTTCAGATGTGGTGGGCAGGGAAGCTTGCACGCAGCAGCTGCTGCAGCTCCATGGTCCCCCCCACTCGGCATCTAGCTGCATGCCCATCTCCTCCCCTCTGCTCAGCGGCTGGGGGTATGCTGCTCCACGTCCAACTGCCACGGGTACAATGATTTAAAAGGGCTGAAAACCATTGTCCTAACAGATGAATTGGATGTTTTTTTTCCCCCCTTGCTATGTAAGCTATTCTCCAGAGACTGGAAAGACTCTGATTATCTTTCTCCCCTCTGCCCTGCCCTTCCAGTGTTTCTGATTACCAGTGTATTTATATTTTAATGGAACCTACCCCACCTCTGAAGCTCTTTCCAAGAGATTGTGAGGTGGGGCTGGGTGAGGAACAGGCTGTGGAGCTTGTTCTCCACTTAGCTCTGTGAATGCAGAACTGGGCAGGGAACAGGTTGGGGAGCTTGTTCCCTGCTCAGCTCTATGTTCCCCATTCAGCTTCATGTATACCACAGATTTTGTGCTGGGAGGTTAGGGTCTCCTAATGCCGGCCCCATGACCACAGAGCTGGTTCTGGGAGAGAAGGGTCTCCCAGCCCAAGCCCTGCAACCATAGAGCTCAGGCTGGGAAATTAGGATCTCCCAATGCCGGCACCATGACCATGGAGCTGGCACTGGGAAATAAGGGTCTCCCAGCTCCATAGGCAGAGAGAGAAATTCTTTTTTGCAGGGAGCTGAGCACACATGTGCATGCACTGCCCCTCCCCGATGGGAAAGTCTGAGGGGAAAGGGGCTGGGCGTGAGTAGAGCCGGGCCTGGGATCAGGGCCATGGCCGGCTGCACCTATGCGACCACCCCTTCCCCTGTGCCTGGGGTCATTGCCTGGTGCCGGCAGCCCTCGCAAATTTTCTGCCTTCCAACCCCATATTGGTCCCGACTGCCTCCCTGCCCTGGCCCTGGCCCTGCACCACCTGGGGGGGGTCCCAGAGCTGGGGGCCAGAACAGGGTGAACTTCAGCTGCACCACTGGGTCAGATGCAACAGAGCCTGTGGGACCCTGTGCCCACCCTGCTTCATCCCCAGGAAGAGCCCGGCGCAGCTTGGCTGTTTCTCCAGAGGTGCCGTACCGGGCAGCCAAGGGAGGGACATGTTGCCCCCCGATCTTTGCATGGGGCAAGGGGAGGCTGCAGCTGTGGGCTGGGATCTGCCTGCTCCTTGCCTGCATGCCTCACTGCCACCTTTGAAAGCGGCACAGCTCCATGTGTGTCCCACCACCGAGTAGGCCAGGCAGCAAGGCACTGTATCGCTTTCAAAGGCAGCAGCAAGGTTGTGGGGCAGTCAGAGCCCAGCAGCTCATCCATGGACATGGCATGGGAGAGCCAAGGGGGGAAACATGCCCCACCTACTAGCTCCCCCGTGGTATACACAGAGGTGGGAGCTGCCTGCCCATACCTCTGGATGAACCTCCAGGCTCTGACTGCCATATGACCCAGCCCAACTGGGGCCCCATTCTTCTGGGCTGGGTTGTGGGGCAATCTCCACAGTGCAGCAGGGAGTGGGGCAGGGGTGAATCATTCACCTCTGCCAATACCCCACTCCCTCTTGCACTGTTGGAATCTCATTCTGCACCCCCCGCTCCCCCTGAAGCCCAGGCAGAAGGGAGACTGAAAGAAACTTACCTGCCTGCTGAGCCACCTGTGATCCTGGTTGCGCAGGATATGTGAGTGTGCATGCCCCTCCCCCCACTGCAGCAGCTTGTGGCTGGGCTGCCCTCCTGCCATACCTGCTGCCTGCATTTGGGGGAGCTGAGCCCTGTTAGCCCCCCCATTCCACCACCTAGGCCCAGCTCCCTGCTCTGCAATCGCAATGGAGAAGTGGGGTGGGGGGGAGATAAGGACCTCTTAGCCCCTGTTCATCAATCATGATCTTGGAGTGGGGGGCTTGAAGCTTCCTGCTGCTGGAGCAGGAGGATATAGTCCCTGCCCAGGCTCTAGGGATAGAGCCCAACCCAGCAGCAAGCAGCTCCTGGGAACAGGGAGCAATTTCCCACCCCCTGGTGCGAGGCTGATTGGGAACAGATTTGCTCCCAGTCAGGCATCTACATGAGCACTACTGCACCATTACTAATCATGAGTAAATTTGCTACTTGCATTTGCGGGTAACAAATTTACTCATGATTAGTGAGGTTTACTGTGCAGTAAGCATGTAAACTATGCTACTTCTCAGTAAAGCATCTCATGTAGACGCACCCATTCTCTCTTTCAGAAGAAATATAAAAAGTAACCATAATTTCAGGGTGCTTTTTCTCCCTTGGTCAGGTGATTTTTTTATTTAATATATTTCTTACATTCAGTTAATGTAAGCTGATGCAATCTTCAGATAATTTTCAACAGCTGCAACTGAAAAAGGAACACAAATTCTTTGTTGCAAATATCTCTAGATTTTTTTTAATTGAAGTCTCTCCTCTGGGACTAGTGGGTTCCTTAGTCAATAACAACAGTCTCTCTCTTTCATTTGCTTGTATATTTGTTCCCAAAATCTTTTTAATGACAAAGCTTCCAACTCTCTATGTAATGCCCTCATAGCTAGGGAAGGGTGGTGTTCCCTACATTCCAGATTAAAGTTCATTCTTGCGAGGTTGAACAGCTCCTGAAGACACTGAGCACTCTCAAAAAGCATTTTTTCTAGAGACAAGAATTTTGCTTTTAATACATAACTTGGAGGAT
>NW_017728995.1:51301180-51302701 GCF_001723915.1 Gavialis gangeticus
TCTCAAAGGCACTCTCAAAAAGCATTTTTTCTAGAGACAAGAATTTTGCTTTTAATACATAACTTGGAGGATTAAGATTCCTCAAATGTTTGAGAAAACAAAGGGTCAATTCTTTGTAGGCTCACTGCCAAGATGCTCATATACGAGTAACTAATACATTGTGAATTCAGTAGCTGAATCCTCCATGCAGTATGTTTAGTGGTAAGCACCTTATCCTTAAAGGTAACAGTTACCTTAACTGTTATCAAACTCCTTACAATTCTATGGAGTTTGATGAATTGAACCCGATAGGCTATATTATAGGCAAAAAATCTTTCCATCTGATGCAACTAGAAGATATGCCTGTGGAAGGCAGGATGGTTTAGAGAGACCTTATAATCAGATGAGGTTTCAGGAGACCAGAATTTTATTTTCATTTTTTAATTTTTCATGGTACTGTTGTTGATTTTGGGAATGACCTTGGCTAAGCAATTTAACCTCTTTATACTTCACTTCATCCTCTATGTAAAGGGATATTAGTGAAGGTCCTTCACTGTAAGATGATTTGACATAGTTGTACTATATATTATTTCCTCCTGCTTTGTGTTAGTGCAGTTGGACATTCTTGACCCGTGGAGTGAATGCATGGCAAGAAAGATCCACCAGCAAATAAGACACTCATGGTATAGATGAGAGAAGAGTCTTGTACACCCACTTTGATATTGGGTCTGTGAGTAGTCATACTTGGTAGCAGTATTTCAGTTACTTTACAGGAAAAGTGCAATGTAAAAAGAATCTTGGCATTTAAATGGAAAGGCTAGGTAGAAAACCCCCTCAAATGAACCCCTTGTTCCTGGATTCCTTGTTTCTTCATCTCAGAGGACCTCTTCAACCTCTCTTAAGGCTCATTAGTGTGTTTTGTATCTTGGTGACAATAAGACTTTTGGTTTGTTGATTCAAAATGAAATAAGAAATGAATTCATATTAGTTTTCTTTATATTGACAAAAAGCTGTGACAGAAATTAAAATGCATGCTCTGGTTTGATACAGCTAGCTCCAGAAGGAAAGCTATGGTTCCTGTGTCCTATCTTTAGGGATACTGTAGTTTGTTCCTCAATTAGGAGATCAGGTGAGCTTTTGTTGGTGATTAGATATGGAAAATGGTCAGCACAGCCAGTTAGGAAGGTGTTCAGTTCTCTGTGTGCTGGAGAACAGTCAATATACACAGAAGTAAAGGGGTGTTGATGAGGAAGAAGGAATGAAACTTTCCTGTCAAAGTGTTGATAAGGGTATATGTTTAATGATTTCTTTGCCTCCGTCTTCCTAAGTAGGGACCAGAACAGCCACCTCCCTGCTGGGCCCCCCTCGGGCCCCGGGGAAGGCACACCTGGGCCAAGGGTTAGCGAGGATTTAGTTAGGGAGCTTCTGGAGGGTCTGGACGTATTCAAGTCAGCCGGTCCAGATGATCTCCACCCTAGAGTTCTAAAGGAATTGGCCGAGGTCATTGCAAGACCCCTGGCATGGCTTTACGAGCACTCGTGG
>NW_017728995.1:51303414-51305598 GCF_001723915.1 Gavialis gangeticus
CGGACTAAATGATCTGCTCAGGTCCCTTCCGACCCTAGAAACTATGAAACTATGTCCAGAAATGTTAGAGCCACACCAAAGATAGAGGGGAAGCCATCCTCATTCCCAAAGGAGCTCATGTTTCTCTATAGAGTTCTCAGCAAAACACAACTCATGATCCACACATGGCACAAGGACATGAGCAGACAATAACATAAAGGAAACCCAGCCTATTTTTGGTGAAATGATCCCTGTGTGAGCCTGGAGCCTACTGTGGTTCAATTGTGTGGACAAGTTCTGCTGATGAAAACAGACAATTGAACAGATTTCAAACACTTTGATGCTGCTGGCTGCACACCCCTGATAGTTATGCCTTAGCCTGACATCTAGATACCTGATCTTCACCCTCTCTGGCATGGCATTTGTGTTGCGTTATATTCTAGAAGGTCTCTGGCCAGCTAATACTACTGGATATGAACCATAAGGTATGAAGTCAATTAAAAAAAATGTGCCTTTGATAAACATCAGAGTTTAAACACTTTAAATAATAACAATGTATTTGTATGGCTATTTAAAGAGGCTAATGAAATGATGAAAAGATACAAATTTCAGAAAAGTATTACTCTATTGGTTATTCCACAGGCTTACTTCCATCTTGCCTCCCAAAATGGAAATGCACACATATAGAAAAGCTCTAACATATATAAAGTTATTAAAGGAACTGGACCATGAAATCATTTTTGCTTCAGAACTGGCAAGGACAGTGGCTGTATATTGAAGTCCTGTTGAAACTTTTCCTTCTCAATTTGCCTGCTGTATGTATGTAAATACTTATTAGCTAGTATAGTTTCAAAGAGGACTAATACAACTCATTGTTATGCACTGTTAATAGTTTCTGTTGCTTGCTCCTTATATCCTGTCTTAACAAGCCCTTGGGGAAACTTGGGAAAGGCAAATTGCATCCTTGGCTGGGAATGTTCACCTTGGCTTTGTTCTGGTCCCTTGCACAAGGGTGAATTTCATCTTCTGTGAGTCCCCTCAGGCACATGATATGTGTTAGGGACTGAGTAGCAGAGCATGTAGATGCCCTGTTAGTGCATGAAGGAAGAAGTATGCTGCATGTCCTAAAAGAATGGAGAAGCTGGTATGCTCCTTCAACATTGTGGGTAGCTCAGGGAGAAGTGCTGACTGCAAATTCCAAATAGAATAAGTCTGTTTATGAAAGACTGAGGGGCTAGTTGCAGCTTATACACTGCCTCAGCTGGCTGTATAAAACGTATCAAGCAATAAAACACAGAATCAAAAGGCATGGGGAAAAGGGCCAAGGTGGATTGGGATTAAAGGAGTGACAGTGAAGGCAGGCTAGGGAACACAACTGAATGGCAAAGGAGCAGTCAAGTTTGTTAACAACAATGGGAGATTGCCAGAAGGAGAACAAGAAGAAATATTGCTGACACCCAAAATGTAGAGAGTGTTACTTGAGAGACTGACCTCTTAAAAAACAAAACAAAGCAAAAATGCCCCCAAAAAACAAATGCCTACAGCAAATCCAGAAGTGCTCTTGCTGAGCTGAAATGGAGTCAGTCTGGTCAGGGAAGCTGCAGGAGCCACATCTGAAGGCTAGACTATGGTAATCAAAATTAAACTCTGAAGGAGCCCCTGCTGTGTTTCATACTTTGCAGAGATAGACTTAAATACTGGTAATACTATTCCCTTATTCTTCAGTGGAATTATTTGTAACAGAGTATTGAAGCACTTTGCAAACAGTTGATGAAGAGACTAATGGTTACATAATTAAAGCAGTTTGATGAAGAAGAGGATAGTAGGGATGGTATCAATTACTTTGGTGACCTGAGGGGTCAGGCCAACACTCAGGATCTCAATATTGTGCTGTTAGACAGGAGGGTGTGTTAGATAACTGCACATGCTCACATAAAAATCAATTAAGCACACACTCACTAGGTGCATAAACCCCTATTAGGCCTACACACTCACACTACCCGCTCAGGCACATACACTATACACCCCAAAAGTTAGACACAGATCACTAATTCGTATATCATGCACATAATGCCACACATGTACACACACACACACACTTCTCCTCCTCCAAGACTAAAGACATAGACACCAATTACTCTGGAACTGGAAAAGTTGTAAATATCTTCTTTAGCCCTGCTTTTAAAAAGGATTTACAAGACTGGG
>NW_017728995.1:51310598-51310810 GCF_001723915.1 Gavialis gangeticus
TACACACATCAAATTTAGACAGAATCAGTTACCAGTTACCAGCACCTGCATATTCAATACGCATATGTGGATTACTGATTCATATACCACACACAGACACAATGACATCTATATGTGTGTGTATTCACTAATTTACACATATACCACCCACGTATATATATACACACAAGTGAGTTTCTAAGTTGGGTATTGTGATATGTATGCATGTATGT
>NW_017728995.1:51315810-51321847 GCF_001723915.1 Gavialis gangeticus
GTTCACTTTCAGACACAGGCCTAAACCATACAATATCCATATGAAACAATAAAAATCAATACAAAATGATAATAATACAATATACAACAGTAAAAATCAATATAAACCTAATAATAATACAATATAAAACTGTGGATATCCAAAACCAAAAACTTGCTACCAAAATAAAAACGTTTAAAGCTTATCCTACATCTTAGCTTACTTATACTTATCTATAGGGAATAGAGAGGGAGAGAAAGTCAGAAATGGTTGGGGAAGGGAAGCAAATGCAATAATAAAAAAAAAAAAAAGAAAAACTGGGGGTTTTGCTACACCTTGGCCTTGATTGTATTTCACATGCTTTATGGTAAGAGGGGAAACAATGGATTCATTCTACATTAGAGAGATTCCTTCAATTGTCTGAACAGTAATTTATCATTTACAATGCTCTTCCAAAACTCCTTTTGGTAATAGGAATGGGGGGACTTGCATCGGAGCAAAGAGCCATGTCCTCAGCTGGTATAAATTGGCATATCTTGAAATCAGTGACATATCACATCAGCTCTTGCCAGGCACACAACATGCTCATGGATAACACTTTAGGGTGTTACCTAAATTAATGTTTAAGAATCTATGTATGTCTGCATGCAGCACATTCATACCAACCGAGAGAGACCATGTTAGAGTATAGTTCCCCTACATCACCTCATCTGTATGCCCTACAAACAAATGTAAATCTCATTTTATCTCTTAAAGTAAGCATTAGTGTGTTTATGCCAACTTAAAAGGGTGCTGTTAACCTGTTTTAAGCCCAACAATTTCCTTTGCTTAATAGATGATAAACTTTAATTTGGCCTTCCTAGATGGTGCCGCAATGGGATTGAAAAGTAAGGTGGTCTTGCAGTGCCAGTAATAGGAATCAGAGGATCAGAGTGGTTTCCTATATGATCTTATGCAAGTCACTTATCTCTTGGTACTTTGCTTCTTTCCCCTGTAAAAATGGGAGCAATAAACTTCCCTACTTCACAGGGATATTTTGAAGTCAAATTCCTTTAATGTCTATGAGATGCCCAAATAAGAAATGATGAGTCTTGCTTAAAAAAATAACTGGTATATTTTTCTTTCTTTTGAATTACATGGAGTAGTACAGATATACTACATGCCACAGCTCTTGTGGCATATTCTATGGATACAGGATGAAAAGAAGAGCTGTGGCATGTAGTACATTTATATTTAACCTTTCTTTTGATTGTCTCATTTGCATGGCTTCTCTTCTGACAGCCATCATGTCATCAAGCGAGTCACAGAGGTGAACCCTAATGACCATATGGTGCTTTGTGAGTGTCAGTGAGGAGCCAAGCAGACTCATTGATTCAATCGCCTGGCTCTCCTTGCAGGATTGCACCCATATCCGCTTCCAGGTCTAGTGCAGAGCATGCGGGGAACCCCTCTGCCCCCTGGCTCAGTGACTGGTGCCTCCTAGGTCTTGGGGGTGACTCGGGGTCCCTGTGGCCGATTGCTGAGCCAGGACACTGAAGGGGAGGGGATCTGAATTGAATCTGAATCAAATACAGCCCGTTTCACACACCCCTACTTTCCTCCCTCCCATCTCCAACTTGGGTTTTTTCCCCATTCAGCTGAACTACTCTGAAGTATAAGTCTCACAAAAGTGATGGATGGTGTCATGGTAACAGGCCAAGCTGTATCTTTGTCCACTGCCTGGTGTCTCTGAGTGTGTTTCTGCAGATGTCAGGTCTCATGCCAACAGGTGCTGTGACTGTTTAACACCTTTGAGTAACTATCCTCTAAAAAATGCGTCTTTTAAAGCCTCCTACAGTTCTTCTTGAACTACTAGGCCTTTTGGTATTGTGGCATTATCCCTTACTACTTCCTTTTTAGAGAAACAGAAATCTTGAGCTCTTATTGCTTATTTCTCCTTACATTCATTATTAAACTTAGCCAACATTGGAATGTTTTCTGTATGTATATCCCCAGATGAATATGCTGAAATTTTGCAGGAATAAATGCAACATAGATAAAAGATAGAAGATCAGGTGTCACTTATAGTGAGAATCTGCAACAATATAGAAGATAAAGCTAAATAATCTGTCTTCATGTGCAGATTTGTAACCTATTCTTTTAATAGATGCCACATTACATGTGTTGCTTCATAATGTTTCACTGACCAAAATGTGCATTACCCAGCCAATGAAGTTTTTTTAAGCTACTAGAACATTACATAAAAAAGAAAGAAAATTCTATAAACTATTGTCTTCTACCTAGTCTGGCAAAGCTGCCATTGAAGTTAATGGGATTTTGCCTTGGGAAAGGACAACATCATCACTCAGGCTCATAACACATCTAAACTCTGAGTGGTTGCAAAACATTTAATGCAACTTTCCCATCACTTTGTTTTACAAATGATAAAATCCTCAGTGGCAACTTGAGTTCATGAGATAGATACATTTACATATGAAACTGGGAGTGGGTTAAAGCAAATTGATCTTACTGCACAGCCAGCAACTGTCTGAGTGTCTGGAAGGCACCTGCATTTACTGTTAATATTAAGAACTACACACTTTTCAGTTCACCGAGTAACAGTGACATCCAATAAGAAGGAATGTCTCTAGTTCTCTCTGTCCCCTAACAAAGTATTATGTTAACGTGTGTGAGCACAAAAATATCAGCAATTCATAGTAACAATGAATACTTTGGGTTTTTCCAGTTTGTCTCTACCTCAGAAACAATTCACCACTTGGACATAGGACTGAAAACATCTGGAGGTCTTCCTATACCTTCAAGCTCAGGGAGAAAGTCCTAGCCCTTTCTTTTCTACTTCCAAGTAGTTGTTTTTGTCTTTCTTTTGCTTCAAGACCACCAAGATGATTTAATAAGATTTATAGACTTTAACATAAGAAGGGACCAATTTGTCTCTTCAGTCAAGTTTTTGACTGCCTATATAACACTGGTCAAAGGCATCAATCATTAAATCTTGTGCTAAGCTGTAACAGAAGCTCTGAGTTTTTATAACATCCTTTTGGTAACTAATATCCGGTCTTGATTTGAAGACTCCGTGTGATGGAGAATCCATAATATCCCACTGGTTAATTGATATCACTTTACAAATAAGGTTCAGTACTTTTAATCTGAATTTATCTTTCTTCAGCTTTCACTGATTGGATCTCAGATTGCCAACTACTTCCCAATGTATGTATTTGCAGAATGTACAAGCCAGTTCTTCTATCTGTTTTTTAGATAGACTAAATAGACTGAACTTCTTAAGTCTCTCACTAAGCCAGTTTTCTAGGCCCTTTCTTTTTGGAACCATTTCCAATTTGTGAATATCCTTTCTGAAGCATGGCTACCAGAAATGGACCTGGTATTATAGTAATAGTGTCACTATTGCCTTATGCAGAGGTAATATTACCTCTTTAAAAGTATTCTGTGTTCTGCATATATACCCAAGGTTGGCATTTGCACTAGATGTGCCTGTTCAGTAAAGTACTGTTAAACATAAGACCTATTTAGCTTCCTGGCATTTCAGGACAAAGTCCCCTGCCTTTGTAAGTGTGAAGGGAAGTACCATTCCCTTGTACTTAGCCGCATCTGAAATGTATGTTTAAAGTGACCCTACTTTTTCAAAAATCTACAGCAACCTAAAAGAAGATAAGGACACCCTTCTTGTCATCATTGTTTTTTCACTCCACCAATTTTTGTTGCCATCTGCAATGATGATTTAATACATCAGGATCATAGGAAAGTAGGGCTGGAAGGGACATCAGAAGGTCTCCTACTCCAGTCCTCTGCTCAAGGCATGATCATTCATCCCAAACTGTCCCAGTCAAGTGTCTCTCTAACCTGCTCTTGGAAACTTCCAATGATAGAGATTTCACAATTTCTGTAGGTAGTCCATTCTCATGCTTGACTACCCTTATAGTTAGAAAAGTTTCACCTAATTTCCAATCTAAATTTCCCCTACTGAAGCTCAATGCCATTGCTCCTCATCCTGTCCACTACAGCCATGGAGAAAAGCCCATCTCCATCTTCTGTAATCATCCTTCAGGTATTTGAAGATTTATCAAATCCCTCCACAGTCTTTTCTTTTCCAAATTAAATAACCATAGTTCTTTCAGCCTTTCCTCACTGTCTTGTCCTAATAATTTTTATTGCTGTCTGATAGACTCTTTTCAAAATGCCCACTTCCTTCCAGAAGACTGATAACGATACTGAATAACACTGAGCCAAGAACTAGACCCTACTTCTACAAACACCTCTGTTGAATGATGAATTCCAATTTAAAAGGACTTTTTTGAGATTTTTTTTCTAGTTCATTTATTATGGGGTATATTTATTTTTATAGAGCTATACATGGCTCTAAGTATGTTCTGTTAATAGCATTACCTTGATCAGCCAAACATAAGATCTCCTCAGAAAATACTAAAAGTTGTTTAAAAAGGCTGTTTTCCTGCAAACCATTTTAATTGGCACTATTTAGGGTAGTGTCCTTTGGTACATATTCTTTTTAAGTATCGTTACTGCTTTCACCTCCTTTCTGAATCAAGATTTTTTCTTCCAAATAAGCTACCTTTTTCTGATTGCAAAATTGTGTATTTTTAAACAGTTTCCAGTTTATTAATCACAGTTTCATTTTTTTCCTTCATTCAATTATGCTTGTGATTTTGCTTGCTGAGTAGGAAATGTGTTCTCTGAAGAAGTGTATGTGTGTGTGTGTGTGTACATGTGCAAGTGTCTAAAATAATTACTTGTCAGAATTATGTTCTGTTTCCACATAACACATAAAATTAGGTTGTGATCTTTTGCACCTAAGCAGCCATCAGTTCTTAGTTCTGTGATCAGTTAATTTTTATCTGACAGAATGAGGTCTCGTATAGAATTTCCCCAAGTTGATGTATGAATAATCAGAGTATTGGGGCACTCCAGAGTAGAGCATGTGGAAGAAATTAAAGCCTATAATCAGCAACTCTGTCTTTTCAAACATGCAGAGGCTGTTTTTTTGTTTTGTTTTGTTTTTGTACAAACCTTATGATGGTTTAAGATGTGAAGAGGTGCCTAGTCACTCTTGAAAATCCTACTCAGGTGCCTGTCTTCATCTTTAGGCACCTAGGTACCTTTAAAAAACAGCAATAGCATGATGAATGGTGGCTCTGCCTTCATTAGTGAGTTAAAATCTGTCTAAAAATCAGTTGGTACTAGATGTCCACATGGTATCACTAAGCCTACCCTGGGTTCTTATGCCAACAACGCTCAACTTTTTACCATATCTAACCTGAGAGTTTGTCAGCTACTGTCTTCCCCCACCATTTGCAGTCACACAACAATCCTTTCCATTCATAATTGGAAATCTTTCTGGTGGCAACTACAGCAGTTGCTTACAGCAAGGAAAATTAATACTAGCTGCCTTTAATGTAAATTTGCAGGTGGAAACAAAGGCCCCCTCTACACATTACAGGTATTGCACAATTAGCTGGTTAATTGTGCAAGGACAGGGAGATCAGTTACACGTGCAAAATAGCTATTGTACAATAAAAAGCTTCAAATGGCTATAAAGTTAGACTTCAAAAATATGTACTAACTTTGTAGCTGGTTGCTATTGGATTCTAATTTGCATGTGCAGCAAAATCTCCCCTGCAGCTGGGAGTGCCACCAGCTGACATAGCTGCCAGCCACAGGGGTGCACCATGCCCAATGTGAAACTCCTAGGATCTGGGGATCATGGCTGCTGTGATCCTTACAGTTCAGGGCCAGCAGGGAACGGCATGCTCAGGGGCAACCAGCATGGGTTCATCAGCAGCAGGTCCTGTCAGACCAACCTGGTGGCCTTTTACGACCAGGTCACTAAATTGTTGGATGCAGGGGTGGCAGTGGATATAGTTTTCCTAGACTTCAGGAAGGCTTTTGATACTGTCTCTCACCCCATTCTCATTAGGAAGCTGGGGGACTGTGGCGTAGACACCCATACAGTCCAATGGGTCGCCAACTGGTTAGAGAGTCGCACCCAGAGGGTGGTAGTGGATGGGTCCTTCTCGACCTGGAAGGA
>NW_017728995.1:51322321-51343571 GCF_001723915.1 Gavialis gangeticus
TCCTATGAGGAAAGGTTGCGGGACCTGAACCTGTTCAGCCTTCAAAAGAGAAGGCTGAGGGGGGATCTTGTGGCCTGTTATAAACTGGTTAGGGGGGATCAGCAGGTGCTGGGGGAGTCCCTGTTCCCCCGAGCGCCGCAAGGAGTGACCAGGAACAATGGTCACAAGCTGGCGGAGGGAAGGTTTAAGTTGGACATCAGGAGGCGCTACTTCACGGTCAGGGCGGCTAGAGTCTGGAACCAGCTTCCAAGTGAGGTGGTGCAGGCTCCCACCCTGGAGGTTTTTAAGAGGAGGTTGGATGACCACCTTACTGGGGTCATTTGACCCCAGTGCTCTTCCTGCCATGGCAGGGGGTCTGACTAGATGATCTGCTCAGGTCCCTTCTGACCCTAGAAACTATGAAACTATGAAAGCCCCAGACATCCCCCTGCTCCAGGGATGCAGGAAACTCCCAGGACCAGAGGACTGTGGTGATGCCCCAGCCCTGGGGCATTCCTGCACCACTGGGGTGGAGATATTTCCACAGTGGTGATCCTCCCACCGCAGGGGTTTAGCATATTCCTGAGGTTGGGGGGATCATGGATGCCCTGGCAGCTGGAAGCCCCTCAACTGGGGTGCATGAGTCTCCCAGCCACAAGAGTTTGCTTCTTGCTAGTGCAAGGGTAGTCCAGAATCCGGTTCTCCCTGCACCAGCAATAAGGTATAATGGGATCTAATGCGTGATTCTGTTAATCATACATTAGATCCCACTGTGCCTTTACCTGCATATGTAAAGGAGGACAAAGAGGTGAATTAAAATCATGTGACCAGCCACTTTCCACAAACTCTCAGGAGCTCATATGCTTACCTACATTGGTGCTTCATAGGTCACAGTTTTAGAATTAATGCTTTATATTGAAAATATACAGAAAATTATTCTTGAAGGCATGGAAAAGGGCAGGTGATATTCATTTTTTCCATTCCAAAAGCTGAAAGATGTAAAGGTTAAATGTGCTTTACTTTGGAGTCACTTACCTCTTTTTACAGAACAGATACTGAATGCCTTGTGGCATCAATATTGTAGTTGAGCAAGGTATTTAAGCCTACATTTAAGTTAAGCTCCAATAGATCTACTTAAAGGTATGTATATGCATACATGTCTTGCTAAATCAAGGCCTTAGCAGTTACAGTGAGATACATAAATGAATTCGCAAAATGTAAATCATGAAGATTGCAGACATTTACAGATATATCTACTTCAGCTATGGCCCCTCTGCACATTATATCTATTATGCAATTACCTTGTTAATTGTGCAATAAATTTAGATTGACTATACTTTCCAATTGACTATGGCGCCTTTAACAGGTCCAACCAGCTATAAACTTACTGCTTGAAAATATATAACAATTTTATAGCTGGTTTCCATCCTCCTTTAATTTGCATGTGTAGGCAGTCTGCAAATGGGAGACTGCAGCTGCCATGATCTCCAGGCTACTGGAGAGCACAATGCACTTCCAGGGCTGGGAGAAGATTGCAGCTGCTGCAATTTTCTCAGCCGCAGGGATGCTCAACGTGGAGGTAAAGGTGTGATGGCAGCAGCTGAGAGATTGAGGCTGCTACAATCTCCCAGCTGTGGGACACCCCACCCACCCCTGGGGCTGAGAGATCTCAGCAGTGCCCCAAAGCTGCCAGGGCTGATAGTCCTGCAGCTAATGGGACTCTCAGATCTGGTAGCACCACATGTGCAGCCAGGGCCAAGAGTCCCCACCCATGACATGTGGCATGGCCAGGAGAAAGAGTCCCATCCACTGTGGGACTCTCAGCCCTATCTGCACATGGCCTTGGGACTGGGAGCCCTGTCAGCACAGATGGCTTCCAGCTGCGGGAACCTGCTTCTTGCCAGTGCACAGGGAGCCCAGGATGGGCTCCCCTGCATCAGCAATAAGGTGTAATGCAGGGGTTCTCAAACTTTGTGATACCACGACCCCAAGTGCTGGATGGCAGCAGCAGGGGACAGGAAGCTGGCACGTGGCAGCCACCACTGCCATCTACCACTCCGTTGTCACGCACCACTTCCCTGCACTGCTGTACATACCTCCTGGGAAGTTTGTGCCACCTTTTAAGTTGCTCATGACACCCCTGGGGGGGGAGGGGGTCACGACCCACAGTTTGAGAAACACTGGTGTAATAGGATCTAATGTGCAATCCTGCAATCGCACCTTCTGTCATGCGTATATGGATCACTCATTAGATGCCATCACACCTTTACCTACTCAAGTAGAAGGGGCCTCTCTAAAGTATACAGATATCTATCTACCCAGATATACCAAACCCAGGATTATACTGTGTTATGGGAGTTTGCAAATCCTGAGACAAATCTGCTATTCATGGAAAAACTAAAAAACAGGTATGATCATTGCTAAGTATTTTAATATTAAGAATTCGAAATTTGTGGGGTTTTTTTGTCCTTCATCTTTCTCTCTCCTGTTTGTCTTTGGCTTTCTTCAGCTGGTGTAGGATGAAAATAGTTACTCTCCTTTTTTTCATTTTTTTAACCAGTCATAATTATGCTAGCTGATTCTTATGTAGACTTGTCTTCAGCTGCATTGCTTACATGCCTTTTTAATAAGCTGCAATTTTTGTTAAGTAAGTTATGGCAGATTAACTACTTCCGATAAGCTGTGGTATTATACAGAGTGGGTGATTTTTTTCCTGCTGGGATGCACAGTATGTGTCACTGCTGACTCGCTTCCTCTTGTCTCCCTCCAGCTAAATGGCAACATGCCATGGCAGCAAAAGTTCTGCAGGAGTTGCAAATTAATTTGTCCAAGCTGTTTTATTGTTGTTGATGTTTAATGACTTGATGAATTAGGTGACTGGTTACTGAGAAAGCATGCAGGCAAAGAAATCAAATGAGCAGGCCAAAAGCCTTGGTTATTTGAGTTTAGTTTTGGTATTGAAAGAATATTCTTCTGAGCTGAGGAGATTTATATTTATCAGGCCCCTTTTCTTTCCTTTTTATTATTATCACATGCTGTATTTTGACTGACCTGGAGAATGAGTGGAAAAGCATTTATCGTGCTTTTTTTTTTATTCCTGCATAAATTACGCTATCTTCCTGCTTCTGCTAAGAACCTGCTGTAGTAGGAGCTCTTACCTACAACGTTATCAATGGAGGTTTTGATTTGCTGGACTATGAGTCAGTCTTTCTCACTCAGTTGTTCTTGTTCATGCTCATGCTCAAACTTATACTCATCTTTATTGGGGGAAGTTAACTTCCTTGCCTCAGGGGCTACAGACAGAGTTACACATAAACTAGTTTAAGTGATCAGGGTCTGGCAACACTCCCTCCTTGAGTGGCAGGGTGGGGGGGAGGACAGGAAGCCTGGCAAGAGCTGCTTCGCCCTCCTCCTCCAGGCATACCCTGTGTGAGGGGGAGAAGGAGCTGGCGGGCTCCAAGGCTCCCTGCCCAGGTACAAACACAGGAATCACACGCCCACAGACCCAAGATGCTGGTCAGGAACTCACCTCTTCCAGGTGCACGGAGGAGGGAGGGGCCGGCACGGACAGGGCCGGCATAAAGAATACACCGGCGCAAGCCAGGGAGGAGGCGGCAGAACCGGAAGGAGGTAGCGGAGGAGCTGAAGCCGTCTGAAGTGCCTGCCAGTGGATGTGAGCTGTCCTCCGATGTGGCCGGACCTTCAGGAGGAAGGGTAAGCCCTGGCAGGGCTTCTGAGCCTGGGCAGTGGGTCTAGTAAGGTCGCGGACTGTTTGCAGCCGTTCAGGAGCGGCAGGAACCCGGCAAGGGCCAGGTACCATATAAACTGTAATAGAGGAGCAATCCCTGGCTGGGAAACCTTGGCTCCTGTAAGGAGGGGTTGAGCAGTTCCAGGGAGCCCTAGTGAGGACTGAAGAGCTCCTGGAGAGCTAAGGAAGGGGTTTCAACCCCAAGGCATACAGGGGAATATTGGTGGACATCTGCTGAGGGTCAAAGCAGTCACCACGATCTAGGAAACCCCTGGCTGTAGCATTTTGTTTACCTTTGCATTTCTTTTATGGACAATCTCAGTAATCTACGAACACGTGGTCTGCCCTGATAGGCAGCCACGACCCGGTGGAATGGGCGAGGGTGTAGGGGTGGCAGAGCCCTCATCAACAGGGGACCCGCGGGACACTAAGGAGTCTCATATTTGGATGACACGCGCTGGACCATCTGAACCAATCGGTATTACTATCAAAGTCGTGGCAGGTGAGGCAAGCGTGTGTAAAACGTCTGACCACAGGTGAGCTGCCCCTTGGCGACTGGTAAGCAGCCCCGAAGCGGGGAGGCAGTAGTGACGCACCCTGCGACAGTGGTGCATTGGCCAGGAAGTTGGCAGTGGCTTCCCCGGCAGTACTGAGGGATTCAGATGGAGCACCAGCCTGGACTAATGGGAGCAGAGTCATTGCAACAAGCCATGAACCTGATGGCCCAGGTGCTGCAGCAACAGCAGCAACAGGCCATGAGACAAACAAGCATACTGGAGCATTTGCTCCAGCATCAGGTGTGGGCTCAGAGGGGCCGGTGGGACTTCCGGATCCCTAAAATGTCCAAAGAGGACGATCCTGAGGCCTTTCTGGAGACGTTTGAAAGGGCGGCCATAGCCACAGGAATTGAGAAGGCAAAATGGGCAGGTCATCTAGGGGTTCTGTTAATTGGTCAGGCCCAGGCGGCGTACAGGGCTATGACCTGGGTGGATGCCCAGGACTATGACAAGGTCAAGGCGGAAATATTGCGGAGGCTGGACATAACGCCAGAGAGGCACCGCCAGGCCTTCCGAGGGAGGAAACCAAGAGAGGCGAAGGCCCCTCAAATGTTATGGCAGAGCCTTGCAGACCTGATGAATAAGTGGCTCAGGCCAGAGGCCGTCTCTAAGGAGGAATTATGTGATCAGATCCTCTTAGAGCAATTTATAACAGACCTCAATGAGGAGACGCAGAAGTGGGTGCGGTGCCACTGCCCAACATCATCTCGGGAGGCCCTGCAGCTGGCTGAGCAGTTCGATATGGCCCAAGGGGATCTACGTCGAGACAGAGGTATGAAGGGGCAAGATATAAGTGCGAAGAGGGACAAGGAGAGCAAGGGGAGCAGGAAGGGGACTCCTCCCGGACCAACATGCTTCCTATGTGGACGAAAAGGGCATATCGCCTGGAACTGCCCTCAGGATTTTGGTCAAGGCCCACAAAGGACCTAGACTTCCCCGACAGCCATCCAAGGTCGGGGGAAACCCCAGAAGTGGAGTTGATGGAGTGTGGGGTGGGCAGCAGCTGGTCCACGAAGGTTCAACCTTTACCCAAAGTGAGGGTGTGAGTCGAAGGCCACCCCATCCCGGCAGTCGTGGACACAGGATGTATGCAATCATTAGTGTGCCCCTCGTTGGTCGACTGGAAACAAGTGCCACGGTGTGCCGGGGTGCAAATGATATGCCTCCACAAACAGAAATCTCATTTTGAAAGGCGGTTGCTGGACGTTCAAGTGCAGGGGATTTGGAGAAGAATCCCAGTGGGGCTGGACGAAGGGATCCTGTACCCCATGATCTTGGGTCGGGATTGGCCCGAAATATTGGAAGTACTAGCATCGCTCCATGAGTACAAGGACCTGAGAGAGAGGCTAGTCAGGAACGACACCGACGCACCCAACGACATAGAAATGGAGGCCTTGGCTAACAACAGTCGATTCCATGAGGCCCAAGAGGGTGACGAGGAGCTGAGACCATTTCGAGAGGCCGACCTCGCGAGAGCCAACACCCAGGTAATCTCCCCAGAACAAGGAAAACAGGTTCCCCGGGTTGAGATATGGAAGGGGTTGCTATATAAGGTCAAACGAGGCAGGGCCGAGGGACAGGAAATTGCCCAACTTGTTATACCTCAACCCTATAGAGAGCCCATCCTATGCCTAGCACACAGGAACCCCCTTGGGGGACATCTAGGAAAACACAAAACCGAGGCGCATTTAACGAGGTGGTGGTTCTGGCCCCATATGTATGAGGACATTGAGACGTATTGTAAAACCTGTGAGTTGTGCCAGAAAGTGAGCACTCACAAGCCCCCTAAGGTGCTCTTACGGCCGATGCTGGTGGTGTGAGAGCCATTCGCCCAGGTGGCCTTAGATGTAGTTGGCCCTCTGCCCTGTAGCATAGCGGGACACCAGTTCATGCTGGTGGTCATAGACTACACGACCCGGTTCCCGGAAGCCAGTCCTCTGAGAGCCGTCACAGGGCCCAAGGTGGCAGAGGAGTTGATGAAGTGGGTTGCCAGGTTCAGAATCCCCAGGGAAATTATCATGGACCAGGGGTCCAATTTTATGTTCTCAGTGTTGGGGGCTATGAGTAAGGTGCTTCAGATCCGCCACCTGAAGACAGCGGTGTACCACCCCCAGACAAACGGGCTGGTGGAACATTTTAATGGTACGTTAAAAGGGATGCTGCGTTGGTGCGCTCAGGTTGAGCCTAAGAAATGGAACTTGATGGTCCCACCCCTACTGTTTGCAGTCAGGGATGCCCCGCAGGCATCATTGGGGTACTCGCCCTTTGAATTAACATTTGGACATCAACCTCGCAGCCTGTTAGACATCGTGAGGGAAGGGTGGGAAGCAGACCCGAATCCAGGCGAGGGAGCCTCCGAGTACGTCCAAGATATGCAGGAGCATCTCTGGGTAGTTAGGAATGTGGCCCAAGGCAATCTGGAACAAGCCCAAAGCAGGCAGAAAGAAAGATATGACGTTCATACTAAGAAACGGGAATTAACAGTGGGGCAAAAGGTGCTTGTGCTGCTACCTAGTTCAACCAGCAAGTTTTTAACGTGTTGGCAGGGACCGTTTACAGTTGTGAGGCGAGTAGGCCCCATTGATTATGAAGTGTTGCGCCCGGGGGCGAAAAAAGAGAGACAGATCTATCACATTAACCTCCTTAAGGAGTGGCACGAGCCCGCGGGCCTATTAATTTCTCCCGATCCCAAGGCGGACGAAGTTGGGGTACAAATCAGGGTTAGCCCCGAAAGCCCCAAGGAGGGAGACCAAGTCCCGGTAGGGAGGCAGTTAGAACCTAAACAACTCCAACAATTGCAAGGCTTAGTTGAGGAGTTTCAGGATGTTTTCACGGAGCAGCCAGGGAAAGCAACCAGGGTGGAGCACAAAATTATAACCAAGGAGGGCCAGATAGCGCGTGAAAAGTGGCACAGAATCCCATACCATAGATACCAGCCGATAAAAAGGGAACTAGAGAAAATGTTGGAACAAGGGATCATCCCAGCATCCCGTAGCCCCTGGCGCAGCCCCTTGGTGGCCATGGGAAAACCAGATGGGAGTTTGAGGCTGTGCGTGGACTTTCAAAAATTAAACGCCCTGACGCAGTTTGATGCGTTTCCTATGCCCCAAGTCAGTGAGCTCGTGGAACACATAGGCCAGGCGAAGTTCATTTCAACCCTTGATTTGTCAAAGGGTTACTGGCAAATCCCGTTAAGAAAGGAGGACCAGCCAAACATGGCCTTCGGCACACCATGGGGCCTTTTTGAATTTAAAAGAATGCCGTTCGGGCTTAATGGGGAGGCAGCCACCTTTCAAAGGCTGATTGACTGGGTCCTCACGCCACATCAAGGGTATGCCTCCGCTTACATAGACAACATCATGCTATATATGGAGATATGGGAGCAGCATCTAAAGGCCCTAAGGGCCATCCTGCTCTAATTAAGGCAGGCTGGACTAACAGCTAACCCCAAGTAATGTGCCCTGGGCAAGAGGGAGACCAAGTATCTTGGTTTTCTAGTGGGGCAAGGCAAGGTAAAACCCCTTGCGGATAAGGTAAAGGCTATTCGGGACTACACAGCTCCGGCAACTAAGAAACAAATGCAGGCATTCTTGGGGCTGGCCAGCTATTACCGGAGATTTATACCCAGGTTCGCCGAAATAGCCAACCTGCCCGTTGAGACAACAGAGGGCCAGAGAACCTGCAATATCGAGTGGAATGTGGAATGGCGGAAGGCTTTTGAAGACCTCAAATGGGCTTTGTGCCAGGAGGTGATCCTCCATACTTCCAATTTCGCCCTGCCTTTCACTTTACAGACAGATGCCTCCGCCTTCACGCTCGGAGCGGTACTGTTCCAGGAGGTGGAGGGAGTGGAGCGGCCGATAGCATACATCAGCAAGAAGCTCAACGAGCATGAAAGAAGGTACTACACTATAGAGCGGGAGTGTTTAGGATTCTGGTGGGGGGTAGACTACTTTAGGTACTACCTCTTAGGGCATGAATTCAAGCCAATAACTGACCGTGCCCCTTTGAGATGGCTGAATACAGCCAGGACGGATAACACCCACATAATGCAGTGGGCCTTGGCTCTCCAACCCTTCTGATTCTGTGTAGAATACAAACCCGGGAAATGGAACACCGTGGCAGATTTTCTGTTGAGGTGTGAGGAGGAGAACCCCAGTGCCAAGTCAGAAGAGCCGGAGGGACTGAGACAGGAAAGGAAAACGCCTAGCAGCGTCTTGAGGGGTGGGATATGTGATGGGGAGAAGGAGCCGGTAGGCTCCGAGGCTCCCCGCCCAGGCACAAACACAGGAATCACACGCCCACAGACCCAAGATGCTGGTCAGGAACTCACCTCTTCCAGGTGCACGGAGGAAGGAGGGGTTGGCACGGACAGGGCCGGCATAAAGAAGACGCCGGCGCAAGCCAGGGAGGAGGCGGCAGAACTGGAAGGAGGTAGCGGAGGAGCTGAAGCCGTCTGGAGTGCCTGCCGGCGGATGAGAGCTGTCCTCTGACATGGCCGGACCTTCTGGAGGAAGGGTAAGCCCCGGCAGGGCTTCTGAGCCCAGGCAGTGGGTCTAGTAAGGTCGCGGACTGTTTGCAGCCGTTCAGGAGTGGCAGGAACCCGGCAAGGGCCAGGTACCATATAAACTGTAATAGAGGAGCAATCCCTGGCTGGGAAACCTTGGCTCCTGTAAGGAGGGGTTGAGCAGTTCCAGGGAGCCCTAGTGAGGACTGAAGAGCTCCTGGAGAGCTAAGGAAGGGGTTTCAACCCCACGGCATACAGGGGAATATTGGTGGATGTCTGCTGAGGGTCGAAGCAGTCACCACGATCTAGGAAACCCCTGGCCATAGCATTTTGTTTACCTTTGCATTTCTTTTATGGACAATCTGAGTAATCTATGAACACGTGGTCTGCCCTGATAGGCAGCCATGACCTGGTGGAATGGGCGAGGGTGTAGGGGTGGCGGAGCCCTCATCAACGTGGGACCCACGGGACGCTAAGGAGTCTCATATTTGGACGACACGCGCCAGACCATCTGATCCAATCAGTATTACTATCAAAGTCGTGGCAGGTGAGGCAAGCGCGTGTAAAACGTCCGACCACAGGTGAGCTGCCCCTTGGCGACTGGTAAGCGGCCCTGACGCGGGGAGGCGGTAGTGACGCACCCCGCGACACCCTGGCTGGGGACTGTGCAGGCCAGGGTGGGGGTTTAAACGCCTCTCTAATCATAGTGTTCTGCTGGGGCCTGGCCACTTCCCCCCTCAGCTCAGCATTGTAGAAGGGATGGGAGGCCTCATTTTAGCAACCCCTGGCTTTTAGCCTGACTCACTGCAGGCACGTGCCTGCATTTCCTGATTCAAAAGTGAATGTCTATGCACTTGTAAATCAGTTCAATTTCTGCAGTTTAGACTAACCTGCAAAGATTGAATCAATTCAGGTTTGGGCTTTTTGAATGTCTGCCCTAGCTAGAGACTTCAGTGTCACAAGGAACTGAGCAGAAAATTCCCTTGCACAAGACAGTTTGGTTCTGGGGAATATGAGCTGGCTAGCCATTGTCCCTTCTTTATAGAAAGCCCATCAGAAGCTGAGATTGTATTCATCTCTCTGAAAGCCTGAGCAATTAGCCCAATGGAATTCAGTGCCCATTAAATGGAACTCATAACCAGAGGAGTCGGTAGAGGCAGGTGGTATAGCCAGATTAAAAAGGGAGCTAGACAAATTTGTCCACATATCTATAAGTTCTATAAGATCTTTAAGTATATATCTTTAAATAAGATTTGATATATCAAATATATATCAATAAATAAGATTATAGATCTATAAATAAGATTATACGATCTAGTTGGGGATGACCTCTTGAGGTCCCTTCCAACCCTAATTGTCTGTGATTCTATTAATAGTTATTAAATACAAGTCAGAGATGTTTCCTCTGTCATCAGTAAGTGAATGGTGGTATATGCCAGGAGTGATAGATCACTCTAGATTAATCTGACCCAGTATGGTACTTCTGAGCTAAGTACAGAAATTCAAAAAGGCCAAGGCTGATTTGATTCAATCTGTGCAGGTTAATCTAAACTGCATAGTTTGAAACAATAAGCAAGTGAATAGACATTCACTTTTGATTCCAGAAATGCAGCCATATGCCTGCAGTGGCCTAGGCCAGAAACTAGGGGATGCTAGAACACATCCCTACTCAGCTGGAGTAGACAGCTTGGGCCAAAGCTAGCCCACCCACCCTGTGAGCTGGGGGGGGATGATGGCAGGGAGGTGTAAAGCAATCTGGGATGCTGGAGGACTGTGAGTTAACTTGAATCTGGAGGGGATATGGGGCAGAAGTTCAATAGGTTTGATACTACATCTATCCTAAACTAGTTTTGGTCATTTTGAAAGTGGTTTATCGGCACTGGACTTCTGTTGTGTTACAGATTTGAACCAGTTTCTGATAACTAATACCAGTTTATGTGCAATTTCTGTCCCTAACCTTTATGTTCTTAGGCTAAATGGACTGCCCACGGGAATGCAGCACATCTCAAAGATGGCTGGTATACCAGGCTTGTGGCTGTCATTTTCTCTAACTCTGAGTGTATTCACGGTGGTTGTTGCAGCACGGTCATAAAGTCATAGCTAAATCCTCAGGTTTCATCCTGTCTGTTCTGCGCTGTTTGATATTTCAAAATAAGATTCTATGAAACCTTGCAATTTGACACAGAAAAGTCTCATACAGTAATGTACTGGAGTTTCTGCCCAAGCTCCTAGCTTTGCAGCAGAGTATCAATGATTTTGTGGGAGTTCAGTCAGTGAGTCATAGCATTAATAACTTTAACAGACTTTTGTGCATTAATGCCCTATAGTGAATGATAATTCTGAGTCTTAGCTGATGGAAAATTCTCAGCTTTTTGTCTTATTTTATTTAAAAAGTTAGAAATAAAAGTACTGTATATTGTAAATAATGTGTTCTTTTTTCTCCCTGGATTTTATTCTGCAATGAATGTCATTTATCAAATATAAAAATGATGGAATGAATTGCATAAGTCATCTTAAATGTGATTTGCCACTTGCCTGATTGTTCAGAAGTGCATGCATGCTTAATTAATCTAATTGGTCAATGCACAAATAAGGAGCAAATTTACAGTCTCTCTGCCATCTTCAATAAAGTATTTTGGCTTCCTAAGATAAATAATGTATTCTACAGAAGAAAGCCAGACAGTACTCATGGGGAGTAGGCTTCTTTTATAATAAAATATGGAATAACTATAGCAGTTCTTTCTTTTGTCTTTCTCTGTTTCTATTAAACTATTCTGTTCATTGTATAGAGTTCTTATTTCTCCCACCAAAGACCATAAAATTCCTTTCTAAGTGTGGCAGAAGTCATATTAGACACTTTGCCTTCAGATGAAGAAATTAATTTCACTTGTGAAATATGAGTTTGGTGGCTTCAGGCTAGTACCTGCCACTTTGTGTGTGCATGCATTCCCACATTGATATAAATATATGATAGGATACTGTAACACAGGCCTGGCTACTGAGTGCTTCATGTTGTTATGCTGCAAAGCTTTGCTATTCAGAAATGGTGGTAGTTCACAAAGAACTTAATTGCTCCAGCTCAGAAAGCACAGTCTTCTCAGCTAAGACATTACTGTAAATGGTATAGGGCTACCAGCTGAACAGTCTTGAATTTACCTAGTAATCATAAATGATACACACACTCCATATCATTGGCTTGGTGGATTATTTAGATTGTAGTGGGGTGCTGTCCCTCTCCAAGTATGAGGTATAAACACTGTTGGACACAGTGCCACAAACTCAAGATGGGTAGCCTAGTATGCTACAACAAATCTTAGGTTGCTGAAGTCATAGTGTATTTAGTAGACTAAAATGGCTATCACTGAATTAAAAAGTGAGGCTCAGGTGAAGGTATTTTTGAGTGGGCAAGAAGACTGGGAGAGGGAAACACAGCACAAATCAACATAGCACTTCCCACCTCAGCACTGAGATTTTGACAAGTGAAACAGGAGAAAAAAGTTAGAAAAGCTATGGGATTTCCTAACTGTGATTTCATAGGAACAGGCATCTAGGGAGAGAACTAGGATATGGTCACAGTAGTATGGATAAATCATTATGAAGAAGAACATGTCATTGTTTTTCCAGCTTCATTGACAAGCTTATCCTTTGCTACCTATCAGGAAATCTGCCAACAGTAACCTAATCACCAGTTCAACATTTTGCAACCCAGCATACAGGAAGGATATCTATCACCAGCTGATTTCAGCTTTGACACATGTACATCTAAATAATTTGAATTATACCAGTTTTAGCAATCTTCTTGTAATTTTCTTTAGGTTACTAGTTCCTAGATGGAAACCCTTTTTTTGGTGGGTTCACTCCAGCTATAGTCCTACTGCCTGCATGGGAGAGATTTTGTGTGACCCTGATTGTTATTTATTTATTTTTAAATATTGTCTCATCATCCCACTCCACTGTAAATAGCAGGAAATCGTTTGTTCTAGGTGTTTGGCCCTCTAGTTCCACCTTGTTTCGTGCTTTTCAGGTACCAATACAAGATCGGTTACGTGTATGTTCTTTGCAGACATGCTCTGAGGTGAATCCTTCCAGAATTGGAGGGGGTGTACTTGGGACTTCCTTTGAAGATTTGGAAAAGAGTCCTTCTTTGATGAGGTTGGTTCTCTTCTAGCTTGCAGATGCACAAGAAACTCTGAACCTGATTCTCTAATAAGGTGCACTGGTTTTAGGCTGGCAGTGATGCAAGCAACAGAAAATTATTTCTCCTGAATGGAGAATCAGGCACACTCTGGCAGAGCAGGACTATGTGTCTGAAGGTAAAAACTGACTGTGGTTCTTATTGCTTCCATTTATTATCTAGCTCTTCCAAAAATATTGCATAAATGTTAACTCTTCAATCCTTATGTACTCTTAATCCATTTTGTGGAATAAGAAAATGAGGTAGAGATGTTAGAAGACATCTTTTCAAAAATATGCAGGACTCAACTCCACTTGAAAACTAAAATCTGGAGTAGAATCTCATTATGCTACACTGACTGGAGGTTTCTCATTGACTTCTGGAGGGGTCAAGATTTCACCCCTGGTCTTTATGAATGTGCTACCCTGGGATTAAGATGAGAAAGTCTGTTGTTTCCTAGAAGCTCAAATCATGCCTTCCTCTATAAGCAGCTACTAGGATTAATTAATTTCTGAGAGCTGGATAGTCTTCAAAACGGAAGTTTCCATTTGCTCTCCAGTGATCAGAGTGACATATTTAAATTTCATATTACCAAAGAAAGAGCTCTGGGTGGTATATTGAAGAACCAGCTTTTGCTCTGTTTGAGTATAGCAATTAATACAGTTCTCCTGCAAGGCAAATTAATGTGAAACCATCAAACTGGCATGTTAGTACCATGGGGACTAGTGTGCATGTATCACGAGGCAGGAAGCATGGAGTTTTATACAAGTGTTTTTGAAAATATTTTAGCAGTAGTTTTGGTCTAGCAAAATGGTTTAATGTAACATGTGACCCCACTGGACTCCTAGTCCCTGGCGAGGGTGATGGTAATAAAAAATAAAGAAGTAATAATCTGGATTCAGTTATTAAATAAATAAATCCAGTATTGGATAAATGGATGCTCTCAACTATTTTATAGTGTGTAACACTGTTTGCTCTCCACTGTTTGTAATATTTTTGTAGAAACTGGACTAACATTTCTTTCTGTATGTATTTCAGCATCAGCCCCATACAGAGCTCCATAAGCGTGGAACTCTTTTGCTGCACAGAGCTTCTGGGAGTATTGGGGTCAAAATATTTCTCCACTCTCCATTTCTCTTTTACAAAAAATATTTCTGTCTATCCTACATATTTGTTATGGCCGTGCGAAGCTTCAGTCGCTGAGTCGATTCAACAGAGATTCGGCCCGATGCGGCAGCTGAATCTCGGAATCAGAATTGAATCAAGTGCCCCTATAATCTCTCTGAATCGAATTGGAACCTTCCAAATTGATTCAGAGAGATTTGGAAAGATTCAATGATGTGGACATAGACACAGCTTTAAATGTTTTTTGTACATACCTCAAGGTACCAGGTGGCTTGTGAATGCTGAGATGATGGGGTGGATGGAGGTCCCACAGGAGCACCAGGGGATCCCCAGCATGCTCAGTAATGGACCAGAAGCACTGCCGTTCCACTTCTCAGTTCACTGCTGAGCATGGGGGGGGGACGGACATGCTCCTGTGGGATGCTCCATCTGCCCCACCATTGCAGCATTCTTGAGCCGCACCTGGTACTTCGAAGTATGTAGAAAAAACATTTAAAGCTGTGTATATGGCTGAATTGCTGATTCTCTGAATCAGCATCAAATCTTCAGTTACATATTTGGCTGAATCGAATTGGGACAGTGATCCAAATCAATGAATTGAATCACTGTCCCCAATTCAGGCTGAATCAGAATCCGAATCAAATACAGGCTGTTTCATACACCCCTAATATTTATATGCCCCTTCATAGTATTAGAAAACTAACCATCCAGGTAATTTTGTTTTTTGCTTCAGAAACTTCTGTGATGTAAGGAAGTACTTTTATTCCTATTTTATAATTGGAAAACTAAGGCAAAGATCAGACTAACATTTTTAGGTACCTCAACCCCCATGACAGAATCCACAGACCTGAGTTAAATGTGTAGATGCTTTTATGCAGTGCATCCCTAAGAATGGGATTCATGAGATTCAGCTGGGAGTTTCTACAGCATTTCCTGTTGGCTAGCAGCTTTGATAATGTATGTCTCAAGCCCCAGCAAGGGTCTGAATTTAGGTGCCTTATTCTATGCTCCTAGAAGGTGGTTCACGGGGTAAGGACAGAGATGCAAATTATGCAAATTAAAAGGAGGCGGGAGGAAGAGACTATCATCATCTACTCTGTAGCAGAGGTTTCATGTGTCAGCTCTTATCCCATAGTAAATGACAGCTAATGGACCCAGCTTACCCACAAGTGAAACTGGGTGGATCTATCTAGCAGTTAATTTCCACTTACTGTAGGATAAACCAGACATGCAAAACAATAGCCATGGGGGAGCTGATAGGTGCTATGTGCTCCCCTACTGCTTTAACTTAGCATAATTTGTTTGTCTCTACATCCACAGCCTTGACACTCTCCTGAATGTAGGTGCCTAAGCCCTTCCTTTCAAAGCTGATTGGGTATCTCTTCTTTCTTTCAAAACTGTAATGGTGGTATGTCCCTCTTGTACAATCACCTAGTAATTAGACCATTTGCCAGGGATGAGAAACTTTGGTTTTGTCCTTTGCCAGAGTGAATTCAAATCTTGAGGACTGCACTAAAGATGAGGTTTGAGGCTTTTTTAGGCACAGGGGGCATTTTCCACCCCCTTCTATTGAAAATGAAACAGTGTTGAATTGTACAGTGTTGTACAATTTACAAGGTTCTCTATGGCTGAGAGCGAGCAACGACTTGAGAGGATTCAGAGGGAAATGACAGAAATGCTAAATGGCTTGGAAAGCAAGCCATAGGTGGAAAGGCTGGAGGAACTAGGTTTATTTAGTGTAGAGAAAAGGCAATTAAGGGGACATATGATAGTAATGTTCAGATATTTGAAAGTCTGCCAGAAAGATGATGGAGAAGCCTTGCTTTCCTTTGCCATAGAGGGCCATGCAGGCAGGTTTAGAGGAAATCTTAGGAAAACCTTCCTAAGTGTAAGAGCAGTAGGACAGTGAAACAAGCTGTCTAGGGAAGTTTTATGATCTTCTTTGGTTTATAAAAAGAAGCTGAGCAGGTATATGTGTGGGATGTTTAGTAATAGGGGATCTTGCATCACTGCAGGGGGTTGGACTAGATGCTCTTTGAGGTCCTGTCCAGTCCTATGAATCTATGCTACTAAGATACTTATATGTTGTGAGGAATTCCTGCTCCAAAGACTTTGTGCATTTTATCCAATTACACTTTAATGTAAATTACATAAACAGTCCCTGGAATGGATATAGGAACCCAGATCTCCTTCTTGTCCCTCAAGGGAATGCCCTAATCACAAGGCTAGAGAGTCACTTTTACCCTCTCTCCCACTAGGGCAAAATGTCTCTTTAATTCTTTGGTGCAAAGTGACACATCTTTGACAGGAGGGTGGCCTGGCATATTGCTATGTTGTGAAGAAAACTGGCAGTGATTGCTCTGTTTTTTTATAGATTCTGATGCATTCTCTGGGAATGCTTAATTGTATGAGATAAAGTAGAGGATCCAGACAAGGCCTGAACCTGAGAGAGGCCAGCACTGTCAAGATGGAGATTTTTCACCTTTAGGCATTTAGGATACTTCAGTGTTGAAGGACATTGTGAGGTTAGGAGGCAGATGCATGAGTGCTTCTGGATTTAAATACGTGTGTATCTTTGTGGGCCTAAGCCTAAAGCTGTCTGTACTATCTTCTTGCTAAGCCTAGAACTACTGGCAAGAAACCAGTTCTATCCACTAATTTGCAGCCCAGCAATTAGACAGTGGCAGCCATTTGGATGCTAAGCATGCATCCTAGTACTAGTTAATCTTTCTACTTCCAGAGATGCACTAGGGCAAGTGCTCAGGTCCACTCTTGAGCCATCTATACTGCTTAGTTGCCAGGCTTGGACATGCATGAAACAGGAGCAAGTGGGCAGTTGGTTTCTTGGTGGCACACTCATCAGTATAGATATGGGCTAAATATCTCACTGGAGGTCACACAGGGGGCTTGTAACAGACCACTGGAGCATGCATCTGCAATCTGCTGCTAGTTAAACACAATATAGTTCCATGTTGCTTGGTTGCTTTTTATCTGCAAACATCTCTGACATCCCCATACAAGCACACCAGGGCACTGTATTCATTAGTTTATCAATTCTGCTGGTCAAGAAAAGAGAGGACAAAACTACATTTGCCTATGTTCTACTCAACATGTCTTACAAAAAAATTCTCATTGGGAGAAACCACTTGGTTTTAAAATGAATTAGAATCTAAAAGATTGTTGAATTGTTTGAGTCCTAAATTTCACCTAAATTGAAATACACTTAAATATGTGAAGACAATGTCTTCTTTAATTGCCGGTGAGATTTTCTATTATACAGCAAATTCCAAGTAGGGTCTAAATATCTCAAGATCTATACAAATAATAATAATTAGATGTTAAAGTGATAGAATATTATTAACCTGATTTAGTATGTTTCATTTATTCATTTACATTATGCCAGAATAATATAATGAACATTGAATTGGTGAAATAAAAGGTTCTATTTTGAGCTCAATTTACAATACCTACTGGTAGCTTTGAAGAGTAAGTGCTTATTGCTTACTTTGGATTGTAACACATTATCAATTAATTGCTCACAGCTCTCTGTTCTCAGTCTGTGTAGGCTGTGAGGAATGGTAAATGATTAACTTTCAATGACATAGGGTTTGAATTACAATGTTAGCCTTACACAGTATGAAATTTGCAAGTTTAATTTGGTGAAAATAACCCCTTTGTCTTGCAGCATTCTACTAGTAAGGCCAAGAACATGAGCTCAGCTCTCTGGCTGCTTTATAACCTTTCTTCTGTTTTCTACTTGCTGTTTCAGCCTCTTGCATATAGAACTTTCCTCAGTGGGCTGTCTCCTGTGTTTTTTCCTTATCTTACACATGCACGGCTGGGTTCCTGGGGAGTAGGAGTACCTGTAGGAGGAACAATGTCAGCCATGTGTTGTTCCATTTCTATGTTCTGAATAGCAGCAGATGCTTAAATCAAACAATACGGTCTGAGACATCAAGCCAATGTATGATGAGCAAAAACACTGCATTACAAAAAACAGGCTAGAAGAATAAAAAGTATTTATGACTTAATAGACAGATACAGTACAGTACAGCAATCACTCTGCCATGAGATAGGGAACAAATCTAACTCTCAGAGCACTGATAAACTGTAAATACACATTTCTCTTTAAGTTTTGTATAAGGCATCTTGTGCCACGGCTGTGATTAACTTGCCTTTTATACAGTATGTTCATCTAAGGAGCACAGAATGAACTAGCTAAGGATATTATGATTTACATTCTACAGATGAAGAAACGGAGGTACGTAGCAGGAGAATTTCTCAGGAATCCTGTGATAAAGTTGGGAAGGAAACCTTTTTATCCCAGTCCTGTGCCTTAACACCAGGAGTATTCTTTCCCTTCAATGCAAGTATTAGAAAATAAAACCTCATCTTCTCTCTCACAATAAGAAAAGGTGCATACTTACCACAGGGTAACAAATATGTGGTCCTGTGATTACAATCCAAGTAAAGACAAGGCACCACAGTTTTGTCAGAAGATAAAATAAGTGAAGTCAACCTTGGGTAAGATGTACACTGTTGTCATTACTTACTTATCTCAGAATGACTTGTTGCCACTTAGATTTTAAGTAGGCTAACACCTGTTAGCATAGGATCACTGCAAAAGAACATATTTTAGCTAAGACATAACTCAAAGCTAAACACCGTAGCGTAACCAGGAATAGAATAACTTTAGAGTGCCTGTCATTTCAGAAGTTTACAGCTTTGGTAGCATGTTTGTTACAAATATTGAAACATTCTGACAACGAAACATGGGCATCCCGCGCACATGTGCCATACTGCACAATTATAGCCATACCAGTGATTTGCCATGGAGCAAAAGTGGGTAAGGCTTTGTTGCTTGTCAGTTACTTGTCCTTAGTATCTACCCATGTACATGCTTCTATCCTGTGGTAGATGAAATCTAAACTACACTAGCCTATTCCTCAATGAAAGAATTTTCTTTGAAGGCTACTGTGTTTTGCATTTCATGTTTCGTGGGAGAAGAGCATGCACTAGAGTGATTCCTGCCCCTTTTGCTTCATGTAAATTGTTTGTATACCCATGCCCTCAGCAGCAGCTCATCAGAGCTATGCATCAAGGCAAGTTAATGCCAGCTTTTTGCAGTTTCTAAGCACTTTCCCTGCCTTTAACATCTTCTGGTAGGCTCCCTTTACTCCCTAACTTGAATTTTTTCCTTCTCTGGCAGTGAATTGGTGAGCATGTGACATACCCCCTTCCAGTGCTGTCACTTCTCTTTGAAAGGGTACCTACTGCATGCTCACTCACTCTCCTCTTCTTTGGAACAAGTGTCAAATGCAAAACATCACTAACATTTGAGGACTATTTGGATTTTAACTAGTTACTTTAGCAGTTTCAGGGTATTGGCAGTTTGCTTGTCTCCCATGCTTTTACTTATGGGCTAGGGACAGACATTACACATTAACTGGTTTAAGTGATCATAAACTGGTTTAAAGCTGTAACAGAACAGATGTTCAGTACAGATATACCAGTTTGAAAATGGCTGAAACCAGTTTGAGATAAACCTGATTAAATGTAGTATCAGGCTAAACTGATTTGGGTCAAACCCCTTGCTGGTTTAAGATAAACCAGACTTCCCCAGCATCCTGGCATGCTCTCTGGGCTGGGCGGGACTCTCTGCTCCACAGGAGAACTGGTCCCTCCCCTCTCCTCCCTCTCTGGAACTCCAGCAGAGACTGCAGGTACAGCAGGGTCTGCCTGGCTCCCCCTGCCCTACTCCCCACTCCCTGCCCTTGCTACTTGCTGCTCAAGCAGGAATCCACCCCTCCCTCCCTCCCATCTCCCACAGCATGTACCCCAGCCCCATGGACCCTAGGCATATGGTATACTGACTGATGTCAAGAGGTGCCTGTGTGTATATCTCCAATTTCACTGGGACAGGAAGACAGAACAGGGACCACTTAGGGCTTTTTGAAGCTAATCAAGAGGCCATCTGGCAAACTTTTTAAGAAGAGTTTGAACTAATGGACAGAGGCTAGTCTACTGTTGGGGTGATGAACACTGTTATCAGCCCCCTGCTGGCTTGCTTGCCTGTCAGTTTGCTGCAGACAGTATAAAGAAGCAGGAAGGGAGATTGAAAAGCTCCATATCATCAACAGCTGCATACACTACACGCCCCCCCCAGCCCCCTTGCCTCAGAGTGCTAGCAGGGGTCTGGCAACACTCCTGCCCCTTGAGCAGCCAACAGGGAACAGCTTGAGATGGTGCAGGCAGACCTCCCTAATCAAAGCAGCCTGCTGGGGCCTGGCTCCCCCCTCCCCTCAGCTCAGCACTAACGTAAGGGAAGGGAGGGCTGCTCTAGCACTCCCTGGCTTCTAGCTTGAGCCACTACAGGCATGTGCCTGGATTTTCTCAGTCCAGAGAGAATGTCTGTCTAGTTACAAACCAGTTCAGCCTACCCAGGTTAGACTAACCTGCAAAGATTGAATCAATTCAGGCTCAGGCTTTTTAACGTCTGTCCCTAACCATGGGGTACTGTTGATTTCATAGACATTAGGGCTGGAAGGGACCTTGGAAGATCATCCAGTCCAGCCCTGCACCTGAAGGGCAGGAAGTCAGCTGGGGTCATAGGATCCCAGAAAGATAAGCATCCAATTTACTCTTGAAGGTGTTCAATGTAGGTGGTTGAACCACCTCCGATGGCAGGCTGTTCCAGACCTTGGGGGCTCAGACAGTAAAGAAATTCTTCCTTATGTCTAGCCTGAAATGGTCTTGCAGTAGTTTATAACCGTTCGACCTCATTATCCCTTGGGGCACTCTGGTGATCAAACGTTCCCCCAGAAACTGGTGGTCACCCCGATGAACTTATAGGTGATCATCAGATCACCCCTGAGCTTGCACTTTTCCAGGCTAAAGAGTCCCATGGCTCTCAGCCTGTTGTCATAAGATCTATTTTCCTGACCTCTGATCATGTGCGTGGCTCTTCTTTGGACTCTCTCAAGCTTCTCCACATCCTTTTTGAATTAAGAGCCCAAAACTGGACATGGTACTCCAGCTGCGGCCTCACCAAGGCTTTCTCGACAATGACCAGCACATCACAAAAAGAGACATGTTTGGATGGGATGGGCTCCACCTTTGCCCTAAAGGTAAGTGTGTGTTTTCTTCTAGGTTGGTGGATC
>NW_017728995.1:51345750-51350993 GCF_001723915.1 Gavialis gangeticus
CAAGATATATGACATCAATCTCTTTTCCCTTGTCCAGGTTATAGGATGTTCTGAATACAGTTGGGTGAGGGCTTGAAGTACTAATTTTAGTACTTTTAGTAATTTTAGGGATTTCTTTGGTGAAAAGTTTGCTTGCAAATGCAGGGAATTAGACCTGATGGCCTGGCAGGCTCCTTCCAGTCCTATACTCCTCTTTCTTTTTTGGTTTATCTCATGGTAGGCTAGGCACTGGAACCAACCATTACAATTCTGATCTGGCCGTTCTGAAAAATTAGGCTTAGGATTTCAGTTTACACCATTTCTGGAGGTAAGCCAGGCCCTAGTTTGAGCTGGGAGATGAACTTTGCACATAAAGAGTCCTATTGAATTGCATATAGAAAGTAGGTCTTTTTTTGTCACTGTATTCTGCAAAATGGATGTACAGCTTTGACATAGAGTGGTGGAAATGCTCAGGTAGGCCCTACTGCATTTTAAAAATGGCATGGTCATGTTCCAGTTAATTAATAGCCCACAAGGAATCATAAGGTTGTGGCCCTTTTACCCTTGATTATAAAAATGAAAAAGAAACCAGTACTAGCAAATCAGTATTTTTAGTAAATCATTATTCGTGTGTATTTTGTTTAAATCCCACTGAGTCTTATGTATTCAGAGCAAGTTCTAGGCAAAGCCATTGGGGAAAATCCCAATGCTCTCTACTCCACATTTTACTTCTATTGGGATCACTATGGAATCATTTATTTTGTAGATCTCGTTTGTCCTAAAAAACCCCAAAGCATTTGTGCCCTGTGGCTTAAATGCATTGACATGGAGACACTGCATTGCAAATTATACATGTTGGGGGTGGAGTCTAGACTAGGTGCCTTTAGTTTTAGAGTAAACTGTGCATCAGTGAGATGGGAATATATTAAAATTGTACTTTTCAACTACTCGTAAGGTGCTTATAGATGGCAAGACGTACTAAGAATCCTACTAAATTGCTGCTTTGGAAATTATCACCTTCTGAGGAGGAGGGATAGAGGTAAACCCTCAAATGTTTCACTCAGTTTGTGTAGTATTTTCAATACTAGCTGACCTGTAAGATAGAAAAAAACAAGGACTCTAATAAGGGCAAGAACTGCTCAGCATTCATTAAAGCTGACATGCCCCTCAGACATGCCATGCAAAACTGAATGTTTACTAAAGATCAGTGGTGATTATGACAGAATTCAGGCATGCACATTTTTTATTTTAATATAACTACATGAGAGTAAGTACAGCTGCCAAAGGAATTCTATCAACTGCCTCTCCCACTCCCTGGAAGCCCACATCCCAGAAGGTTAGTTGTTTGTTAGTCGCTTTCCTGGCATAAAGGGCTAAATTCAGTGGGCACTGGTTACACTACACAGATAGAAGTGAGGACTGAATTGGGCCCAGCATGTTCAGATACGAGCTGAACCATATGCTCTGCCAGATAAAGGGAATAAATAAGAACAGCTTTTGTCTTTGTCTGTTTAATTAATTTCCACAAGACAACTGCAGACCTTTAGATGTAGGTAGTTCCACATCTGGAGTCAGAGTTTGAGGTCTGGCCTGAACTACAATGTTTTTGTTGGCATTACTGTGTTGGAGGGGTGGCAGGGGGCATGAAAAGGTCACACTCCCTCACTGGCAGAGCTTTATACCTGCAAACTTCCTAGCATGGATGCAGTTATGCCAACAGAAGAGAGCTTTTGTCATCTTAGCTATTCAGGGAGGCCATGTGGCTATGCCAGCCAAAGGCCCACTTCTGATGTTGGCAAGCACTGCATCTGCACTACGTGTCTCTGCCAACATAGCTGTGCTGGGCAGAGACTTTTTGTAGAGTAGACATCCTCAGTTTGACACATTAGATCAGATTCATTCTATGGCTGTTTTTGTCTTTCACTAGTGATGGAAAGCATCACTGGGAAACAGTGATGCCAATGCAAAACAACCATATTCTTCATCAGACAGGAAAAACTAAGGTGCAAAGCACAGCATCCAAAGTGAGTTTCACAGAAAGGAAAGGAAGAAGACAACAGCTCTTAGGGTTGCACTAGCTTAAGGTGCCCCCACCCCACACACAGCTAGCAGCAGTAATGTTGCCTTAAAGCAGCGATTCTGGGGAGCTTTGAGTTCATTTCAAGGGTGCCATGCAACAGTAACACTGGTAAGTGTGCAAATATGATTCACAAGATAAACACAGAGACTTCAAATAGATATCTGTAGTATTAAAATCATTCTGGCCTGTTGTAGTCTTTCTGAGTTCTTTGTAGCAGAAGAATGTTTCTATTATATTTCTGTAGTAAAAATGCATGAAAACTAGGAGCTGGCTTTTTTTAGGGTGCTTCAAATGAAATGGTTCAGAACCACTGCTTTGTCTGCACCTAAAACTACTTTCCTTCTAGTATCACTGGAAGGGCAGGAGGTGGAACATACCTCTTCTTCATTAGGTTGAATCCCTCCTGGTGAAAGATAGCACAAGTGAATCTGCCCATCAAACAGAATTGGTTGTGAAAAGAAGCCAGGGGAATCTGCATTCCCAGTTTAGGGTTAGATCATGCTTTAGTGGACTGCCTAGAGTGAGGGGCAGAGCAGAAGGTATTGGGAAAGCATCAAGAATTACTGGGCTTCAGAGTAACATATTTCAAGGCTTCCCAGTGGCACCCTTGTAGATAGTATAGTGTACCACCCCACTACCAGCTGTTCTTGCTGATGCACAGGAGGGTAGACACTGGCTTTCTCCCAGTGTCCATCCAGTTGCATTGGGGAAAGCATTTGTGTTGCCCCTTGCACTCCTCGAAGCAGTGGCTGGAGGCTGTAAGAGGCAGGGTGTGGATAGACCTTACTCACTCTTATTCCCTTCTATGTCTATTTAAGGAACGGCACCAGCAAGCCCTCAGTTTTATAGAACCCTGTCTTTCTCCCAGTATGGGCCTAACTGTGCTAGTCATAGGGTATTATCCGGTGTTAGAATTCAAATGCAGTAACTCTATAATGTTATACAGTAGAACTTTCTGTGAGCAGTCGCACCTTAAGGGTTAATAGCCTCTCTAAAGTGCACAGCTCTGCCTTGCTGCTAGAGCTAAGTACAGACAGTGAAAAAGCCCCAGGCTGAATTACTTCAGTCTTTGCAGGTTAGTTTAAGCTGCATAGATTGAACTGATAAGTAAGTGAACAGGAATTTCAGAACACTTTTGATTCTGGAAATGCAGCTACATACCTGCAGTGGCTCAGGCCAGAAGCCAGGGGGCAATAGAGCACACCTCCCTGCTGGGCTGGAGCAGACAGCTTGGGTTAGGGCTAGCCTGTCCACCTTCCAAGGAGGGTGTTTGTGGGAGCGGTGCAAAGCATCCTGGGATGCTGTGGGACTGTGAGTTAACTTGGATCTGGAGGGCATCTGGAACAAAAGTTCAATAAACCAATTTAACCTAAATCAGTTAAGTTGGATATTACATCCATCCAGGTTTATCTTAAACTGGTTTCAGCCATTTTGGCTAGGGACAGAAGTTGCACATAAACTGGTTTAAGTGATCAGAAACTGGTTTAAACCTGTAACAAAACAGAAGTTCATTGCACATAAACCAGTTTCAAAATGGCTGAAACTGGTTTAAGATAAACCTGGTTGAATGTAATATCAGACTTAAACTGCTTTAAGTCTGATATTACAGTTAGGAAACTTCTGTGCCAGACCCCTTCCTGGTTCAACTTAAATCACAGTCCTCAAGCATCCCAGCATGCTTTGCAGCCCTGGGCTGTGCTGTGCTATCTGTTTGCCCTGCCCTTCGTGCCCCTAGCTAGAACAGTCATGACCTCACTGGCTGGCTTAGTGCCACCACCAGGCAAACTCTGGCTGGGGTCTGGAGCAAGGGAGGCTCCCCTAAATTCACCTTCCCTTAAGTACAGAGATGCCCTGCCCTGCTGGCTTACTTATTTCTGGCAGTGACTGTGGACTACAAATCCCAGAGGTACCTGGAAGCAGGAAGAGGAAGTGATGAGCAACCCTGAAGAGTTCTGCTGCTGTGATTGTGGACTGCAAATCCCAGAGACCTCAGAAGCAGCAGGAAGAGGAAGCAAATGCACAGCCTAATCTGGCTAATCTGGCACAGCCTAATCTGGTTAATCTGCCTAGTACCATCTTGTTTTTGGCTGGTGCCACTGCAGGCATGTGGCTGCGTTTCCTGAGTCAAAAGCAAAATTCTGTTCATTTGCGTATTCATTCAATCTTTGCAGCTTAGACTAACCCACAAACACTGAATCAATTTAGCATCAGTCTTTTTGACTTTCTGTACTTAGCCTTTGAATGTGGTTTATGTGCACTGAACTTCTGTTGTGTTACGGATTTGAACCAATTTCCAATCACTTATACTGGTTTATGCGTAATTTCTGTCCCTAGACTAGAGGACTGGCAAGCAAGGGTGTGGCTAGGAGCTGCTAAATCTATCCCTTGGCTGCCTGACTCTCTCTTGCTATCCTTCAGCTGCCAACTCTCTGGCTCCCCAGCAGCTACCTGAATCCTTGACTCTCCATCACTCTGGGGAAGTAGAGTCTACGAGCACAGATTGTCCGTGTTGGAGGAAGGGGGTCTAAGACTGCATCCTGGGATGCTGGAGGATCAAAGATTGCTCATATTGGCCCCATCAAGCAGACTGAAGTTACTGCAATATGAGCTATGTAATACCAGCCAGAGCTATTCGTTGCCCAAAGAGACCTAACTCAAATTCGCAGAGCCCACTTAGCTCATTTTTTCCTGCCTTAACATGTGGATATTCCTGTCTTAAGATCATTTGCTATGTGGGAAAGATAATATTTAACGGCACCTTTATGTGAAGTAGTCCTTTACTTTACACTGAATTCCATTGAAGTAATGGAATTACAACACTTAATAAGTAATGGTGGCAGAACTGAGCTCCTTAGGATCCTAAGTGAGAAATCATTGGTCTTATTAATTAAACTGTAATACTTGAAATGGTTTGAAACTGCTGACTGGTAGGGGAGTGTGAAGTGGGCCTTGTTCAATTTTGATTCAGCCCAAATTCATAGATTCATAGACTCTAGGGCTGGAAGGGACCTTGGAAGATCATCGAGTCCACCCCCCTGCCCCAGGGGCAGCAAGTCAGTAGGGATCATAGGATCCCAGCAAGATAAGCAGTCAAATATCTCCTGAAGGTATTCAAAGTAGGTGCTTGAATCACCCCCGGCTGCAGTCTATTCCAAACCTTGGGGGCTTGGACAATAAAGAAGTT
>NW_017728995.1:51351004-51351394 GCF_001723915.1 Gavialis gangeticus
AGGGTGGCCAGAGCCTGGAATAGGCTTCCCAGAGAGGTGAAGGCTCATGTTCATCTTGTGGTCAATCATGACCCCTGAGTCCCTTTCGTCCATAGTGCTAGCTAGTGTAGCACTGCTAAGCCTATAAGCATGCTGCAGGTTTTTCTTCCCAAGGTGGAGAACCTTGCATTTTTTGGTGTTAAACATCATCAGTTTCTCGTCCGCCCATTTCCTGAGCCTGTCAAGGTCTGCCTGGATCACCCTCCTGTCCTCAGGTATGGATGCTTTACCCCAAAGTTTGATGGTGGCGACCTTCGCCAGTCTGCTTCTGACACCAATGCCCACATCATTAATGAAGATGTTAAATAGTATAGGCCCAAGGACAGAGCTTTGAGGGACCCCACTGGTCAC
>NW_017728995.1:51356394-51363890 GCF_001723915.1 Gavialis gangeticus
GTGGTGAGGCCGAGGCTGCAGTTAGCCAGTTTTGCTAAGAGGTGATCATGAGATACCAGATCAAAGGCTTTTTTGAAGTCAAGATGTATGACATCAATCTCCTCTCCCTTGTCCAGGTGATAGGTCACCTGGTTGTAAAAGGAAATGAGATTGGTCAAGCAAGACCTACCCACAACAAACCTGTGCTGGGTATCCCTCAGGATGTTGCCATCAGCCAGTCTGTTAAGAATTGCCAATTTGATAATCTTTTCTAAGACCTTCCCCAGGATAGAGGTCAGGCTGATGGGTCTGTAGTCTGCCGGATCCACTTTCCTCCCTTTCTTGAAGATAGGCATCACATTGGCCTTCTTCCAATCTTCGGGCACTTCACCAGAGCACCAGGAGTTTTCGAAGATCTATGCCAGGGGCTGGGCTATGATGCTGGCCAGCTCCTTGAGTACCCTGGGGTGTAAACTGTCAAGGCCGGCTGACTTGAAGATATCCAGCCTCTCAGGGTGTTCCTTCACAAGGTCAGCATTAATGGAGGGCAGGGGATCTCCCTCACCAGGACCACCCTGTCCTGTGGCAGGCATGGGCATGCCATGGGACTGGTGAAAAACCAACGCAAAGTACCTATTTAGCAAATTGGGTTTTTCCTGGGCATCGGTTGTCAGTTGTCCCATCTGGTTTAGCAGGGGTCCAGTGTTGCCCTGGCTTTTCCTCTGGTTCCCCACATATCTAAAAAAGGACTCTTTATTGTCCTTGATACTTGTAGCTAGTTGGAGTTCAGTCACAGCCTTGGCTTTCCTGGTTTGCTCCCTGCGGGTTCGGACCCGGGCAGAGTATTCTCTCTTGAAGGTGGATCCAGTGCTCCATCCTTTGTAAGTGTTTCTTTTTAGACATAGGAGGTCTGCTCGTTCCATGGAGAGCCAAGGGGGCTGCTGTGCCCTTTTGCTGCCTTTCCTCCTAGATGGAATAGACTTTGCTTGTGCATCCAGGATCACTCCTTTGAGGAGCAACCACTCATCCTGAACTCCCCTCTCCTTTGCATTGTGGTCCTTTAGGGCCTCACTGGCAAGCCTCCTCAGCTTGTCAAAGTCAGCTTTCCCAAAGACGAGGACTTCTGTATTGCTGACTGACTTGCCAGCTTTACAGTGGATGGTGCAAGTGATCAGCTCGTGGTCACTGTCACCCAGCTTCCCTTCAATTGTTAGGTCGCTGATTAGGTCATCCCCTGTTGCCAGTACCAGGTCGAGCAGTGCTTTACCTCTTGTTGGCCGGTAGACTTCTTGCATCAGATAGAACTCATTCACACACGAGAGAAAGCTTTGTGACCACTCAGATTTGGCCGAGCACTCTTCCCATGAGCTGTCCGGGTATTTGGAGTCTCCCATGACAACCATGCACTGGGAGCATGTGGCCTCAGGCAACTCCTTGGTGAACTCCTGGTGCAGCTCTTGATCCTGGGTAGGAGGTCTGTAGTAGACTACCACCATTGTGTGCCCTGTGCCGTGTTCCCCACGGATTTTAACCCAGAGGGATTTTAACTCAGTCATCCACCCTAGGCGCCAATGTTGGCTTGCAGGGATGCATAGTTTTCCTTGACATAGAGAGCTACACCCCCGCCCCCTTTTGTCTGCTCAATCTCTCCTGTACAGGGTATAGCCATCTATACCTGTGGCCCAGTCATGGGTGGAGTCCCACCAAGTCTCTGTTATACCTATGACATCATAATTATTTGTGTTAAGCAGGAGGACAAGTTCTTCCTATTTATTCCCCAAGCTCCTGGCATTTGTGTACAGGCATGCAAGTGTCGTTTCAGGGTGGGGCAGGGGTGAGCTTCCTTAAGTGCCTTGGCCTGCTGGCTTTGCAGGGGCTGCTCAGTGGGCCAGCAGTGGTGGTAGTCCCCCCGTCCCCTGGTGGGCTTAGTTTAAAGCCCAGTGGAGCAGGTCAGCCAGTCTAGCTGAGAAGAGCCTCCTCCCCAGCGGAGAGAGGTGGAGGCCATCCCCTCCCAGCAGCTCACTGCCTCTCTCACCGAAGAGTGGACTGCGGTCATGGAAGCCAAAGCCTTCCCAATGACACCAGCGCTGCAGTCTTTGGTTCACTACCTCGATCCTCCTCTCCTTCCTCAGCCTGTAGCCTGAAACTAGGATGAAAACACCACCTGCACCCCCAACCCCTTAAGCCCTGGTCCCAAATCCCTGTAGCACTTCATGACCTGGCTGGGAGCATTGGGACAATGATTTGATTAGTTGATTCAGATCACTGTCCCTGATTTGATTCGGCCAAATCTGAATCTGAAGATTTGATGCTGATCTGGAGCATTAGTGATTCAGACATATACAGCTTTAAAAGCTTTTTCTATATACCTTGAGGTACCAGTGTGGCTTGTGAACACTGTGATACTAGGGTGGATGGAGCGTCCCACAGGAGTGTGGGGGGGCCCTCCATGTGCTTGGCAGTGAACCTGGAAGTGGACCAGAAGTACTTCTGGCTCACTTCCGAGTCTGCCGGGGGGCCCACCCATGCTCCCCCCATTCAGCGATCGGCTGTGGGGGGACCCCAGATGCCCTCCTCAGACCCAGGAGGCACCAGTCACAGAACTGGGGGAGCATGGGGGGGACCCCTGCATGCCCCCCAGCAGACCTGGAAGTGAAATAGAAGTGCTTCTGGTTCACTTCTGGGTCTGATGCCAAGTGTGCTGGGGAGCCCCCCACACTCCTGTGAGACACTCGTTTCCCAGCATTGCAGCACTCATGAGCTGCCTGATGCCTAGAGGTATGTAGAAAAAACATTTAAAGGTATGTTTATGTCCAAATCGCTGAGTCTTTCCGAATCTCTCCAAATTGATTCAGAAGGTTCTGCTTCAATTCAGAGAGATTAAAGTGTCCTCTGATTTGATTCGGATTTGGTGATTCAGCCACTGAATCAGGCTGAATCTCTGCTGAATCGAATCAGGGACTGAAGCTTTGCACAGTCCTACTGGCTGGTGCTGACTTGTTTTCTCTCTGTGCTCTGAAGTGTGTTCATTAGCTACAATTTGCTAAATTCATTCAGACTAAAAGGTATTCCTGAGTCCGAGTAGAAGATTAACAGCTGAATTTTCTCTAGAAGAACTCACAACAAGGGGAAAAATGCTTCTGAAAGTTCTGAATTTGCAGAGTTACTACTGGATTTTTCATCACTGAAGGACTTGTTGCAGCACCAGTAATGCCATTTCCCCAGCATTCAAAAATCCTGAGGCAAGCTTCCAAAATTCCAGCTTAAGAAGACTTAAACATATGGGCTTTTTCTTTTAAATTGGGGTTTCCTTTTTTAAGAAACAAACAGGGGGTTGTTTTCTTAGACTTCTGATATTTAAACTTCTAGACTTCAGGTTTCTGAGATTTCCCTTGCAAACATGAAGAATTGGGACTTATTTATTTTAGAAGAAATCTGAGTGCCTCTAATAATCACTTGACTCCAGGCGCTGAGGTTTTAAGAAAAACACCAACTACTGTAAGACCCGCAGTAAAGGATTAATACATTGTGATGTCAGAAAGGACTTGTGATCATTTGGTCAGACCCTATGCATTATATCAGCTATTAGAATTAATTCAGGGGAATCATGTTTTAAGTAAAGCATAGTCCAATGTTGATTTAAAATTTTCTGGTGATGAAGAAAGTAGAACAGACCTTGTTAAGTTCTTTTTGTAGTTAATACTTCTCGGTGTCAAAGAAGCAAACAAAAAATTTAACATTTCTATTCCAAGTCAAACTTCATCTTCTAGCTACTATAGCTTGCTATATTTTTTTCTGACACACTGAAGAACCTTCTATTATCAATTTTCTGTTCTCCAAGTTGGGAGCGGGGGTGGGGGGTTTACTGTGATCAAGTCACTTCTAACCCTTCCTTTTGAATATACTAAATATATGGATCTCTTTGAATCTTTTACAAGATGTTTGTTCCATCTGTTAATGCTTGTAGTGGCTCATCTTCTAAGCTTCTCTAAATTTTCAACATCCATCGCTGCTTCCAAGGATAGAATCACCAGTCCTGTAAATGTGACTAGCATTCTTTGTTCAGGGATGTAATGTTACATTTGTCTGTATTGCAGCCTCTGTTGTTTGCTTGTGTCTGGCTAGCCAAGCCATTCAGTGACCTTTCCTTGTCATTCTTCTCCAGTCTTTACCAGTAATTTAATATTATCTTCCAATATAGGGCCAGAACTAATCACTTTCATGAATTCATAAGAAAACCACTGGTCAGATGATGATTTTCTGTTTCTAATAATCTTTTGAGACTTACCAGTTAGCCAGTTAGCAGTTTTTTTATTGTGTGAACTATTGCTTTTTGCATTGTTGCAGTTTCTTAGTCAAGATGTCATGCAATATCAATAGAAGTGTAAGTAGATTACGTCAGTACTCCTACATTTTTCAACAAAACCTGAAATTGTATTTAAAAGATTAAAATGACTTAGAGAAAATATATATTTTGTTCCATAAATCCATGTTAATTGGCTTGCTCTGTCCTTTAATTCTTATAAATCAAGTTCCTGATCACCATTCCATTATTCTGTGCAGGATTAATGTCAGGCTGTCAGGCCTATCATTATCCAGATCATGCCATTTACCCTTTTAAAATATTAGCACAGCAGAAGCCTTCTCCCAGTTTTCTGGAGCTTCCCCAGTGTTCCAAGACTTATTGAGAACCAGCCTTAATGGGTCCAGGGAGTTTCTCGGCCATCTATTCTAAAATTAAAGGAGGCAAGTTTTAGGATCTGCTGATTTTAAAATGTCCAACTTTAGTTGCTGAAGTTTAATATCTTCCTGAGTCACTGTTGGAATGGAAAATATTTTCTCATCTTTATATATTATATGAATACATCATCTGGCTTTTCCCCAAAACTGCACATAAATATTTATTGAATATTTCTGTATTCTGGCATTCCTGCATTATTGAAAAATGTCCTATTTTTATCCAGTGGTAGCTAGTACTATTGTTAAACTTAGTGTTCTTAATACACTTGCAAAACTCTTTCATATTGTCCTTAACTCTGGCCATAATTATTTCTTAATCTTTTGCTTCCCGTAACAAATTGTCACAATTCCCAGCTTCTATTTTATGCTAAAGGCATTATCATTTTTTATTTTTAATTTTTAAATATGTTTTCATTTTTTCCCTTATCTGCTTTTCTTTTTTTTCAATTGATGTATTCTCTCTTTTTCTTGATTTGAAGTTTTTTAGGGATCTCTAACAACATATTTTTGAGTAGTATAGAATTTTATTAACCTTTTGAAATTTTGAAGGGGAAGACATTTACCTGGAGCAAAAATCCACAAAGGAGACAAGCTACTGAGTCAGCTGGTTTTAATTTCCTTGGGGGTTCTGCCCCCATGAACTCCTGCTTAATGTTTCTGTTTAATTTCTTTCTCCCAAACAATTTAGCTCAACATTGTTTTGAACTCTGTGAAATTTGTCCTCTTAAATCCTCTGTGGATGGTGAGTTAGTTTTGAAACCACTCCCAAACCAGTTTCCACTGGTTTCTTTGTTAAACAGCTGTGAAGGAGGTGACTGATCAGCCAGGATCAGAAAGGCAAATTCTCTGATAAAAATAACAAATTATCTGATTAAAAAAACCAAAACCTGTGATTAAAATGAAATGCAACTAAATATACACACACAGGTATCAGCTGAATACAATGCGTTATTGATATATTTACAATTTTAAAGCAACATGGAAGACTATCAGTGCATCAGTCACTATATTAATATTATAAGAGCCTAATCTGTCTATCTGTAATGCTTTATTGGTGCTCTGATTGGCTGATGGAAAGCCAATCAGAGTGCTCTAAGTGTGGGGGAGCACCACCATGATTCTGAAGTGTTGCCAAGGACCGGACAGAGGGTGGGGGAACAGCACTGGCCTTGGTTTCTCCAGCCCACTCCCTGCAAGCAGTGCTGAGGGCTGGACAGGGGGTGGGGCAGCTGAGGCCAGCAGCACTGGACCGGACAGAGGGTGGGGGAGCAGTGCTGGCCTTGGCTCCCCCACCCCACTCCCTGCAAGAGGCAGAACAGTGGCAGCATGGGGCATTAGGTGGTGGCACGCCATCACAGTCTTCCTCCTCCACCCCCCATCATTCCTGATGGGCAAGCCATTCAGAGTGCTCCAAGTGTGGGGGACCACTGCTATAATTCCATAGTGGCGCCATGGACCAGACAGGGGGTGAGGAAGTAGTACTGGCCTTGGCTCCCCCATCCTGTTCCCTGCAAGAGGCAGAACAGTGGCGGCATGGGGCATTTGGTGGTGACACTCCATCACAACCCCCTTCCCCCCCACTGTACATTCTTGATAGGCAATTGGCTAGTAATAAAATAGATTCTAAATACTTATAAAATCTGGCATCTGATTTTGGGTTTTTTAGCATGGAAAATAAGAGCTCACCCTGCCCCTTCACTCACCAGGATGCAGGTCCAGGCCCCTTACTCCACATCCACAGCCCCCTGGGCCCCTTACTCACCACTCACAGCCCCTGAGCCTGCAGCAGGCAGCTTGCATTTGCCCCCACCCCATGCACAAATCTGGGGGGCATGTGCCTCCCCTGTTCCCCTGAGAGTGCGCACAATGGCGGGGATCCAAACTCCTCCTTCTCCCCCTCCCCCTCCCCCCCATCCCTGAATGAGCTGCCAACAGCCTCACCCTGCTCCCCAGTGGGCCCTGCAGCCACACATGGCCCTGGGCCCCAAGCCCCATGCACCACCCCAGTTGGGCAGCAACCCCAGCCCTGCCCAACTCCTTTCCTTCCTCCCTCACTGTGGGGAGTCTCAATTCCTCCCCAACCCCCACCAACTTGCCTGTGGGAGATGCTCTCCACGCTGTGTAGCAGCCACATGCATGTGTGTGTGCATATATACACGTGGCACCCCCTGCTTGACTATCCTCCTCTCCGCTTCCCCTAGCCCCTTGCAGGCTGGAACTCTGGCAACTTGCAAGAAGAAACCCACCATTTCCCATGTCTGAAGATTTGATACTGATTCAGAGCATTAGTGATTCAGACATACACACAGCTTTAAATGTTTTTTCTGCCTACGTTGAGGTTCCAGGTATGGCTTGTGAATGCTGAGATGGTGGGGTGGATACAGCATCCGAAAGGAGTGCAGGGTGAGGGGTCGCCCACGTGCTCAGTGGTGGATCTGGAAGTACTTCCAGTCCACTTCCGGGTCCACTGTTGAGCACACGGTCAGCAATTGCCCACGGGGAGACCCTGGCTACCCTCCCAGACCCAGGAGACACCAGTCACTGAGCCAGGGGGCAGGGGGAGGGTTACCCACGTGCTCCGTGGCAGACCCAGAAGTGCACCAGAAGTGCTTCTGGTCCACTTCTGGGCCCACCACTGAGCACACTGGGGATCCCCTCATGCTCCCGTGGGACGCTCCATCCACCCCATTAGCTCAGTGTTCACAAGCTGTCCGGTACCTTGAGGTATGCAGAAAAAACATAGAGTCATAGAATCAATGAGTCAGAAGGGACCTAGA
>NW_017728995.1:51365381-51402771 GCF_001723915.1 Gavialis gangeticus
CTTGTTAAAGAGTTCTGCCTTCTCTCATGCATCCGTCACAAACCTCCCTGCCCTGCCCTGGCCTGCCCTGCCCTGCCCCACCCCGCCCCATAGGGGTCCAATGTTACCCCAAGATGACTTCTTGCTACCTATATACTTGAAGAAGGACTTTATCATTAATCCCAGAAGCTTATCTAAGATGCAGTGCTGCTGTAGCCTCCCTTACCAAATCCCTACAAGTTTGGGTCAGGAAGGTGTAGTCCTCCTTTGTCCCTGCCCCCTGCTTCCACCGCCAGTACGCTTTTTTTCTTTGCCCTCTGTCCAGCCTGGTTATCCACGCTCAGCCATGAAGGTTTCTTGGACCCTTTTCCTGCCTTTCTGCACAGTGGAATTGCATCCTGCTGCGCCCCAAGGATAGCTGCCTTGAGGAAGGACCACCTTTCCTGGAATCCCATACTAGCTACACCCTGGGCTCTGAGTGCCTCCCTGACTACTGCCCTGAACACACTGAAGTTGGCTTTCCTAAAGTCAAGCATTTGTACTGTGCTAGTTACCCTCCCCACCTATCTCTGAATAGCAAACTGGATCATTTCATGTTCACTGTCTCCTAGCCTCCTTTGTACTAGCACCTCCCCCACCAGGTCATCCCCAGGGGCTAACACCAGATCCAGTATGGCGTTTTCCCGAGTGGGGATGAGTACCTCCTGCATGAGGTGTAGGTCCTGTACACACGTCAGGAACCTTCGTGAGTGGCTAGACCTGGCCGACTGCTCCTCCCAGTTGATGTCAGGGTAATTCATATCACTCATAACCACAACATCCTTTGCATGCACGGCTTCCCCAAGCTGCCTGGAAAATTCCAGATTGAGCTCTTCCTCCTGATGTGGTGGCCTGTAGTAAACCCCTACCACCAGATCCCTCTCCCCCCGCCCTTCTTGAAGTTTGACCCACAGGGTCTCAGTTAAGCCTTCCTCTGGTCCCATTTGGAAGGTAGAACTGGTATACATGTAAAGCTCTGTCTATGTCCAAATCATGAAATCTCTCCAAATTGATTTGGAGAGTTTCAATTCGATTCAGAGAGATTAAAGGGCCTCCTGATTCAGAGATTTGGCTGCTGAATCAGGCTGAATCTCCACTGAATTGAATCAGTGACCGAAGTTCTGCACAGCCCTAATAGTTGCCACCCTTCAAGCTTGCTGTGCTGCTTTTAAACCACAAACAATGTAGCAGCACCTCCTCCCAGTGCTTCAGATAGATTACTTGACACTCCTATGAAACAGTGCTAATTTACGTATCCCTGGCATTTTCTGGACACAACCATGCTGCTCCTGATTTTAGGAGGTAGACTGCTTGGAGTAACCCCACATGCCTGAAGACATCAGTGCCTGAGAGTGTAAGTTTACCATATATATGTGGTCTAAAAGGAAGAAGGATATTAGGGTAATTGCTGCTCATGAGATGATAACAATTAAAGACTCTCACTTGTTCCATGTCTCCAAAGATATATATAAACAGTGTTACATTTATAACACTTTTTTAATTGCCTTTTTTCAGTTCAGAGGAATTGAAACAGTAGGAAGTGCATATCAGAATGCATTTACTTAATTTTTTAATTTTTCAGCTGTTCATCTTCAGCTTCATTATATGGGAATCCTGTTTAGGATTAATAGTAAACAATGTACATTTTTTGTCTCCTGATAATTCAGGTGGCTTATGATGGTTTTCTCAAATCATGCTGTGCTCATGGCTGTATATATTTGGAATATATTTTTTAAAAATCTAAAGCTGTTTGTATAAAGAAACCTAATTATTTTACATTTTAAAATAGATCACATTGTAAGCTAGATATCTGATAGCTACTGAGAGTCCATTTCTTGCATGGCTTGGAAGCAGCTAGTAGTAGTCTATTCAGTAGGCCAAATTGCACTTTACAACTTCAGCACTGGGACATAAAAGTGGTTTCATAATTCTAGAAGGAACAAGGTTCAAAACAAAAGGCTGTTCCTGTGCAATTATGAATTTCTTATTGCTTTGAGTTTTGAGGTCTCACCACACTATCAACAGGCAGTGCACGTCTGTACTACTGGCTACAGCAGTATAACATGCAAAATGCAAAATGGACTTTCTCTTCCAAATACATTTTCTCTTCAAATGGAAGTATCCATGTAGCCTTCCCTCCCTCTCTCCCCATCCCAGACCTTTGTAGAGAATCCTGTATGAATAACATACAGCATTAATAGATAATTTATGGAGTTTGGGTGGCTTGCTTGGAGCTGTGCAAACACAAAGGAGAATGTGGTCTGACCTCTGTTTTAAGGAATTTATATCCAAAATTAGACACAAACTTCTTTTGAAAATTCCAATCTCAGGGATTTAGATCTCCAACTTCCACTAAAAATCAATCATAATCAATCTCATTTCCTCCAAAACTTGCCCTGGTTCTGCAGGTCCCTTTTTAAATAGTCTTTTGTCTGTCTTGGCATTGAAGACAGATTTCTGTTTCCAGGAAGCATGTATTTTGTGAGTGCTGTGTCTTAAAAGAAGTGTACTAAGAAAGTTTCTTCCTGAAACATGATGCAATCAAACAGTTTTTAATTGACGACATTTATTTATGCTGCTGTTTACAAGGGAAGATCTTGCTATATTAGACTAAAAAGAATAATGTGAGGTAACTCAGGGATGACTTGCTAGATAAAATGTAGTTGAAAACAAAAAAACTATTTCTGATTTCAATGAGAATAGGAAAGGGCTGCTTTTACCCCCACTGTGTATTTTGAATACTCTCACTGAAATCATTAGGACTCATGGAGTAAGGGCTGTGTGAAACACCACCACTTCACCAAGTTTCAAGGAGATAGGGTTTTTGTGAAACTGCACCTCAAGCTATTCAAAGCAAAACTAGTATCACTTAATGGCAGCAGCAGCCTGCTGTGATCCCGCATGCAGATCCAGGGGTCTGGTCCCCCTGGGAGGAGTCTGGCACAGCCCTGCAGCCCTCTTGGGGGGCGTGGGCCCCTGGATCTGTGCACAGGATGACAGCAGGCTGCTGCTGCCAGCTGGGGCCAGCACCAACACTGGGTTCTTCCTAGCACCCAGCACGGGCTGTGCCAGGCAGACTTGGGTGCTGGCACTGACCCCAGCTGGCATCAGTAGCATGCTGTCATCCACATGCTCTGCAGCAAGTGAATGCGGAGCTTTAAAGGAAAAAAAAAAGCCCCGCACTCACTGGTTCTGGCAGTGGCTGGGATCATCCCCAGAGCTGGGGCAGCTCCATGTGTCAGCCTGAGCTCCCGGTTCAATTCCTGAACTCTCTGATCACTCTCCCAGCTCTTCATGGGGGGGGGGGTGCAGCCCCCAAATATGTGTGCAGGATTTTGGCAGGCTGCTGCTGCTGGCTGGGGAAATAGCCCATGGCCACCACCTTCCCCAGCTGGCAGTGGCAGCCTGCTGTCATCCTGCATCATCTGGGGGCCTGTGTCCCCAAAAGGACCTGGGAGAAGCAATCAGAGAGCTGGGGGAAAGATTGGGGAGCTCTGGAATCAAACCAGGAACTGTGGGAATGTTCAGCAACCTGAACATTCCCCCAGCCCCTGGCTCAATTCCCCAGCCCCTGGCTCAGTTCCCCAGCCCCTAGTTCAGTTCCCCAGCTCTCTGATTTGTTCCCATAGCTCTCTGATCATATCCCCAGCTCTTCCTGAGGGGTATGGGCCCCTGGGTCTGCATGCCAGGTTTCAGCAGGCAGCAGCAGCCTAATAAACCCCACACGCAGATTGGGGGCCTGCACCCCCCAGGAAGAGCTGGGGAAATGATCAGAGAGCTATGGGAACAAATCAGAGAGCTGGGGAATCAAACCAGGAGCTAGATGCCAATATCAGAGCAGTCCTTTTCCCCTTCCCCCTCCTTAGTTTTTGTTTAGCTGCAAGCAAGTGGGCTTCGAAACTTGAAACGTTTAAAAATTTTCTAAGCGTTTCAAGTGCCGTCATTACATTTTGAAGTTGTTTTGAAGCCTTTCCTTTCCTTTCAATTTCACTGTTTTGAGCTGAATGAAACGCCCATTGAAATTTTGCACAGCCCTATAAGATACTACTATATTCAGTTCTTGTGTGGCAGAAGCTTTCTCTTAGTTTAATTTGACAAAGTTTCCAAACATTATTGTGGTGATTCTCTTTGTCCCCTGTTATTTATGAGTTAATTTGAACATCTGGAGCATATCTCTTATTTTTTTAATTTATCCTTTTCACTTCTCAGCATATCAAGTTAGCTGAAAGTTTTGATAGCCGGAGGGCCTGGGTCTAGCAAGGAGCCCAAGATACTATCTTGATACACTGTCACAACATAATGGTTCAGTGAGTTCAGTGGGTGAGCCTCTAGTGTAATATTATCATATATAGAAGATCTTCTCAGCCTGCAAACAGATCAAAGCCTAGCAAGGTGAATCAAGGAAAGAGTAACTCTAGAATGAAATGTAACACCTAGTTATCATCACACAGTGATGCAAGCAGCTTAGGACAGGAACTGAAGGATAAAAATATGAATACAACTTATACTTAATATTGAGAAAATGTCTTATGCTCTATGCTCTTTACAGAAGCTCATGTCTTATGCACTTACAATTTTTGCAAGTTTTATATATGAAGTAATCTATAAGATCACTAAGGCTAAGGACAGAAGTTACACACAAACTGGTATAAGTGATCTGAAACCAGTTCAAATCTGTAATACAACAGAAGCTCAGTGCAAATAAACCACTTTCAAAATGGCTGAAACTGGTTTATGATAAACCTGGATGTGTGTAGTATCAGACTTAACTGAGTTAGGTTAAACTGGTTTATGAAATTTCTGTCCTAGACTCCTTCCTGGTTCAAGTTAAATCAGAATTCCCCAGCATCCCAGCATGCTTTGCACATCCCCCGCAAGCACCCCCTTGCAGGGTGGGAAGGCTTGCTGTGGCCCAATGTGGCCTCTAGCCTAGCAGGGAGGCATGCTCTAGTGCCCCAGGCTTCTGGCCTGGGCCACTGCAGGTGTGTGGCTGCATTTCTGGAATCAAAAGTGACTGTCTGTTCATTTGTATATTGATTCAATCTATGCAGCATAGGCGACTAGTGCCTCCCAAGTCTGGGGGGTGGGGGCACCAGATTGCTGACGGAGATGTGGGGGGGGTGTTCCCCAGTGGCCAATTGCCGAGCCAGCAATGAAACCAGAAGTGCACTTCTGCCAGGACTTCCAGTTTTGCAGCTGGTGCTTCCAGGGAGTGCATGTGCACAGCAAATCTCAGGGGGCGCATGTGCACCTGCATGCACTCCCTACATGTCACCAATGCTATGCAGTTTAGACTAGCCTACAAAGATTAAATCAATTCAGCCTCAGGCTTTGTGATTGTCTGTACTTAGCTTAACTGCTAATCCATACTGACTCAAATAATGGATGGTTTCATTAAAAACTCTAGGCATGCATATCTGGCATAATTAACTACCTTTTCATTGTTAAGGAGAGAATAGACAAGATTTTATTTATTCCATCTGTAGTATTTCTAGTTTATAATATATTTTGTGATTCTGTTTGTTTCATTTCTCTGTCATTCAATCAATGAAATATGAAGGAAGGGTTGCAATCTTTAGTTATTTCCACCTCATAATATACTTGTGCCTCATGCTTGAATATTCTGAATCTTAGCAGCCCTACTTTGGTTCCATTCCCTTATGTACCATGAAGCTAGCTCAGCTTTACAGTTGTTTTCTGACTGAGGGTAAAATGCTATCATTCTAAGTCTTATGTGGAAATGAGACAATAATACTTGCCGCTGGGTGAATACTGCAACATACTGAATTTCTGCAAATACCTCTCCACACTTCTAAACTTGTGTACGTATGGATTTGCAAAAATCAAATGTTAGCTTCACACATGCTAGATAGTTTATGTTGGACATATCTGATCAGTCATAAATAACCTAAACAGCCTGCATAAAATTATTTGCAAACAATATACAGAGTTAAAGCAATTAGTAAAAATGTTAGCTGAATTCTGTCCCACAAGCAGAAAAAAAGTCTAAATTTGTTAAATAAAAAATTAATTGTGAATCAGTTTTTGTAATCAACAGTTTTCCTGGACTTAGTTCTGTTGACTAATTACTATGTTTAATGCTATTACTGACTTCCCATTTTCCACGCAGTGTACATTTGTCTGGGATAAGACAGAAAAAGTCCTACCTTTGTAAGTAAGAGCCAAGCTATGTGCTACACAAATCTATTGTAGTCAATAGAACTGAGCCAGAATTTTGATCAAAGGCTTTTTAGGTCCTTCAGTTCATAGGAGTTTAGCCACAGGTGAAACTGGGTGTTTCTACATGTGCACTTTAATGCACAGTAGCCTATTTTACTTCTTAAAGCGTCACATAAAAAAACCATGTAATTATGCTAACATGGAGTAAAATAGGTTGTTGTGCATGAAGCTCCACTTAAAAACCATGTGCATTTGTTACTGTGCATTAAGGCAATCTAATGAGCATTAGTTTATTTAGTTTAGTTCCCATTCTGCAGCAGGACTGTGCATGTGGCCCGGTCCTTTCCTGTGCTCTAGTGTATTCCCAACCCTTTGGCTGATCAGTAGGGCGGTGTGAATTGGAAACCTCTGAATCAATTCAGGGAGATTTGGAAAGATTTGGACATAGAGACAGCTTTAAATGTTTTGTCTACATACCTTTAGGTAGAAGGGGCTCATGAATGCTGCAGTGCTGGGGTGCATGGAGTGTCCCACAGAAGCATGGGGGGCTCCTCAGAGCGCTCGGCAGCAGACCCAGAAATGAACCAGAAGCACTTCCGGTCCAATTCCAGGTCTGCCAGGAAGCACGTGGGGGGTCCTCCCTCAAATCCCCCAGCTCGGCAACTGGTGCCTCCTGGGTCTGGGGGTGGGGCATCTGGGGTCCCCCTGCAGCTGATCACTGAGCCAGATGGCTGCAGGGGGCCCCCCTTGTGTGCTCCCCAGCAGACCCAGAAGTGGACCGGAAGTAATTCCAGTCCACTTTCAGGTTCCCTGCTGAGCACTTGGAGCCTCCCCCACCCCCGGTGGGTGCTCCATGCACCCCAGCATCACAGCAATCATGAGCCGCACTGGTACCTGAAGGTATGCAGAAAAAACTTTTAAAGCTATGTCAGTGTCCGAATCGCTGATTCTCCAAATCCGCATTGAATCTTCAGATTCGGATTTGGTTGAATCAAATCGGGGACAGTGATCTGAATCAATGAATAGAATTACTGTCCCTAATTTGGGCTGAATCTGAATCAAATAGAGCCTGCTTCGTACACCCCTACTGACTAGCTCCTTGGGCAGCAGTTTAGGCAAAGTCATGGCTCTGCCTCTTCTTTCCTTTTTTGCTTCAGAGATCTGCAGGGAACACAGTGTCACATATGCAGAGGCTCCACTTTCATAACATTTCTAGTCTGCTCTGTTTGAGGTCTTTGGCCCCTGGCTATAGCTACCTCAAGGGCCTCCCCTAAAGGTAGCTTCCTAATCCCCCAGGGCACTGAGATGGGAAGTTACCACACCCTAACCTGTCTGCTTTTCCATTAGCACATGGGCTGCCTAAGCCCTCCCCTCACATTTTTCCCAGGATTCTCTACAAAGGTCTGGGATGGGGAGAGGGGGAGGGAAGGCTACACGGCTACTTCCATTTGAAGAGAAAATGTATTTGGAAGAGAAAGTCCATTTTGCATTTAGTCCCCAAACCCGCAGAACTCATATTGTTCTTTTCTTCTATTTGTCTTTTTGATGGTACTCTGTTTCTCCTTCATTTGTGCTCCTTTTCTTTGTGAATATATGCACTATGCTCACTTCATCTGTTGGTGTTGTACCCTATGTATTTGGGTTTTGTCCCTTGCACTCTGTCCCTCTTATTCAATATATTAATTGTGTTTTGTGCACCTTTCTTTGTGCATACCTAAGGATATCTTAAGTGAAGTACATGTATTTAAATATATTTTAAAAATGGTTGTCACTAGAAGCAAGCATGGAGTTTAGTGGCTCTTCTTGAGATCTTTTTGTTTGGTCTAGACCTGCAGCATTTGATCTCTGAAATGTCTTTAGAAGTTCAAGCTAGTTTTAGAACCTCATTGAGCTTTAAAGTAATATGAGTTAAAGAGAGTGCCAGAGCCTTGCAGGTCAGTTATGCAAATTAACCCATTAAAAAAGTTGTTTACAGTTTAACCCCAATGTGGATTCTTCCATATATGTAGGACTGCAGTGGCTTCTAAAATGAAGCTTGTGTATCCTTAGTGAGGGACACTGTCATGGGACTTTGTCTGGGAATGCTGGACTTTATATCAGAAGAACTGCCATTCTACTGATGCTGGGGCACCTGCGATTATTTTGAGTGTAGGTATATATTTTACAGTAGCATATTATTAAGCTTTAGTCAAGACCTTCATAATGTACTTCACTGTACATCAAGCTGAACAGACACAAAAAGGGACCAAGTGTTGCTTCAGCAGACACATTTTTTAGAGACTAGCTCAAGAAATTACTCTTAAGAAATGCCTTTTAAATTCACCTAGGAGAGATTAAATCTGGAAGTGGATGCCTGTGGTCTGCAGCTGATATTACAAAAGCTCCTATTGGTGTTTGTGTTTATGGTCATTGCAAGATTAATATACTTAAATTAAGATATTCTGGGATTCATAATTGTACAAAAATGAACATAAAACCCCCTTTTATCTCCTAGTGACAACAGTGCTCCTTTATATCAGAGGAGACAATGAGGAAACTATAAAAGCTTATTTAATTGGTGCTACTGAAAAATATAGAAAATGAAAATATAGCACTGGTCAGGCTGCAGCTCGAGTACTGCGTCCAGTTCTGGGCGCCGCACTTCAGGAGGTATGTGGACAGCATGGAGAGGGTCCAGAGGAGGGCCACTCGCATGATCAGGGGACAGCAGGGCAGGCCCTATGAGGAGAGGCTACGGGACCTGAACCTGTTCAGCCTCCACAAGAGAAGGCTGAGGGGGGATCTTGTGGCCTGTTACAAACTGGTCAGAGGGGACCAGCAGGCATTGGGGAAGTCCCTGTTCCCCCGAGCACTACCAGGAGTGACCAGGAATAATGGTCACAAGCTGACAGAGGGTAGATTTAGGCTAGATATCAGGAGGCACTACTTCACTGTCAGGGCAGCTAGGATCTGGAACCAACTTCCAAGAGAAGTGGTGCTGGCTTCTACCCTGAGGGTCTTTAAGAGGCGGCTGGATGAACACCTTGCTGGGGTCGTTTGACCCCAGTACTCTTTCCTGCCATGGCAGGGGGTCGGACTCGATGATCTGCTCAGGTCCCTTCCGACCCTACAAACTATGAAACTATGAAACAATTACAGGAATATGAAACTTACTGGAACTGAAGTTTGACTCTCCCTTAACATCAGTCCTTCTCAAAAAGTGTCATTGACTGAGTGGGACATCATTATCACAGTAAATGGTATAAAGATTAATTTAAACCACCTGAGGAAAATTCCCAAGAAATGTGTTTGTTATACAGGTGACAATGTTCTGTTTTGTAGTCCCAGAAAAAAGTTGTTAGAAAAAAGCAGGTAGAAGGTAGAAATTTGGATCTGCTTAAAGTATTAGTTTTTGTATTGCACACAGGTTACATAGCTTTATATGATGCAGCAAACTGTATTATCAGGAACAAACTGTGGGCCTGATTTTTTCAAACACTTGACAGATAAGTGACTTTGGTCACAGGATCAGCCCCATTGAAGACAATGGGATCATCATTGTAATCACAGAAGATATGGAACTAATCCTCCAGATACACGCTGTTCACATGAGCATCCTATTGTCTCCATGTGAATAAGCATTCACAGGATCAGTATCTATATCTTCTGAGTGAAGTCCTGGGCACCTTGAAGTCAATGACAGAATTTTCATTGTCTTCAAAAGGGTTGCAGTGATGACTATGTAAGAACACACACACCATCCTTATTACTGACTCTGTATAGGAGTAGGTGAAGGATGGCCTTGTATTCTCCAAACAAGACTGAGTAAAGAAATCTCACTAACCTTTATGAATCTTGCCATATCTATTCAGTAGCTGTTACTGAACTGGATGGGTCAACTTGTGGTCTTCCCATCTTTTTCGTAGGCAGAAAAAGCCTTGCATTTAACCTCCATCTTTTCTACCATTAAAAAATCTTTTTGAGGAAATGACTCCTCCTAAACTTCTGTTTTCATTTTGGAGGATCACAAGTCAAGGATTTGCATTCTTAGTCTAGTCTTGTCACACATCAGCAAAGATTTGAAATCTGGATCTTATTTATTACTAATATTTCTTACAGGGGTGGGTCCTGACATTTTTTTGTGGGGAGGGAAATCAGAGTAGATTCCTAAGACACTCTGTGCCACCATCCAGACCAGAAGTAGTGCACCAGCTTTATTGTGGCACTGCTGTGCGAATACAACTTTGCTGCTTCCGGTTCCAGCACACTGTCCATTCTAAGTAGCATAACTTGGAGTGGGTGAGCAGGGTACTGGACAAACAAGGCATCAGCCATGGGTGCCAACTCAGCAGGGGTGCCAGTATCATCCCCCATGGAATCTGTGCCCTGGCAGGAGAAGGAGCAACAGCTGGGATATGCAGACTGCTGTGGTAGGAGCAACAGCAGCTGGTGACTGTTTTTGAATCTCTGGTGTAGGTAAGATTCTGACCTTCCTCCTCCCATCCCCATGCAGAATACCTGCCCTTCTGGAGCTCAGCAACACCTTTCCCCACCTCCCAAAATCTCTCAGGGTGAAAACCCTGCTCAATATGCCTCCGCCTATGCTGCATATATCTGCATATATCTACATGGCACTAGGCCACTAGACAGTGCTCTGCAAATTTACCTGAGCTAACTCTGCATATGCTATCTCTGGAAATGGAAGCAGCATGGCTTAATGTACAATGGCACATTGCCTGGGCTAATTATCCATGCCTCTCAGCAGAGCTAGTAAGTCTGTCAGCAGTGCCTCACTTGGAGTAGTGTTGCTGCCAGCTCAGGAGACAGTGCATGTTATGTGTGTACTGCACTCTGCTTCTTGGCGTAACAGGAACACTTGGGTGGGCAGTAAGCCAACTGTGTTCTTCCCGTATTTGCCCTTGATTCCTTAGATTATTCATTTACATGTGCATTTCCAAAGTCCTGTTTTATATTAGGCATTTTCTTTGAAAGCTTTGCTAAGTGGAAAAAGTAATCAGTGGAAGTATATATCTGAAAGAATATGTGTTCAGGTTGAGGATGACAAAATACAGAGCCATCTTCAAATCAATGCAAGAAGAAACAGATGTTGGTGGAATGATCCTTTAACATACAGTAAATCTTATCAGCTTCAAGTAATTGCCATTATTAGGTGTGCTAATTAAAAGAATTAAAGATTAAAAGTGGAATTTTCCAAGGGAAACATTCTGCTCCCATTGTAGTCACTTTATTGTTGGCTGAAATGGAAGTAGAATCTGGCCAAGGATAAGTGATTTTGAAAATTCCACCATAAAGTCCCTGCTTATGTTCCTTGATATGAAACAGCTCATTGTTTCACTGTTCTTCATACAAATTCTAAAAAGCAGAAAGCATTAAAACAGTATAGAGACATAGTGTAAATGCACTAATATTTGTATAAAGGTCTTTACACTGATGTAGCTTTTCCCCTCCTTTAGGGAATAAACTTCTGGATCTGAGCTGATATAGTTTAAGAAATACAAAAACTGTGCATAGAAACACCTGGAGACTGCTGATGTGACTAAGAGAAATAGGATTTGTCACAAATCAAAAAAATGATTTACCAAATATGTATTATGCATATAAAATTGTTGGTGTACAAATGTAATACTTCAATTTTTGCAAGTTAACTCTTTCTTTTCTTTTATGCTGCACTCTAGTTTGATGACATCCAAGTCCAGTTTTAGATCCTTCATACACACTGGAGGATACTAATATGAAAAAAATTCCATTGAACTTGGTAGGACTGTGTGGGAACAGTTATGCAACAACATTGCATGTAACTAGTTTGATAGTACTTAGCACTAATATAGCACTTCATTTTCAGAGTTCTGTACAAACATTACCTAATTTGTCTTTGAGACAGCTGTGGGAGTGGTTAAATGAGTACTAGTCTCTGCACTGCACATAACGGGAGGAAATGTTTATGAACCAATAAATGAAGAATTTTAGGTTATTTGCCTGAGGCTACATGACAGTAGCAGAGCCAGGATTAAATTTTAGGAAGGAGTTCCTGGCTCACAGCCCTAGATTTAATCTCCTCATTCTCTGTATATGCTTTCCCCCTGAATTTAACTAGTAAAACACATAGAGCAAAAACCCAAGAATGAGCAAATAAGGAAATGTAGTTTGTCAAGGCATGCAGGCGCACGAACCAATCTTACTGGAAATAATTAATAATAATGGGCCAGATCATGATCTTAGTTACACTGATGTAAATCTATCGAAACTCTATTGACTGCAGTATATACATTTCTTAATTAGCATACATTTTACCATAAACTAGCTTGATTTATTATGGGGTCAGTAATGTTTCATGCTGACAAGGTAGTTTTTCAGCCTATCTCTGTTATAGTAAGGTTTTAAGTTCTGAGTTGCAACACAGTTTAAAAGTCTTCAGATACTATATCACAGAAGGAACTCTGGGAAATAAACTTTAACCTTAAGACCATTAAACAAAAATATACACAAGGGTTCATTTGATGGCAGTCATTCTAACTTATATTAAGACTCCTAGAACCAGTATCAACCAGATTCTCATGTCAATATTGGTTGATATATCTATCTAATTTATAACATAGCTTTTTTACTGAAGTCATCTATACATCTTGTAGAAATGAACCAATAAGATTAATTTCTAAGTTACAGCAACATCTGTATTGGAACATCTGTTATTGAAACCGTTATTATGCAATAACATTTTTATTAGTAGTAGTAGTACCACCTTCATAGACTGCCTCATGTTTTGAAGGAGAATATGAAATTTGTTTGTTTTGGTGGATAGGAAAAGCATAATTTTTTCCTTTCATGGTGGAATAAGAATTTTTTGTCCGCTAATATCCTCTTCTGTATGGTACTAAATAATAGATACAGAGAATAAATATTTCCCAGTAGGTTAGTCAATGTAGGAGATTGGTTTTTGGCCAAGGCTTTCACATTTCCCAGTAAAAGTCCAGAGCTATACACCCACTGATTTTTTTTTCACACAGAAAGTAACTTTCTTATGTGAAGTCAAAAGTTTTCTAAGTAAAATTGAAATGGTTGCAAAGAGCCACAAATCAATTCAGAAGTGAAATAACTAGTGTTAGGTGAGGCTAGAAAGTAAAGCTGTTTTACCAACATTTCCAAAGTGTCATTTTTTTAAGGTCTGTCACTAAAAATAAGCTTCCAAGAGCTCATCAAAGTGAAGTAACCTATTCAGATAGCTCATCAATGTTGCATGCCTTTTTGCAGTGCTTATATGTCCATCAAAGAGATTAGGGAGAAAGTCATGAGCATATGGACAAATTTTTCCAAACATTTGTCAAACATTGTCACAAATTGCTTTCTATTTTACTTCTACCAGAGAGTATTTGATGGAGTATGTTGTTGCCTAGGAAAGCTCTTGCCTGCTTCTCCAAATCAGTTATTCTCTTCCTTACGTTGTCTACCTGGGTTTTCTTTTTGCTGTTCAAGGCTTTAGGGATATTTTGGTTTGTTGTCCAGAGAACAAAGAAGGATCATAGGAAAGTAGGGCTGGAAGGGACTTCACAAGTACAGTCTCTTGCTCAAGGCAGGAACATCCCTGACTAAACCATTACAGCCAGGAATGTGGGAGAATAAAATGTATATTGTTTATCCTATTTTGGTTTTAAATAAATTAACTACACACGATAGCAATGTATATACACATATCTATATGATTACAAATTACAGTGAACAAAGCAAACTACTACATGAAAAATGTATACATTACAATTATAGCATAATCGCAGTAAAATAAACTTTTAAAGAAACCTTTCAAGTGCTTAATAAAGGAAAACAGATTGTTAAAGTATGGATTTGGTTCTGAAAAGAACAATTCCTGGTGCTTTTGACAATGTTTTTTGAGTTGTTTATAAGCAGTATTCTCAAACAGTTGTTTCAGGGCCCTTCTGTACTATGTGTCAATGCCCAATTTGGAAATAAGTTGAATGGATTTATCGATAAACTGTCTTGCATCAATGAACTATCTCCTACCAAGAAACTGTACCTAGAGATCATCAGATGAACAACAGTCTGGGAATACACAACTATATCTTCTGGCTTTCTGTTTTCAGGAATGAAATCAGATTAATACAAGTGCCTTTTAGAAATAACATTGGGACTTTACAAATAAAAACTGCAGCCTTTTATGCTGTGGCAGACTAGGAGGCTTTGGAGGAAAAGGGAGTGATGCAGAGTTGGAGATTTTGTATCTGCAGCAAAACAAGCCTCTGTTTACCTCAGTAGTGCTTAGCCTTTTGGCCCCATGGGTTGAATGAATGGATCATGGCTGGATCGCTTATGAGGTCAACACCCAACTTGGGCCCTGTGCTGCTTTGGCCCAACTTTGCATGCTGAGATCTGGCCCTGTACAACCAATCTAGTGCTCAGGACCATGCTATCTGGCATGCTGGGCTCCCCACAACTCCGGAAATTAGGCACTGGGGAAGCAGCAATTAATGTTGCCACTGCTCCCCTGCCACCAAATGTTCTTACCCACAGTGAGTCTTGCAGGTTGGATGACATGGTGGGCCAAGGTTTGAGCACGTGTGGTCTGTCTCTTCATCTCTGTGTGGTACTGGTATGTGGCATGGCGACTAAGACTGTAACCTCAGCAAGACCCCATCAAAACTCCTGGGGCCATAATGTCCCCATGGTACCTATGTCTGCTCTACACAGCTGGGAATACTTGATAGGCTGGATCCACGGGCCCAACACAAATCCTCCCTGAGTTTGCTCCTGCAGAAAAAGGGAAAGGAAATGTGAGAGAGCGCCTGAGTTTTTAGCTGGAGCAGAGTCCCAGAGGATTTTGGAAGCCCTTAGTTGCAGGGAATAGAGCCATACATTTTCAATCTGTCCATAATGTTGATATGTTAAATAATGTTCCCACTGAAGTTCAAAAGAATTTCATTTTGCCGCTGACTACCGGGGAAACAGGACTGTGTTCATAGCATGCATAAGAATCTATCATAAAATAAAATTCAGCACTCTGTTCTCACTACCATTTTTTTGGCAGTCCATTAGGAAGGGACTATATGACCTTTCACTCATGAATTAATTTTTATGTTGTTGCCAGTAACATTATTTTCTCAGGAATTATTGTTTAATTTTATTATTTGTTTATAGTATAGTAGTGTCTTGAAGAAAACTGAAAAAGAGGTCCTGATTTAGGATCCAGCTCCAAGTTAGAAAGTTCCTTTTCTGGTTCTTTCCCAGGTGTCAGTGAACTACTGCAGATTTGAGCCATTTGGGACGATATCTTCCAGGAACAGCTCATGGGATTTAAGGATTGTCCCATCAGAGAACAACCTACATCCTGATCTTGACCGTAAACACAAATACTACACTAAATATGACTGGGACAGGTTACCTGAAGAGGTTCTTGAGTCTCCATCACTGGAAATTTTTAAGAGCCTGTTAGAAAAGCACTTAGATGAGATGGTTTAGGCACAGTGATCCTGCTTTGAACAGGGAGCTTGACTAGAAGACCTTTTGAAGTCCCATCTAGCCCTGTTTTTCTGATTCTATATTCTATTTTTATTTTATTTTATTTAGGTTTAATTCAAAACATTTCCTATTTACTTCATCTCTGGTATCTATATGACTTTTTAAAGTTTTCTGCTATGTTTGCAATTTCAACAACTTAATTTACATTGGTCAAAATCTGCATCACTGAAAATGTTTTTACCTTATGGTAGTGGTTCTCAACCTTTTTAGACTCAAAACAGTAGAAAATGCCAGTTCTTAGTTTAGTTTTCACTCTTTTTTGAGTGCAGAAAAGTAATAAAGCATGTTGTTGTTGTTGCAAAGAACACAAAAAGACTACATTAGGTCAGAATGCTTTTAACACCATGAATTAATTCCCATTTGCACACCTAACAGTGCTAATATTTCATGGCGCCCCACAGTAACCTTAAAAGGATCTCAAGGCACCCAGGGGAGCTGCAGCACCTTGGTTGAGAATCACAGGGACCTGATTCCCTGTGGGTCTGCACTTTACACAGTTACACTAGTGCCATGTGGCAGTAAATTAAATAGGGCCCTGTCTTCACTTCAAAATGTTGCTAGTTAAAGTACTTTAACTGTACAGCATATATCCTACTATGGTGTATCCCATTTAGCAAAGCAAAAATTAGCTATACTGATGCAATGTTCCAAATACCAGCATCCTTGCTTCTACATTCAGGTTTTTAGTAGCATAACAGTGCAAAACAAAGGTAAATAAGACCTTTTTTAAAATGTTGTTGTTATTGTCATTTTATTATGATTTACGACAGCTGGTATTGCATATTTTACAGCTATGCTAAAATTTGTTTTATAATAAAAAAGCAGTGAAGCATTAGGGATATCCAACAGAATAAGAGCTATTACACTCTTACCCTTTGCTATATAATTAAGGGTTTTCTGAATGAGAAAGTATGAGTGTTTTGCTCTTCAAACAGAATTGCTGTTTATACAAATAAAAGTAGATTTAACCTTTCCACAATGGTGTTCATCCAGATTATTCAGCCTTGGGGGCATTCTGCTGGATGGCAGCATTGCTACATTATTGTCAAATCTCCTGCCATTGGTTTAATTCTGCCCTATTTGTCATTGTAGTACAATGATGTCTCAACAAACAAGGTCTGGAAAGTGACTCGAAGTTCCTTGTTAATCATTTAGTGGTTATAAGCTGAGGAGCATTTGGTAAACATGGACTTCTGTCAACTTCCTTGTAAGAGTTTTGGTTTACTCAGAAGATATGAAGGACACTCTGATCATTAAATTGTTTCAGCCCCTACTCTGGAAAAATATTAACTTGCCAGAGGGAGGCAGAACTATTAAGTGAGAAGTGTTAACCTTTGGCAAATGTTTGCAGCAGCCTCTTCAGAACCTGTCTACAGAATAAAATGTTTGCATGTTTTATCTTCACTATTAAGTCTAGTGTAGACAGTGGTCTGACCAGTTTGTATAGAGCAATATTGAGAACAGTTACTTTCCATTCTCATACCACATATTATCCATTACCTCTGAAACCTTATTTATGTCTAACAGAAAGCATGGAATAGAACCAAGAAATCTGGTTTGTATTCTACAGAGGATATGTTCATACTCTGTTGGAAGTGTTTCTTTGTGGTTTCCTGTAATAACAATAATACTGAATGTTGCATTTCATAATAGTATTACATTACTATCTGTTTCTTTTACTGTATCTTGGAGGATGAATTGTGTAAACCGATTTGTGTTGTGTCATACATGTTTAATCTAGCATGAGAGTATTGGAGCATATGAGGATGCTGCTTGATCAGTGCTGCTAATCTCTTCCACTTCTGGTATGTAAACTAGCTTGTTGCTTGGAGTTGCACTATGCAGAGGAAGTGGGTGTAAGGAATATTTTCCCTTGCTTAAGGAGCAGCAATTAGGCTAGGTACAGACATTCAAAAAACCCAAGTCATTTAAGGTGCCTTACAATGCCAAATTTGCTACAGCAGCTGCAATTACTGCACAGTACATCACCAACGCTTGCAAACACCAACACCATTAAAATGGTGCAAGAGCATATAACCCACTTTAAAGTGTTGTGCACACATGCTCCTTGTTTTGTCTACACATGACCTTAGTGGAACAATTTGGAGATAAAGAAATTGAAACAATCAGTTCTACTTGATGACTGTGTGTGAATGCTTGAAGCAGTATAATGCCATAATAATAACAATGGGCATTCTTGTTGACAGTTAACTGAGCAGAAGCCTGGTCCAGTGAATGGGGAGACCTAGTTCTCGGTAGACCTATGTCATGTTTCCAGCTGCTGCACTAACCTGCTGAGGTACCTTGGTCAATGAATTTCCCTTCTTTGTGTTTCTGTTTCCCACCTTGCCATTTTGTCAATGTAGATATTAAGATCTTTGAGTCAGGCACAGTTTCTTATGTTGTTTGTACAGGACCATGGCCTAGTCCAGTGGAGCCTCAATACACTATTGTAATATGAATAATAAGCAATAATAATATTTTAGAGAGCCTAGGTTCTAGTTCCTTCTTTACATTAGTTTTACACAGTTATAGTAATTTGTGTAATTTACTGATAAATTACACTTACTGATGTGAGTGAACTTGCCCTTGATTTGCACTGATACAAGCTGAGAATCAGGCTCTGAGTCAGAGTATGTTTGGAGACCAATCTACCCTCTTCTTCTAGTGCTTCCAGGTCAAGATTGAAGTACATTGTCTTGGCAGGCATACTGCATTGTTGCTGCCTGTCACTTGCAGTCTTTGTGTTTAATACAAGATTTTGAACTGTGAGTCCAGCAGATTGCATAATCACTGCATTTCCTTAAGAATAAAAGGAAAAAGCCCTCCAGATAGTTATTTTTCCTTCACCATTGGTATATATTTGGCATTTAAAAAAATCCTCAGTAATTATTACACCTTAAATCCACTCTGATAAAATACTGAAGTCAACAATTATTAGGTCATGCTGCAGGTTCCCATTTCTTGAGAAATGGTATTTAACTGTATAACATCCTGTCCACTCTCTTTCCTTAGGGAAGGAAACACTTGGGAAACTGCACCTCTTCCTTGTGTCTCATCATGATTCAAGGCAATAGGAGAAGAAGAGAACAGGACCTTGTGATAGCTGATTCAGCATTGTGGTAGCTCCAAACCAGTTTAATACACAATTAGCACAATTAGGTCTCCATTCTACCCACACTTAAGCTACATATATATCAGATTCTCATATAATTAGAATGAAAAAGTAGAGCTGAAGGACTCTCGCCTACATTATGTAAAGTCATTTTTTCCTCCCTTCTGTAATTAAGTGCATAACTTTAAATGCTGCCAAGTACTCAGAGTAATTTTGACTTGCCTGGCTAGTACTTTCTCAGAAGAGCACACAGATGGTGTCAATTTTAGAATATGTTGGAGGAAAATAATAGAAAACAATCAGATGAGTAGCATAGAGATGCTCAGGTGCTTCTCTGAGTCTCACTTAAGGCAGTGCTGTGAGAAACTTGGAAACAGAGGCCTGATTCCTGAGGAGCTGAGAGAGGGAAGTGGACTGGCTGACATAGATGAGGATGCAGTCTTTGAATATCACACAATGAAAAGAGAAAGCTGAGAAGAGGAATGCTGTGCAGTGCCAGGATGGGAGTGCTGAAGGGCTGGGGAGATGAATGTAGGCGGCATCTGGAGTAGCTTTGATGCTTACAAATGTTCACTCTCTTTTTTGGAAGGGTTTTGGGGGCAGGGGACTCTGGGCTGCGGAGAGCTGCTGGATGTTGCTAGCCTCAGGCTCTGATGGTTTTTGTGCCAGTTATGTTTTTATGTCATGTTTAAGTCAGGTTACCATATTTCCAGTTTCAAAAAAGAGGACACCAGGTGGGGGGGGGGCAGTGATATGCCCCTGCCCCTCACTCCCAAACCACAGTCCCCCCACCCCCCAGACCATGCTGATACTCCTCACATCCAGATATTTAAAAAAAACACCTGGATGGAGATGGGAGGATCCAAAAAAAGGATGTATACAGGAAAACCTGGATGTATGGTAACCCTAGTTTAATTAAAAACAATGTTGTTGTTAAAAAAAAAATCTCTATTTGAAGGACAACATGTAAAGTGAAAACTAAGGAGGTTATATTTTCTGAAGAAGGTATTTGAAAGGAGAAGCTTTCTAGTTTTGACTGCTGCAAAGATGGATGGCTAGATTGCTTTGTGTGTGCCAGTACTTGTAGGTTATCACTGCCCACAGTGTGGCCTGTACACCTGCAAGCAGCTGAAAGCAAATGTGACAATTAAAATCCCCCCTCCCTTCACTCTCTGCCTGCCTCTTCCACAGGCAGGTTATTTCATGTGTGTGTGCACCTCCAAGGCTCTAAAACTTTCTAATGTCTCCAGGAGCCACATGTACAATGAAGAATCATCACACTGGGTGGTCCAAAAAGGATGTATTTGTGACAAGGATCAATCTGTAATCAAAGATAAGTCTGGTGATTGGGATTTCATGAGCACAGTGGCCTTTTGCACAACTGGGAAATCTCATTCTGATAGACTTTCATAGATTAATAGATATTAGAGCTGGAAGGGACCTTGAAGATCATCAAGTCCTGCCCCAGGGGCAGGAAGTCAGCTAGGTTCAAAGGATCCCAGCAAGATAAGCATCCAAATGTTTCTTGAAAGAGTCCAGAGTAGGTGCCTACACCACATCTGGAGAGACTCTGTTCCAGGTCTTGGGGGCTCGGACAGTATAAAGAATTTTTTTCTTATGTCCAGCCTGAAACGGTCTCGGAGGAGTTTATGACCATTGGTCCTTGTTTTACCTTGGGGCACTCTGGTAAACAGATATTCTCCCAGGTCCTGATGTACACCCCTTATGTACTTATAGGCAGTCACCAGGTCCCCCCTGAGCCTGTGCTTTTCCAGGCTAAAGAGTCTGACTTGGTCAGATTTCAGCTGGCAATCCTCCTGACATCTTTCCTCCTGCTTTATAACTGTCTTAGCAGATCTGCCTAATGGGATCTGAGCCTATGGAGTTCAGAGAGTGGGTGCTTTGCAGCACTTGTGTTGATAGTATACACAAAAGATTGTTATTACCAGGCCATTGATAGAGTGGTCTTTTGGCTGGGCATGTCTCTTCCTTAACACTGTCTGAAACCAAACTGATTCTATTAGTTTGTAAGCAGGGAAAAGAGCCTATTGATTGGTCTGCTCTGAGAGAAGTGGTCAGTCATCATGCAGGTCATTCCATGATAATACCTCCACTTTTTTTGAAAGGTTGGGGAAAAGGAGAGACACGTGGGGGTGGCAAATCCCCTGTAAGTTTTGGTATCTGTTGAAGTCTGTTGAATAGGAAATTATGCTGTTGGGGATCTTTCTCGGGGGCAGCTTTGTAGCCAAGTATGTATGTGCCAGCATGGCATAATGCAGTACAATGCAGAATTGTGTGAATTAGCTCTAAATGAGCCAGTTTGGGTATTTGGAGCAGGTGTGTAGTGCTTCTTGCTTGTCTGAAGTGTTACGATTCCAGAAGGTCAGGGAGAGGGAGGGAGTTCACAGATCCAGGTGAACTGAGCTATTCATCGGAAAACACTATTATAGATTTAAGCAATTAAGTAATAAATTGCTAGACTACAGATTACAGCAAATGATGTCCGCTAGCTCACCACTTTCAGGGCAGCCTGGTGAGGTTATCAGTTGGCTGTCCATGAATTCTTTAGTTCATTGGTTCTGGTGCCTTCCAGAACCACTCTGAACTTTTAAAATTTTATTTCTTTTCTTACACCAGCTACATCCACTAAAGCTGACACACATTTTCATCTTACTACATTTGCTGGTAGTTAACAAACCACTATTTCCAGGTGTTATAGCTAACTCCACATAATTAATTTGTTTTCTTATTAAAAGGCAAAGCATCAAGTTACTGTGGCTGCTGCTTTTAACTATTACCAGTGTTTTCCAAAAAGCAATTATTCAAACTTGGCCCATCTTAATAGTAGTGGCCTTGACTGACCATATTCTTACTCTGAAGCTGCAGAAGCTTTATTCAGGCAGGGAATCTTATCATGCTGGACTTGGTAGGGGGCTACAGACTTCTAACAGCAGGTCTAATTGGCTGTACTTTTTCCAATACCTATTCTAGGATATTCAGAGATAGCTTGGGTATGCGATTTCAGCTAGGAATTTGGCACTGATTTCAGGGGGGAAAGGGAAGGAGAGGAGGAATCTTCTGAGTCCTTCCCACAGCCACTTCAGCAGAGGATCTTGGGGCTCAGGACAGGGGAGGCTCTGTGCCCCACTGACCTAGCTGGGAATGTGGGGTGCACTGCTGGCACAGCCTCCACCCAGCAGTTTGCAAACTCTCCTCTCTTCATGCCTCTGTCCTGCCTGGTGTTGACCCCTGCACTCCCTACCCTGGACAAAAACCAGGGACCCCCATGCCACCAAGTGAGGGTGGGCATAACAGATGACAGGACAGTGGGGGGAGGTGTGTGCCCAAGAGCCAAGCAGGGATGGTGCAGCCACTCGCTTGCATTCAGCTGCCCTTGGCAATCTCCAGCATGCTGGCAGGCATGCAGGAATGCTCCCCCTGCCCTCCTCTTCTGGCCTCAGCCAGTGCAGGCATCTGCCTGCTTAACTCAACTGAAGAGAATTTCATTTGCTCCCAATCCAGTCTACGCAGCTTAGCGAAACCTGTGTAGATTGAATCGATTCCGCCTCAGGCTTTCTGAATGTCTGTACTTAGCCTATATGCACTGAATTAATGCTTATCTTCAGAGAATTGAAAAGAATCATCATGAACTGGAGTAATTTCAGCAACTCCAAGCCACTTGGTGAAGAGTTCAATCAGTTCAGACAGGGATTCTGGGATGCCTACCATTCCTATTCCCATTCTGATTCAATCCCAAGACCATATGAACTCCAGAAGACTCTGATCCCACTTTGGGACACAAGAGACTTTCTCCACACACAAAATAAATGTACCATATTTTCTCTGAGGTTTTCACAGGTCATTCAATAGTTTTTTAAATTTTAAATACAGCATTTTTGTATTGTCACTAGGAGTTCCTATATGTAGCCTAACTATCACCTGCTGTGCATATCATGTCTGAGTTTGTTTATTCTTTATCAGTGGTGATGGAGAATAAGGAGGTGGGCGAGTATTTTGTTTGTTCTTTTTATCTTCCTAAAACAGAACGGGTGTATTCTGACAGGAAAGAATTATAGATAGTGAAATCCTGCTTTCAATTACACTGATGTAAGTCCACAGGCTGGCAGAGTCATTGCGGACTCATATTGGAGGAACTGAGAAAAGAATCTGGCCCACACAAGTGCGGACATCTAGGGAAGGTAAATAGAGAGGCTCTCCTTCTTTACATCAACATAAGCCACTAGACAGCTGGCAGATGGTGACAGTTTGCTGCCTGATTTTTCTATTACCTCTAGGCATGTGCACCAGGTGTTCAAGTAGTAGAGTCCTGAAAAGAAATACCCCATAATGCTGCATTATAAAGGACAGCCACTTGTCAGAGCAAATGCAAGATCATCAAACTCAAAGTGCAGTAGTCTTTTTAAACAATGTAGGCAGGTAGTGGAGGTGTGAAATTGAAAAAGTCACAAATGCCTCCTACTTTATTCTTCCTAGACAGGTTTCTTGTACTTACTTAAAGGCTGAGAGTCCCAAGAGGGAATGTTAGCACCTTTATTACTTTTTCTCTAATGAGATTTTCAGATGTGTGGCAAAGTCACATTCCATATCACAGATGTTGTACCTGCTGCTGCCCCAGTCAACCTGGTTTACTGTGAAAATAAATCTGTAACTCACTCTTCTGTATATCCAGTCTTCTGTAACATGCTCAAAACTTAATATACAGATACTAAATTTTCTCAGGATTCTGGGGCCTAAATTTAGCTCTTACAAAACTCCATTAATATCAGTTGAGCTCTGTCTGCTTGCACTAGGAAGGCTCATAACTCTAGCACCAGACTGTCCTTCTTACTCACATAAGGAAGCCCATTAAATAAATGGAACTACTCCTGTGAGTGCTTGCATAAGAAAGCCCTTAATAGTTTTCAAGGTCCCTGTTACCTAATCCACCGAGCTTTCCTGGCCTGCATAGCTTTCATTCATAGCTTTATAAATGCACCCTTTAATGCCATAGGTATTTTTATTGTTTAAAGCTGGAATTTAAGGTATAACTGAGTTATTCAAACCAATTAGAGCCCAGTTTTTCAATGTAAATAAAACTAAATGGAACCTGAGAAAGCTTAATACTTTTCAGGAAGTGCACAGTATTGTGCAGGATGAGGTCATTAATGCTATATAAATCCAGGAAGAGCATCTGTTCAATAACCATGGCACTTCTTTCACCCATAGCTACCTGATGAATCAGTATCTGCAACAGGAGGCTAGGATTCCAATGGGGCATGAAGTCTAAACTGATGGATTGTTGCTTTCAAAAGGCCACATGCATTTGAACAATCGATGGTAACCTCTATAAAGTCACACTCTATTGTTTGAGTTTTTTTCTGTTCTCGTTGTTGAAATCTGATTGAGCAGAGCGAAGTATCCTATGGAAATTGTTTTACAGCTGGTTTCCTTGGAGCTTTCTGAGCCTTTTCTGGATGAACACTTATCTCGGTTCATCTCCCTAGAAAGACCCACAAAGCAAGATTTCTGGCTTTTACCTCATCCCATTATGCTAGATGCCTTGCTTGATTTTGCTATTTTCCTAGCCCTCCTTTGCCTATCATTCCTCACCAGCCAATTAAATGAAGCAGTTCCTTTGCCCCTACTATCCCAGCCTATTACGCATGGATTTGTCCAACAAGTTTTGCCCCAGCTTTGCAGGAAGATGCCAGTTCTACAGATCTCTTTGTCTACATAAATGAGTGTCTGTTCCCAGTTGTGAGGGCCTTTCACATGAAACCGACCCTCTGTGCCATCAGATAACTTTAAATCATTGCTTACTGCTCAGTCAGGGATGGATCCTGCACTTACTTTAGTGGGAGTAGCAATCTGCAGTTCTGACTCCATGATTAGTGAGGCAGGTATACGAATAGGGCTCTTATAGCATGTCTGTACTGCCTCCAACCTGCACTAGGGAACACCACAGTAAAGACCTAAGACAACAGCCCCATGTGTGCTAAACCCCAAACACATGCAATATAGCTGCCTTAGAGCAGTGCTGGGTATACCCCAGTAACCTCTCTGTCTTGGGAATGCTTACTGGTCATACACAGCACTATATAGCTGTCCATAAAGGCATCTAAACTGTGTGTCCATTTCCAGGCTTAGCATATATAGTGTGGCTAGGCGTGCTTCATTGCAGCATTCCCTAGCAAAGGGAAATGGGAGGTGTTACTACTAGGCTTCTTTTTGCTACAGCCCTCCAAGGATTGACACGGCAACTCATTTGATGTGGTATCAAGTGAACGTTAATAGCAATCCCTATGCTTTATTACAAGTTTCCTCCTCATAATACAACCTGGCAAGCAGTTTCTTCAGACGTTACAAAACAGCAGCCTTCAGTGGTACCAGCCGCAAATCCTCTGCTGGGTGTGCGGGATGTTAGTTTCTGGAATCCCCGTCGCTGGAACAAGAATTCCAAGGTTGCTCCTGTCTCCCCAGGATGGCAACACACAACACACATGTTCCTTTGTTTGTCTACTACTTTTGTAACTTTTCTCATCCCAAATTGTCCAAACCCCTGGCCCTATGCCAGGTATTCCTTATATGGTGTACTAGTCCCTGGCACTGTGCCAGGCACATTGCTTATAGGGAAACTGTTGTGCCTTGCTTGCCTAGTGCCCAATCACAGCATTCACATCTCCCAGTGGCACAGAAGGTGCTCTGTTCAGTTTTGTTGCTTAGTTCTGGGAAGGCCTGGACTATGGCTAAATAGCCTTAGCATAACTCAGTTTGCCCACTACAGGAGGCAGTGTAGACATACTTGTATATTCCCTATACAGTTCAGAGGAGTCATGGTCAGGTGATTAGTAAAGTCCAATTCTAATATTCACCAGACTCCCATGAGGTACATTAGGTTAGCTCAGGGTTATTGGTTAGGATTTGCTCTGTTCTGAAGGCCATTTTTTTAAAACTGTGGATATAGGTAATAAATTGAGGAATGTGTATTAGTGGATGTCAGAGCCATGCCATTTTTATACCATTTCTCTACTGGTTAAGAACAGGGAGCACTGAGATGGTTGAAATAGATTTCACATTTTGCTTTTATTAAAAGAGATTGGGAAAATGATAAGAAAGATACCCCACCTCACATCTTAAAAAAAAAAATAAAAAAACACTTCCTTTAGTTTCTTTGGAGATATGGGGAAGGTACTTATTCTAAATTGATATGGCTATTTTTCTTTTTAAAAAGTTTTGAGTCAGAAGATAGCCCCCAGCTCTAGAGTGGAAGGAGTCAAAAACTGGGAATTCAGCTTTTCAGGCTTCGTATACATTAGCTGACAACAGATGGGCTGTCTGTCTGTGTCACGTAGTTATGTATTGGGCTGGGACAGTCCTCTGCATACAGTTCCCCTGAGCACTTACTAGGCAGCCAAACTCAGTATGGGAGGGGATGAGCTACTTTAATGGGCCACCAGCAGTGACAAAGAGGATTTAGGATGGTTGAACAGCCTGAAAAAGCCCATATAAACTTCATGAATGCAACTAATGTATTACACTGCAATGTAAAACACATAAATGTGAGGAAAACAGTGTTTGGAACCGGGGACTTTCTCATGAAGGACTGCTTTCCGTGTCAGCATCTTGGTCTCTCTCAATTCTCAGCAATGTCCCATCACAGAAGGCAAGCTAGAGATACTCTTATCCTGAGCTCCTCAGAGATTAGAAGAAAATCTCTAATTTTCATTAGAAAGATATACAGGTTTTGTTTCTCTTTTAAAAAAATATTCTGTGACTGAAAGAACAGATCATTTTCATTTGTCTCTTCAAGCTTTTGTGAGCAGATATTGAATAGAAAGTGGCTCATATAACTATATTTTTAGGAACCTACTTGCAGTAAAAGATTTATAGTTTTTTGCTTACAAAAACCTGCTTCTTATTCTTTTAAAATATGGACTATCAGCAAGTGTCACCCTGAAGAATTAGACCCACTAGAGTATTTTGTTATATTCTGAGGGGGAGGGGAGTGCAAGACTGTTACACTATTAAGCAGCAGAAGTGGAGCTGCCACTCTCAAGCTCATTATTCAAGCCTCTCTTTAGTTCAATTATACACCTCTACAGCTAAGGAAGATAGATGAAGGTCATTTGGGAGCTGTAAACCACAATGCATTGAATGCCGAACTATGTTCTTAAACTGATTTACACCTTGTTCTCTGGTGTTCTACAGTATGGGGCTTTGATTGAAATGCAGGGGCAGTGATTGAAAAGCTTTTCTCCGGTTCTTAGTTTCAGATCCAGTCCCTGTAATTATTATCTTGATTAAATGGTGAGAGACAATGAAAGCAGCATTCATTATCTGGGTGGTGACAAAAACAAAAAAACAAAATCTAAGGACTATCAGCTTGAGAAGAAAACACACTGGGGATGCACAGCAGTGTTTACATCAGCAATAAGTTAATTTTGGGTTGTGCATGTTGGTCCAGTGAGAGAGAAAATGTGTAATTGAAAGAAGCAATTTGCCTTTGCAGGAGAGAGAACTGCCATTTTGTACTGATTTACCTTCTCATATCTCACAGCATGAAGAAGGTAATGTATACAGAAGAAAGTTAATTAAACAATACAAATGCACATAAAAGCCTTACAGCCCATTAACAGATGATTACAGGCTTTGTTCACATGGAACAAAAATATTTCAAAACTTCATATATGCAATGCATCTTGCACTAAAACAAATGAGACCAGATTGCCAGCATAGTTAATCTGCAGGTAGAAAACTCTAACATTCAGGCATTTGGGATCTGAGCATGTTTCTGAAAAGAAAGCCAAGTTGGAGTCCCTGTAAAAAGCAGGTTTAGACTCTCTAAAAATAGTTTCAGTGTCTGTAACTTATACAAGACACCACAAGACTTTATTTCTCAGCAACTTTTTTTTCTAAGAGACCTTATTATTTACAGTCATCCCTGAAGTCAGTGGGAAAAGAATCAGGCTCAGTAGATGCATCTACATGTGTGATTAATGCATATGAATAAACTCTGGAGCTTATTGCACCTGGGTGCACCATTTGAACATGCATACTGGAGCAAAAAACTCCAGAGCATATTGCAGCCAGGGCTGGCAGGGGGCTCATGGATCAGCCTGCCAGCCCAGGGCTGCTCTGACTGCGCTCCATGTACTATGGAGAAGCTGGCTGAAGCATGAGGGTGCTTCAACTTGGGGCAAGCTGGCAGGCAGCCTCCATGCTGAAGTACCCTTGTGCCCCATCCAGGCACTCAGCACACATGGAGCCCAGTCAGAGCAGTTGTGGGCTGGCAGGCTGACCTCCAGGTCCCCTGCTGGCCTGGGTTGCTCCAGCTGGGCTTAACATGCTGTAGGGCAGCTGATTGAGGTACACAAGTGCTTCAGTGCTGGGGCTGCTGCTGGCTAGCCCCACACTGAAGCACTCTGTGTCCCAGCCAGCCATGGCAGAGTCTACACATGAGCTGCTGTGCACAAAAAAACTCCGCAGCAGAGTAGTGCTGTACTTGTATTTAAAAGTACTACCCTGCTACAGAATTTATTAGTTTTGTACTCACTAATAGATGTGCATGTATAGATCCCAAGACATTAATTAGTCAACTGTACAGTAAATGTCTTGAGTAGACATGCCCAATGAGAGTTAAAGGTGCTTAAAGTTTCTCAAGTGGCACTCAGAAATTTGTGGTGCTGTCTTTTAACTTGTATTCCAGTATTGCCTTGGGAAGCCCATCAGGCTAAGCTAAATAGGAAATTTTGATGAAAACAAAGTGACTTGAATTCTGTCTTGAAATATGGATTATTAGAATCTTGTTGCTCTATTATATTGTTTTTCTTGAGTGAAAAACTACAAATAGAATAAATATTTCTTCCCTTAAAAAAGAAAACAGGAGTTAGCTTGTGCTAGCACAGAAGCAAACATACTTTTGAGATGGGTAGAAACACCTGTTAGCAGACTATATTTGAATACATAAACCAGACCCTGAATAGTTGGCTTTCCCCTCTTTATTCAGTTAATCTTATAGAATACCAACCAACAGGAGTACATTTTTCTGTATGATTTCATAACTTAAGTCAGGTGATTTTTTTCTAACATTGCACTTTCTGAAAAAAGTGCTAGATGTTTTTATAAATCCAAACCCAAAATATAGGAACTGTTAGCAGATGGCTAAAAAACTCACTGGGGTTACAGTGAGGTATTTCTTTTCTCTGTGACATTTCAGGATTTCATAATAAATTCATGTTTAATAGATGCGTTTTTGGAGTCATCCCTGTATAAAAAGAATAGTTCAAATTCTACTTTCAGTTAATTTTCACTTGGCCTTCAGTGTCCCGCTGTTGTAAAGGATTACACTTCACCTTTAAATGTGCACACATTGGTCCCTTTGATTTGTAGGAAATGGTACCATGAAAACCCACATTTTGACCTTGGACATGGCTTTCAGTGTTGCATTGATATAAAAGGCCAACTTTAATCTGGTCCTGTCACATGGATCTTGTTGACTTGAACATCCCTTTCCTTTAGCAGGACAAATTCTTGCTAAGAATGTGCTCATCTGGTTTTTTCCTTGCTGAGTCCTGCACAGGATTCACATATAGCTCACTGTTGCAGCAGTGCCCCATAATGTTAATATCTATAATCATGAATGAACCTAATTCTGCCCCTATTTAACTGAATGGTAGTATGGGGATGCAGCTGGGGAAGGTTCTCTAGTATTAGTGTCTCAACAGAAAAAATCTGACACAAATATGAATATAAAAGGTAAAATATCCAAAGATTTTATATATTATATTATATTATATTATATTATATTATATTATATATGTTAGTGTGTCCATGTGGGGTACTGTGGGCTCCCCTGGTCCTCGCCTGCCACGACTTTGATCTTATCAAGAAAATGGGGAGGAAAGTGTTGATATGATAATTAATACCTGCGGAAGGACCACACTTTGTCCATTTTATAATCTAAGTGCTTATTTTTTATTCTCTCTTTCTTTTTACAGGAAGCCAGTTGGGAGGCAGCAGCTTGTCAGAGTTGTCCCTGGGGTCACCCCCATACTCCGCAGAGGATCTGCGACCCCTCAATTGAGACGGTAAGTAAAGTGTTGCATTTTGCCCGCTTGTGACTGCATAGAATGGTCAGTGTTCGCAGGGTCCCCTCTGCGTCTTTTGCCCTGTGAAGGGAGTCTCCGTGCTTCTCAGTCTCATTTGAGTCCCAGCCCACTCCCCATAATTTGAAGAAAGGAAAAAAAAAAAAAAGAAAGGCAAAGAAAAGTCCTCTTTTTAGTTATGTTCCCGCTGGAGTGCTTCCCGCCCCTGTCTCATTAGTGGCTCATTACAGACACCGCTCATCTGCCTTTGCCATGTGGAGCTGGCATGCATGCTCCACAGCTCTCCTGCGGTCAGGACTCACCTCCTTTGCCACTTGGAGCCAGCATGCAGGCTCCATGGCTTTCCCTCACTCACAGCCATTCCTGCAGACTCTGGGTAAGTGAAAGCATGGATCTGGGCTCCAGAGTCCCTCTACTCTCATTGATCCTGTGCTGGGGATCCCTCCTCTCGGATCCTTCTCTGCGGAGTGGCTCCCTCACAGCTCCTCTCTTTCTGTGGTGCCTGAAGGCAATTAGTTCATGCCCTGCCACTGGTTTTATGCTGGTTTTGGTGGGCAAATCACCTGAGCTAGTCTTAGGTGTATAATTTCCCCCACCTGGCAGGGGTTGTCTTTGGGTCAGTCTTGCCCCATCTTGCCTAAGTAACAGGTCTCCTGCCAGAGTCCCTGTTACAATATATATAGATAGATAGATTATGCAGAATTTGATACTAAGTTAACTGGTAAAAGAAAGCATATGGCTGTGCAGATTTAGATCTTACTTCACATCTTGCTCTTACTTCAGTAAACCTCTTTATATACAGTAAGTGTATGAAGTGCATCCTGCTCTTAGTTCAGTAGACATCTTCTTATACAGTATGTCGGATTTCACCAGTAACACACATGCTGATGCAGTTGTTCAGTCTTATCTGGGATTGGGATCATAGGATCAAAGTACATCTTGAATCTGTTTTGACTATTTTCTATTTAATTATTTTATTTATTTCATAGATTCCATAGATTTTCTAGGGTTGGAAAGGACCTATTAGATCATCAAGTCCAACACCCTGCTTTGGGCAGGAAAGAGCACTGGGGTCAAGTAACCCCAGCCAGGTGCTTGTCTAATCTCCTTTTGAACACCTCCAAGGTAGGGGAAAGCACCACCTCCCTTGGAAGCCTGTTCCATATTTTGGCAGCCCTCACCATAAATAATTTCTTCCTGATGTCCAATCTAAATTTACTCTCCTTCAGTTTGTGGCCATTGTTTCTAGTAACTCTGAGGGGCACCCTGGTAAACAGAGTATCCCCTATTCCCTGCTGACCCTCCCTGATAAGTTTATAGGCAGCCACAAGATCACCTCTCAGCCTTCTCTTGCGGAGGCTGAAGAGATTCAAGTTCCTCAATCTGTCTTCATAGGATCTTACCTGAAGGCCCTCAGCCATACAAGTAGCGTTCCTCTGAACCCTTTCCAAGTTATCCACATCCCTTTTGAAGTATGGTGCCCAAAACTGGATGCAGTACTCCAGCTGTGGCCTCACCAATGCCACATAGATTTATTTATTTATTACAGATTGAAAACATTATTAGTGAATGTTTAAAATTACACTTATTTATATGTCTTTGTACAGTTGAAAGAGAATATAGGACCCTGTGCATTATAGCTATGGACATATGTAGCTGGTGAACATAATCTAGAACATGCCATTAGTCATGCAGCCTATGTTAGCCTAGCATATAGGGGGTTAAGAAGCTGCAGTGCCTTGGTATGCTAAGAAGAGAGGTGGGACCCTGCACACACTAACTGCATCGGTACAGAGCTATATGGTGACCAGACATTATAGATAATGGCTTCAGCATGCAACATACAATTGCTGGGATAGGGAAAAGCTAAAGTCTTTGTCAGTACTGGTATGTGTGGGAGGTGTTCACTCCTTCTCCTGGGTCTCATTTTTTACCAGTGGTCTTGGATGACTGTCTTCATATTGGCAATGGCCCAGGATGTGCTTGATGTAGATGTACCTTGAGCATTGGATAATATTGGATACCATGAGGCACCTGTGTAGCAATGGGATACTCTGTATGCTCACATGACTCTCTTATTGTTTAGGGTCCCATGCACCAAGTATCCCAACAATCAGTGGCTGCACTGTCACATTGTACTCCTTCTCCCCCAGGGTATCAGCCAGTGGCTTGTATTTGGACAGGTTTCACACTCAGACTTTGGCAAAAGCCTGTTATTCATTCTCAAATGGGATGGTCATTTCATGCATCAGGACCTTTTTATTGTCCTTATTCTTTACAGCTCACTGTTGCAACCTGGGATGGTGTGGTTCACAGCTATTGTCCCAACTGGTGCCAAGATGGCCTTCACCAGCTGGTCCTGGACAGGACTGTGATGCAGTTGACACTCTCTCATGTGGGGCTTGCAGTCACAGGATGTGGGGCAAGGTCTCACTCTCATACCCACACCTCTGGCATCTCTTGTGTTGGTGTCTATAGTAAATGGTGCTGTTGAGCAGGAGGCAGTTGAGACAGGCCCAGTGGATGAATTTCCAGTCTGCAAAGCACGTGAAGTTCCCACAGGGCATGAAGTGGTTCCTGGCATCTTACTTCAAAGTGACCTTGAAGACTTTGCACTGACAGGTTTTGTCTTCAGGTTTCTGATGTACTTGTCTTGCACAGCATCATTCAGAACCTCTCCAAGCAAGTCCAGGTGGGAGGCAGGGGAGGGAAGGGGAGAGGGAGCATGGCAGTTATGTTGTTGGTGGTTGACGATTGGAACAGCAAGACCCTCAGCTCCTGTCATTCCTCACACCATGTCCAGCAGCAGCCAATGCCTTCCCAAGGCACCATATGGCTTGGCTGCACAGTAAGGCAAAGTCCCCAACATCTCACGTGCAATTTTCCTCCAGTGACCCGCTCAGGAATGTTGCCAGACCCTTGCTGGATGTAAGCCTGGTGATCCTCCTCTTCGTGGCCTCCGTCAAGGCACTAGTGACAATGCTGCTTACTAGGTCATCAGGGCAGGTCAGGAGGCAAAAGGCATGTGTGAGTACTGTGATGTCATGGAGGTGTCCCATGAAGGATGCTGCACCCGTCTGTCAATAGGGGATGTTCAGGAATTCATTTCTGGTCTGTAGTAGCAGGTTCATCCACTTTTCGAAAAACCACTTGATTTCACAATATACTTTCTTGAGAGACATTTGGGGGACTACTGAGCCTCTCGGGATGAATGAGATGTGGGGAATGAGAAAGGTGGCTAGAGTGTCCATCTGCTACCAGGAGGTCTAAAGGAGGAGTCCAGCCTGCGGGCATCCTGAGTGATTCTGCAGATGGTCTTTTTTAGCATCTGTTTTACTGATTGGCCAGTGGTGGTACGCAGGTGGAGGTAGCTCTTGCTCTCCTCCAGGTACCTTGTGGGCTTACCCTGGATCTTGATAGTGGTGGCCAGGATGGAGTTTCTTTTCTTGCAGTTTATAGAAGGAGGTGCATTTGGGGGCATTGAAGTGGAACCCCATCTACCCAGCTGTGTCAGAGCTGTTGTCCAGCAACCTCTGGAGTTGGTCAGGCTCACCAGCAAGGTTATCTGCATAGGCCAGCATGTTTGGCTTATGTGTGCAGAGGTTGAACTACAATGTCTGTAAAGCCAGAGTTCATTATTAACACCAGTGATCCTGTGAAAAGTTGTGTCCTTTGAGGACAAAATTGTGTCCTTTGAGGACACTCATTGACTTCATTTTTTTGTTGCGATGAAGACCCAAATTGTTTTAGATATCCATATGCCTTCAATGAGACTTTTTAAAAAATGATTTATCATAGGCCTGTTAAAATACAACTCATATACATGATTTTGAAGTTGTACTTTTGCATCTATACAAAAACCCTCCAAGTATAACTTGGACTGCAATTCCATTGAGCAGTTTCAATCTCTCGGATTTAGTCCTTGTCTCAAGAACACTTTCCGAACATGTCAGCAATTCAGTTGGTACCCTGTCTTAATCACTAGTTCTCTTAGTCAGGACTGGTATCTTGCAATCCTGAGAGGTAAGGAGTAGTCAGGAAAGTGGAGAAACTTCCCTTTTTCTTCTGCAGTTTATTTCCCCCTCTGTGCTGGGTCAGCTGCATGGGAAGGCAGAGTAGTATCCCTGTGGTGACTATTTTTCATGTTGTGCTTACTAGGTAAGTGGGCAGCTGTCACAGGGAATGGTGGGTATCTCCCACCCTCTTGCTCCTCTGTGTGGCTGCATCATGTGTCCACATTTGAGCCTATCAGGAAGTCCTTGATCCAAAAGAACCTGTGTCAATCCCAGGTCATTTCTTTAAAAATGCTGATGTGTTACATGGCTGGTAAAAATGTCTGGTAATTAAATGGCTGGTAAAAATGAATGAGCAGTTATTCATATTTATATTAGTTTCTAACTGTTCATTTATACTTTTCAGAAAGACAAAGATAAAATTTACCTCCTAGGGAGTGCAAACTTGAGATATCACAGACACTTTTGAATGCCTTCAAGCAATGGCTAACTCAGATGTTTTGCAATTCATCTTCCAATCTCCCTGCTTATGCTCCTTACTATAAATATCAAAAGTATTGTCTCCATAAGCTGATATCAAGCATGCTGTCACATAACACTGATCTAAGAGGCTTGTGTCTTAGGCTAGACTGTAGGTTTAAACCACAGTCTACAGCCAGAGGAGCTGGGAGGCATGATACCCTATTCTCAGTTCCTAGAGACACTATTTCCTCCTGCATAATGCCCCATTCCCCCCTCCCCACTTTATTTATTTATTTTTTTATTAATGTGCTGGGAGCAAGACACATGGGCTCAGCCTCAGGAGGATTGAATGCTTGTTATATCCTTTGTTTGATGTCAGGGATTCCTAAACTGTAGTACGCATACCCATGGGGGTACACAAGACATGTCTGGGGAGTATGCAGGAGAAATTGTATAATGGCAGATTTAATTTTCATTATAATAATAATAATTGTCATTTAAGGGGTTAAATATATAATGTATGCTGGTAGGGATACGCGGGCAGCTGGTAAATCTGGAAGGGGGTACGTAATAAGAAAAAGTTTGGGAACATCTGTTCTATGTCTTCCACGTATTAGAAGCCCTAGTTTAACCTTGCTGTGTGAGAAGATCAAAGACAGACTGCTTTAGCCCTCTTCTGAGCCACATGGTGGGGAAAGTACTTTTTCCACTTTCCTCCAACCATGCTGTCTGCCCAGGCAAGAACTATGTATGCCAAGGTGGGGCACCAGATAACTCTTAGCATGACAATACTAGCTAATCACAACAGATATATCTATACTGGCAATATCATGCCAATCCGTTGATGCTTAGGCAAAATATTTCAGTTTCAGTTCAAAGGCTTCTATAATGACATCCCTTAGCATTGCAAAGGTTTCAGTAGATTAACTAATGTAAAGGTATAATAAAAAGCTCTAGGAAGTTCACCAGAGCAGACTGCTCAATTAGCTGAAAAGTCCTGACCTATGAATTTGAATAAAAGGCACTAAGCACAGTAACATGATCTCTGTAATGAGCATGAAACTGCCACTGGTATAGGAGATACTGGAAACATTCAGACAATTAAAAATGAAACAAAGAGCAATAATTCTTAAGTGAGATTCCATCTATTCAAAGTTTTTCCCATTTGCTCTTTGAATTTTGGCACAGAGCTTCTGGTGCTTTACTTAAGGGTCACAGCAGCTCATGAAGATTTGTTACACAGTGCAGTAGCCTCTTGGGTCCTCTTGTGTCCCTTGCTCTTTATCTATGGTGCATTATAGGGGTGCTTTTCACGGGGTATTTTTCAGCTGTGCTGTATGAGAGGGGTCAGGGCTGGTAATCTTATGGATCTTTTGGACTAATGATTGCCTGCTTGGTGGCCCAGATGGCCTCTTCCAGTCCTGTTTACAATGGCGTAGAAATGCAGCTGAGCACTGAGGGTCCCGGGCAGTGATAACTTCCCCGTGCTGCCACAGTTGTAATTGCTGCTGCTGCCTTTTTCACCTCCTTCCCAAAATTGGCCACTAGGGCAGGTGTCCTATTCACCCCACCCTGGTTACAATACTGTATGCTTCTATTATTTTGGAACCTTGGAGTAGGACATATGTAATAAATACATATATCAATACAATTATTTTAAGTCCAGTTGATTGTAAAGCACTTTATAGCTGTATGTAGCGTACACCATTTAAATACACAAATGGAGCAAAGCAATACATGTACCTGGCTTGTGAGGATGGAGAACTTATTGACTAAGGACATCAGTGTAAATCTCTTCCCTAACAGAAGCACCAGGAGATGTACCCCTACCAAAAAGGGTTGAAAACCCCTGTCCTACAACATTTGGTGTCACATAGGTTACAATTGTTACCCTTCCACACCTGGGGATTCACCACTGTTATACTTAGGGCAGTTTGTCTGAGCATTGTGTGATACTACCAGATATAATTGTTAGTCATCTTCACCACAGAGTCGTTAATAACTGTAATAGTTTTGTAGCAGGATTTTGGAAATTATCAGGACATTATTTAAACCAACTAACCAGCTTCAAACACTTTACAGATGATGCCTTATATCATGCAATATATCATTAATGTAATACACACTAATCTGCATACCTTTGTTCTCTTCTCATGGATGGACCAGGTAGGAAATATATGAATCTACTCCTGTCCTCAAGCTAAAGGACCTGGTCTTTTAGCTCGAGCAGGTTCTGCTGTTACACCCAGAGGTCTCAAGCTTAGTTCTTGCAGTTAACCAAACTAAAAGTGTCAACACTATAGTAATAAATAAACCAGATAAAAATTTAACATCTCTAAAACAGATTAACTTTGTCTAGCACAAAATAAGAATGAACTTTTTTTGAAATAAACAGGGACTTGTGTGCAGCATAGAAGTATCTGAATAACTTTCCTAGATTTGTAGATTTGAATACCAGAAAGGCCCATTAGAATGATATGCTCTCCCCTCTTGCATAACACAGGACATAAAACTGGCCTGGTGCTGGAATAAAAGAGACTGCTTTGCAATACTGTTTCAGGGTGGTTTTCAGCTATTATAAAATTTCCCAGGTTATTCCCGAAGCCCCAAATAACCTTTTTCATATGTGGCTGTCTGTCAATCTGTGATCAGCGCTCTCTTACAGCCCCGTCACTGCCTTCCAGTGTCTTGGGTCCCTTCTTCTGCTGCTATCAAATTAAAGGTAACTAATTTGCATTTCTCTAAAGAGACCTTGTCTAAGCACAAAATAATCTGTATCTTCTGTATTTCATTAGCAATCATTATATTTCTTTAGCTAATGGTTAATATGGCCTCATAGGGTGTGTCCAGAAGAGTGTGGCCGTGCAGTACATGGTGCCGCAAACACATCTGCAGTGCCACATCCCACACAGTCGGGTGTTCTCTGTGCTGCAAGGGTGTGCTGCCCGTGTGTGCGCTGCTCGGGGGGGGGG
>NW_017728995.1:51402991-51407134 GCF_001723915.1 Gavialis gangeticus
TTTGGGTTTTGGGTTGGTTTTTTTTTGACCCCTGGATATCTAGGGGGGGGGGGAGTTGGCAGGCTTTCTTGACCCTTGGATATTCAGGGATCAAAAAACCTGTGAAAAAAAATACCCGGAGCAGCACACACATGGGCAGCACATGCTGCTGAAATGGCCTGTCCAGAGCCACACTGCGGCTGGGGGCCAGAGGCTGGAGCCACACTGCAGCTGCCAGCAAGGCTCTGCCCAGCTGGATCACCACTACTACAACCCCAGGAGGCCCCCAGGACACCAGGTGAGGTTGCTCGGGCCACCACAGAGCTAGCCCCAGCCTCCCCTATTGCCCCGGGATAACTTGCTGTGCACCAAAATGTGTGTGGCAATGGTGTTCCCCAGGGACAAGTGGCAGTGGTGCAAGGTGCACCGTTGCTATTTGTCCCTGGGGAACCAAACATCCATGCTTAACTGGACACAGCCGTAGTGTCTTTTAAAACACAGAAGTAAAGTGGATTTCTATTTTATAGTCATTTCTGATCAGCCACCACTTGGTTTTTTTCAGAGGGAAAAATATTACTTTCCTTTTCTCTTTAGATACCACAGAGTCCCTGAACCTAAGATTTACTGTTGTTCATATCATTTTCACTTATGCAAGATTTTAGTAGGAAAAGCTATGAAGTTATTACCTATGATATAAAACTATCATGGGTGCCAGTGAATCCTGTCATAAACACTTCCTCTGTAACAAGAACTTAATTTAAACAGGATACTGAATGCCAGCTACAGCCGAGGAGAGAAAAATAGCACTGTCTTTTCTCACGACACTGTATGTTTTCAGGTGCCTTTCAAATACACAGGGCTTTGAGGAATAGCATTATTAATTTTTCTCTCCCTGAGTAGAACACAGAGAGTTCAACTTCAAAGTGACATTGTTCAGTTCGGCCCTGCAGTCATCCAGCATTTGAACTGCAGTTTTTAAATAGAGAAGGGGGAGTTGCATACTTTTCTGATTACCGTTTAGTGGGGTAATTAATTAATCAAGCACAGACTTGTTACAGTGACTGACTTGAGAGGAGTCATAGCAGTTTCACTGAGGACAAGTTTTCAAATATTTCGAGAGATAGGATTTTAAAATATTTTTTTCAAAGGGAGCAGCTGCACAAGGAGGGAAAGATTTTAAACAATCATGTTAGTGGCCTCAGATTCTCCAAGCATTTTTGCAAATTTAAGACTAAGCACAAAATCTTTGTACCAACAAATCACTTAAGCACCCATTTAACTAAGAGCTGATAAGTAATCCTTTTGAATTTACCTCTTAAAATGATGAGTGCACAAGTGAATGGCTGAATCAAAGTCAGTCATCAGACTGGTGAGATGTCATATAGACCTTATGCTGAGAGAGACTCAGCATCGGGGATTTCCAAGTAGAGAGATGTGGTTAGCCATGTTAGCCTAAAGTCAGACACAAGTCAGGGCATAATGACATCTTACAGACTAACTTGTCCAGAGAGGCATAAAGCTTTTGGCCTACTTCTTTGGATGCTATCAGGGATTTCTGTAGACTTCAGAGGAACTTGCAAATATTCGGCATCTCTCAAGATCAAGTCTGCTATGGCCTTTTTCATTATGATTTCCCAGAGTTACCAGTCCAGGAGATTCTACTCCTCTCCTCCTGACTTGTCCTAAAATATTTGAATTTCCTTTTCATTTTGGATTTCACTGAGTGGTTTGGTGCTGGTTCTTAATTGTAAAGCAACTGATAACTTATTATGGATGAACTGTACCGTCTCCATAACTGAGACTGCATTCAATGTTTAATGTGCTGCATTCTAATCAGGAAACATCAAAACTTTTATACTCAGCTGGGAAAAGCTATGAAAAAGGGCTGCAAACTCTAATATTTAGGAATGGAGTTAGGCTGTGAAATAGCTATCCACAATTAGAATTTTCAGACTCTAAGTTAACTGTTTGACTCCATTTCAAATTTTGTTAATAAAAATTATTCCGTTAAATAAAAAAGCTAAATAAATGCATGCAATAGTATTACAGCTCAGATGTAAACATTCCTGTCTGGCATCTAAAGTGTAATCATTGCAACATTTTTTGTAAGAACTCAAAAGTGAAAGGTGCATTACATTGCAATGCTCTGCTGCAATTTTTATTCGATATTAGAATAAATAAAATCTTCTTATAGGTAAGTTGACTAGAATTCCACTGCACTGTAATCTGTAAATAATAAACTGCAATGATCAGTTCATGAAAACATGGGAACATGTAAGTGTCTTAGAGGAGTTCATATATGCAACCAGAATGGTCATCGTGATCCAAGGAAATATATATTACTTTGGTATACAGCTGCCATCTGGACTGTAAATCTTTTGTCTTACTGTATTCTTCCCCAAAGAGCTTTATGGCTCTCTCTCAGGTAACTTTATTCTTGACAATGGCACTTTGTTATATACTGTACATCCCATATGTACAACAGTCCTGCCTATAGGTGTATTGCTTTTAGTACTATCTCTTCTTTATTTCTGTCTGTGCCTTTTTGTTCATGAAGTAGCTATCTCAGAATTGATTAGCAGAAATGTATTTTCCTTTACTACATTTTATAGATCACTCTTTTTGATACCTCTGTAAACCTGACTGTTTAGCTTGACCTCTGCTTCCCTTTTTCAATCTCTACAAAATGACTAAAGCAGAAGATAGGTAAAAAATGTATGTTTACATCTATTATAAATCAAGCTTTTTAAAGTTATGTAGAAAAGGAGGGTTTAAGCAGGTGTTATTTCCACATGGCTCTGAACAATGTATTGTGGAGGAAATCAAACTTCCTGTTGCGTTTGGTATTAGAACAGTATATAGAGAGGGTCAGATCCTCAGCTGGTTTAAATCAGCATGAGTCTATTGAAGTCAATAGAGCAAAATTGATCTATGCCAGCAGAGGAAGTGGCTTATCATGCAGCCTCTGAGGTTTATTCAAAGCCCAAATAACAGGAGCCAAATATAAATGCCAGCTTAATCTTTCTCACCATGTTTAGCTCTTGCCATGATTTTCCTTGGAAAATCCTTCTCTGTTCAGAACCCAGATCCCTCTGCCTAATGATATTCACTAGTCCTATTATATTCTGTGTCAATCTACCTTGTGCTTTTGTATTTGTGTTGTATCTGCCTGCGGGATTCAAGCACACTAATGTGCCAAAGGTGAGCCTTGCATCCTACTACCACCCTACTAATTCCATCACTGCCAAAATGCTCATTTGTTCATGGGAGCAGTTTCACTATTTCTTAGCTCAAGACATTGATTTTGGAGTTAATTGTTCAAAAGATAGTTGTTTTAAGGTATGCCTGCACAGCAAAACAAAGGTGTGATTGTAGAGTGTGCTAATGTATCAGTGCTTTCTTAACCTGGGTCTCTACTCTTGTTGCTTGTGTGGGCTAAAGCCCATGTTTCCAGATCTTCCCTGCTATAGTGACCCATGAGAACTAGATTAGCAGAGGAAAGCAAGCACATACTAAAATCTCACCTTCATTTGCTTGTAAAGGATTTTTGAGATTCTGGTATTTTTTTTGTCTTCCATAGACTGTTGTATTAACAAAAGATCATGACAGAAATTTCAGCCTTGCTGCCTGCTATACAGTTTAACTTCTATAGAAATTTCTTTTCTCTCTAGACCAGGGGTTGGCAACCCCAGCACGCGTGCTGAGCAATGTTTCCTCTACGGAGCAGCGCTCTGTGAGCGTGCTGCCTCGGTCCATGAGCGCGCCGCCTCAGTCCAGCATGGGACACTTACTGAAGGGGGCTGGGACTGGAGACTGGGGCCAGGGGCCAGAGGCTGAAGCTGGGAGCCAGGGGCTGGAGGCTGGGAGCTGGGGGCCAGGGTCTGGAGCTGGGAGCCAGGGGCCAGGGCCTGGAGCCACGGGTCAGGGTCTTGGGCCAGGGACTGGGAGCTGGGGACCAGGGGCTGGAGCCAGGGGCCAGAGGCCAGGGGCTGGAGCTGGGAGTGGAGCAATGTCCTGGAGCCAGCGGAGCCTCACTGGAGCAGGCAGTAGCTCCTCCCCAAGGTGAGGCAAGGCAGGGGCAGGGAAGGAGGCTGGGGCGGAGGGCTGGCCCGAGCTGTGCTGGCTCCAGGGAAGTGCTCCACTCCCCGGCCCTGATGTGGGGGA
>NW_017728995.1:51407382-51409895 GCF_001723915.1 Gavialis gangeticus
ACTCTGCCTGCTGCTTGCTGCAGCTGCCCAGAGCCCAGGCGGGTTACCTAATAGGGCCTTTTGAAAACCCTGGCTGAAATAAACTTGCATGGTATTCTGGGCTATGCAGTTTCTGTCAATTTTAGTAAAGTATTATACATTCAATTTTCCATATTTTTGGACTATACTAGTGTCCAATAGATGTAGATAAAGTAAAATATAGTATGTTGTAACAGGGAGCCAGGAGCTCCTGTTACTTGCAGAGAGAAACTGCAGCAGGGATGTCCCCAGGTGGGTAATACAGCTGATTTTGGACTAGCTGTGTGGGAATAGACAGTTGTGGCCCACAGGCTATCGATGCCTATTGTGGGACTAGCCGCCTAGCAACAGGCTGATAGGGCAGTGTCCTGGTTAGGTAGGGAGGGCACTGGTACAGTAACGAGAAGAATAGCAGTAAGCTGTTCTGGAGACTGAGGGGGCACAACTGCAGATGGTCAAGGGAGTACCTGATGAAGGAGGGAAGCCAGAGGATATAAACCTGGGCCCCTGACTCCTTGCACCAGTAGTGCAGCTGTGAATTTGGAAGGGAGAGACGCTTATGCCAGCTCAGGTTGGTGAGGAGTGGGAACTGTTGGCATGCTAGGTACTCCCAGGATTGAGACAGCCAGAGAGGGTGGAGGTGGCTGGGCAGTGATATGATGATCTGGAGGGGGAAACTTTGAGTTTGAAGTGGCTGCTTGTACTTTTTGTTCTAGTTTACACTGGAGGACTGGACAGATCTGATAAGAAGTGGATTGGAGGCCACAGGGGAGCTGCAGGGGCACCCAACATAGAACCCTTCCAGGGTCAGCTACTTGGTGGGCTGTGTGGGGTGGAAGCCCAAACACTGTAGGGGGAGGTTGAACCAAGGGCAGCCTTGCCTTGGGTCAGAGATGCCAGGGAGGTAGGGACAAGGTGCAAGACAGGGTCAAGGGGCGTGGGGAGCAGAGACACAGAAAGGGCTGAGGTTGAGAGAGTTGGGTCTGATAAAGCCAAGAGGGCTAAGGCCTCTACAAAAGGAAGGGACTGTAGACAGAGTAACATCTGTGAAGCATAGGCATGGCAGTAGAGCAGGAGGAGGCCACGAATTCAGCCCCTATGGCAAGTAGGCCCTGAGAAGCCCCAGGCCAGGAGAGAGAGAAGGGGACTTCATGCGCCAGGGTCTGAGCCCCAAATCAGATGGGCCAAGTTGAGTGAAAGAGAAGAACCAAGCACAGAGAGAGAGAACCTTTGAGGGCAGCTTCCCCTCATTACCTTTAACACCAAGCCATGGTAAGCAAGAAATGCAGTGTGAGACCCTGAGAGGCTGAAGTAGGAACCGGGGCAGCATTGAGGCAGTCTCTAGGGGGTATCATGGCTGCCCTTGCATGCTATCCTATTACATATGTATCCTCATATAGTAATCCTAAGAAAATATATAGGCCGGAGAAATTTTCATAATATTCATTTGTTTCAAAATGAAAATACTAAAGCTAACAGGCAAAAAGCTCATAGACATGTTTGAATAGAAATGTTTATATTGCCAAGGACATTTTCCAGAAAAAAGATCTGTAATATTGAAAGAAAAAAAATTGCATGTGCAGAGGTAGAAAAATCCCATTGCTGCTATCCAGCCAGTGCCAGGCTCCATGTTTCAATGGGAGTCCATAGTGATCTTTCATTCCAGTGATCTTTCATTGCACAGAGCCTACTATATTTTTTTTCTTGACACAGCAATTACTATTTAATCTGTTTAGGATAGATGGTAATGGAGCTTAGTTGTAAAGTGTCCCTTTGTATTTCTCTTTTGTTTTGAATTGATTGCCTTGATTTTTATCACATTTATGGGCACATCAAAGTGCAGTTACTCCTTGTTAAAGCAAATCCACAGTGTCATTTTTTGGTATTTTGTTTATCCAGATGAGAAATTTGATCCTGCTCACTGGCTTCAAGGGGCAATCATCGTGCTCTCTGTCTCCATGTCACAAAGGGCATCTACAGCCTTCACGTGGGTGCGTGTCCAGGAGGGCACATGACATTGACCCTAGTATGCCTTGAGCACAGACTTTGGATAATTGCAGCCCCTACTCATGGAGATGGGCAGCAAATGTTCTTTTCTAGTCCCCTGTGCAGGAGGAGGGACAAAGCAAGCAAAAAGGGAAAGAAGGGGAGGGAATAAGGTGGAGCAGGCCTGCCTGAAACTGAGTGAAGTTTGGACTGTAGAATCTCATTGCAAACAGTTTGTGAAGCAAATCAGTCACACTGAGGAGTGCTCACTAGGGACCCTGGTGTTCTCTGTTTAAAAATTGCAAATTCTCTGATGAAAAACATTTGCAAATTCTCTGATTTGTAATGACCTGCCCCAAATCTGTGGTTTTTCCATGATTAAAATGAAATGCTACTATATATAAGTATCAGTTGAACACAAAGTTGTATTGATATAGTTAAAATTTTAAAGCAGATTGCAAACCTACCATTGCCTCAATCACTATAATAAAATAAATTCTAAATACCTA
>NW_017728995.1:51410199-51419639 GCF_001723915.1 Gavialis gangeticus
CCCCCCAAACACACGAGGCAGTACCCAAGCCCTAGCTGCCACCTGCGGGACATGGCAGCTGCTGCAGTGAAGTAGAGTGCGAAGTCTGGCTCCCCCCACCCATGAATGGCACAAGTGGAACCTGTAAGTGGAGAAGGGGCAGGTGCAGGCTGCCTGATGTGGGCTAAGGATCCCTGCCCTGCTGCCTTCCCCCGGGACCTTCACAGTCTAGCAGGCAGGATCCAGCACAACAGGGCAGAGCAGGGCTGGGTGGGCAAGCTTGATGCTGCCTCCATGAGCCCCACACCTTCATAGTGAAGTGCTCCCTCCCCACCAGGAAGCAGCAAAGGGCACAACTCTGCACCGCCACCCCTACTGCTGCTGGGAGGGCAGGAGGTGCCTCGCAATGGAGGTGCAGGGTTTGCGGCAGTGACAACAAGCTTTCCTGCCTGGCTTCTTCCCTACTGTGCTGGGTCCTGCCCATTGGGCCCCAGAGGCCCCAGCGGGGAGGCAGCAAGGTGGGGAGGCCTGAGCCTGCATCCTCCCTGCCTCATGCACAAATCTGTGGGGCATGTGCCCCCCATGTGCCCCTGGGAGTGCACACAGCAGCGGAAAGCCAGCCCCCCCCCCCCCATATGGACCGTCCGTGGCTCTGACCCACTCTCCACCTAGGTTCTGCATCCACACATCCTGGCCCCAGGCCCCAGCTGGGCGGCAGCCCTAGCCCTATCCATGCCCACCTTCCTCCCTTTCTCACTCACTATAGAGGCTCAATCCTCTCCCCTTCCCCCTCCTGCTGGACTTACCTGTGGGAGCTGCTCTCCAGGCTGTGGGGCAGCCATATGCATGTGTACATGTGCACATGCACATGGCACCCCCTGTCTAACCACCCTCTTCCCTCCCCCCAGCCCCTTGCAGGCTGGAACTCTGCCAGCCTGCAAAGGAAACCCATTGTCTCCCACATTTTTCTCCTTCAAATGAGAAAATCCAGGTTTTTCCATCGCAAACAGATAACCCACATCTCTGGTGCTCACAAAGGAGAGCAGAATGGGACGGATGTTTGGTCCCCCTGTGAGCTCTGCCTGAGCTGCTGAAATTTAAACTTTTACAAAGCTGGACTTAAAGGCAAGGGATGGAAATTACCCATAAACTGGTATAAATGATCAGAAACTGGTTCAGATATGTAACATAACAAAAGTTCAGTGCACAGGAACCACTTTAAAAATGGCCAAAATGAATTTAAAATAAACCTGCATGGATGTAGTATCAGACTTAACTGATTTAAGTTAAACCAGTTTATTAAACTTCTGTCCCAGTTCTCCTCCAGTTTCAAGTTAATTCAGTCCCCCAGTATTCCAGTATGTTTTGCACATCCCCTATAAACCCCCAACTCCTGCAGGGTGGGTGGGCTAGCTTTGGCCCAAGCTGTCTGCTCCAGCGAAGCAGGGAGGCATGCTCTGGTACCCCCTGACTTCTAGCCTGGGCCAATGCAGGCATGTGGCTGCTTTTCCAGAATCAAAAGTAAATGTCTGTTTACTTGCTTATTGGTTCAATCTACACAGTTTAGACTAACCTGCCAAGATTGAATTAATTCAGTCTCAGGTTTTTTGACTGTCTATACTTAGCCCAAAGGTGCCAGGTAGCCCTCTGAGCTAGAATGATGAAACTGATGGCTTTTCTTAGTCAGTGAATGTTCCTAAATGTAGGTCCTTAGATGCAGAGAGGTGAGTCATACTTGCCTACTTCAGTATAGCACACAAGGAGGGAAAGGGTATAGTTCTGGCTTTGGAGTTTGTGCATCTATTAATACATTCAAAGGGAACCAGTGTCTAGAGTTTTCTGCCTATCTATATGTTCACCAAAAACATTTCTTTCTCAACTTGCCTAGGATAATTGGGTTCCCTGCCCTTGCCTGTAATCCTACTACTTGTTACATTTCTTTCTCTGAGTTACTGAGTAGTATTTTCCCTCCATATGAGCAGCATTCTTATTTCAGTGAAACAGAAACAATATAATAATAAGCAAAGATTTTCCTATCTCTATCTTGACTCAAGCTATCAGTTACCCCAGAGTAAAGCAGAGATTAATTTGCCCCATGTGTGCTTGCTATATTTAACAATAACACACAACTTTCCTTATCAATCTCCCTCTGGAAGTTTTGATCACAGCACTGAAGGAAGAATAAGTCTTTGTTGACCCTTTCTGATGCTCTTGACATTTGGCAAAGTGTTTACATCGCTGGGTCTGGGCCAAATTGTAGCAGGCTGTACTTGGGTAGAAGAGAGGGAAACCTTGCCACCTCCCACTCATTTGTTGAGCTGCTTTAAAGGCTGCAGGGAATAGTAGTCAACATTTATAGCATCTAACAAAACAGACTTTTGCCTGTGAAAGCTATCTGAACCAGTTAGTCTCTGAGGTGCCGCCTTACCCTGTCTTTTACCCAAGTTCTAGAAAGCACAGGGGTGATGTGATTTTGGTCCCTAGCTCAGCAGGTGCAGATTCTATGGCATGAGACAGAATCATCCTAAATTTAGGACACTGTAGGTATCAATTTGTTTCATCCACAGCACCCACTCTGTTCTGGCCTCTATCCATAGACATAGAAAAAGATGCTTGTTTTCTTCCGTGTGGGCAAATTTCTCTCCAGAAAACCTAGAACTAAAAGCTCAATGCTAGATTTTAATTTTAATCTTCACCTTTCTGAAGTGAACTGTAGTGTAAGGGATCTCCAGTTAAGTTGCTTTTCTCCCATTTTCCCATGCTACATAGATAAGCCAAGAGAGGACATTCTATAAAGCCACTATCCTTTCCTCCTTCAAATCCCTTCTTAAGAAATGCATATACTCTGAGGCTTACAGGAAATGAGCCTGCTAATGGTTTCTATGTTGAACTCATGTTACATGTTTCTTTGTTTATTGAGCAAAAACTCTCCCATGATTCAGAACCATTAAATAGCCTATTATTATTTCTGCTGTTGCCTTTTTTCTCCTTTCTGTTCAGAGTGGCATAAGCTTTCATAGGCAACAGCCTACCTTGTCAGATGCCATGATGAAGTAAGCTATTGTCTATGAAAGCTTATGCTTCTTTGACCTAGTTAGACTCTAAGGATGTTTTTACATATGCTTTGGGAGTTGGGGGAGGGATGGAGGGTGTTTTAATTAAAGCAGCTTCAAGAGCTGCTCTAATTAAAATGCCCAGAGCGTCTCATGTATCAGTGTCCCCAAGCTTCAAAATGGAGGCAGACACTGATACATGAGACACAGAGGCTGGTTGGAGTGAGGTAGTTACCACACTCCAGCAGACTCAATTAATCTTAATAAAATGTTAATTCCTCAGGAATCTGACCTGAGCCTTTCAGATTATCTCTATACTTTCCTCTATCATTTATGGCATTTATGTTTTTTGTAGAAAAGGGAAATCTCTTTAATTCCAATTTCTTTTCCCTCACTTTCTGTAGCAACTCTACTAGCACCCTGGATCATGTATCTTCCATAACAGAGAGGGGAGATGAATGCATGCTGCTGCATAGGTTTGGGCAAGGGAGAAATATAGTGGAGGCCCGTAAAGCTTCCTGTCTTTCATAGTGCAGGGAACCCAAGCACTTGAGGAGGTGGGATTTCTGTAGGGTTAATGACCGGGGGAGGATCATGGCAATGCTCATTTTTGTGCTTTTTTTGGTGAGGGTCAAGGAGGTAGAAAGTCACATATATTCTGTCTTCCTCTATGGCAAAGTACTTCTATCAGATGGTATCAGTTTGCAATCTGGGATTCTCTGGATGAAGGACACTTTTAGAAATGTGCTAATTGTATGTATAATTATTTTATTTCATTCACACCAGATTGTGATTTTTGAAAGTTTTATATGGTCCCAGGAGCCTCTTTCTTTCCTTTTTTTTATTAATCTCTATGTCAGAATTCAGCCCTGCCAGTACATCATTTTCATTACAAGTTATAGCCACTCTGCCAAGTTCTACTTTTTCCCACTATTGATTTTATTCTTGTCTAAAACCTCTCTGTTGTTCTGTAATAGAATAAAAATGGGCTAAATCAAGCACTTTACCCAATCGATGATTCTTCATACTTGAGGAAGAATCTCTATGCCAGAAATAACATTCCACAGTCTGAAAGAGATAAGGATGAAAGGGACCATTACAACATATTAATCATTGTTCTTTCCACTTTCTTCAAGCAGGACAAGTTCCACTGCTGTTTATTTTGTGACTTGTGAAGAAAACCTTTGAAGGTTTATTATCCTAAGACTACATTACAATGCAGTGACCTCTGAGAAAGCACTTGGGGCCTCAGTGTCTGAAGTGCCAAGGAAGCACTGTCCACATAACTCTGCTCCTAATTTACACAAATAGTTACTTTGTTATGAGGTTTCAGTGTGCAAAGAGGATTTTTTCTCTGCCCATACCTGACTCCAATGGGTGGTTGTGGGAAGTGAATGTGAAATTTAGGTTCACAATTGTGTGCTCATTGTCCATAAAATCCATCTAGGATAGGATGCATTGTCCACTTGGATCATGAGAGACAACTAGACACTATGAGACCACATGAGAAAGGGGCAAAATCTTTTCTTCTTTACTTGTTGCAGGATTTAGGTAACAGACAGGAAAGGGTTAAGAGTGTGGGAGTTTCATAGATTCATAAATGTTTGGGTTGGAAGAGACCTCAGTAGATCACCGAGTCTGACCCCGTGCCCTGGGCAGGAAAGTGTGTTGGAGTCAGATGACCCCAGCCAGGTGCTTGTCTAGTCTCCTCTTGAAGACTTCCTCTTGAGGTAAGGGAGAGCTCCACCTCCCTTGGAGCCTTGGAAGCCCATTCCAGATTCTGGCAACCCTTCCCATGAAGTTCTTTCTAATGTCCAACCTAAATCTCTCCATCAATTTGTGGCCATTGTTCCTAGTTACTCCAGGGGGTGCCCTAGTAAATAGAGCATCTCCTATTCCCTGCTGCCCTCCCCTGATAAATTCATAGGCAGCCACAAGATCACCCTTCAGCCTTCTCTTTCAAAGGCTGAAGAGATCTAGTCCCTCAGGCTCTCCTCGTAGGGCCTTGCCTGCAGACCTCTGACTATACAAGTGACCCTCTTCTGAACCCTCTCAAGATTCTCCTCATCCCTCTTGAAGTGCGGCGCCCAAAACTGGACTCAGTACTCCAGCTGTGGCCTGACCAGTGCCACATAGAGAGGAAGCATCACCTCCCTGGACCTGTTCGTCATGAATCTGCTAATGCATGATATAATGTGGTTAGCCTTGTTGATCACTTTGTCACGTTGATGACTCACGTTCATCTTGGAGTCAACTATGATTCCAAGATCCCTTTGCACTGCTGTGCTGCCCCAGCCTGTAAGTGTGTTGGTGGTTCTTTTTGCCCAGGTGCAGCACTTTGCCTTTGTGTTTGGTGAACTGCATCTGATTTCGTTCTGCCCATTTTTCCAACCTGTCCAGATCCACCTGGATCCAGTCCCTACCCTCTGGTGTGTTAATTTTGCCCCATAATTTGGTATCAGCTGTGAACTTGGACAAGGTGCTCTCCATGCCCTCATCCAAGTCACTGATGAAGACATTGAATAGCACCGGTCCAAGGACTGAGCCTTATGGGACTCCACTGCCCACATCTTTCCAGGTTGATATGGACCTATCCACCATGACTTTCTGGATGTGACCCCTAAGCCAATTTGCCACCCACCTGACCATGTAATCATCTACATCGCAGCCTGTCAGTTCATTTATGAGAACAGAATCAATACAGTATCAAAGGCCTTTTCAAAGTCTAGGTAGCTGATATCTAACTTGACTCCTGCGTTTAAGCATTTTGTGACCTGGTCATAAAAAGAAACAAGGTTAGTCAGGCAGGGTCTACCTGCAGTGAACCGGTGCCCCCCCCCTTTCAGTATTATTTTCCCTGCTGGGCTCCCACAAATGTGATCCTTAATGATTTTTTCCAGAGTCTTCCCAAGGATAGAGGTGAGACTAACTGGGCTATAGTTTCCCAGTTCCTTCCTCGTCCCCTTCTTGAAAATAGGGATCACATTGGCCCTTTTCCTGTCCTCTGGGACTTGACCAGAGCACCATGAGTGCCTGAACAGCCGTGCCAGCGGCTCTGCTATGACACTGGCTAATTCCTTCAGCACCCTTGGATGAAGTTCATCTGGGCCTGCTGATTTGAACACATCCAGCCCCTCTAAGTGCCCTTTCACTAGGTCTGCATCAACAGTTGGTGGGCTGGTGTCTGTCCTGTGTCCATCTATGATCCAACTGGGAGATTTGTCTTGGTCTGTGTCTAGGAATAAGGATACAAAAATCTCATTGAAGAGCTCAGCTTTGTCCCCCCTCTGTGTCACCAATTGCCCTAGTCTGTGCTGTAGGGGTCCTATGCTACCCTGAACCTTCCTTTTACTCCCTATATACCTGAAGAAGGACTTTTTGTTGTCCTTAATTTTTGTTGCCAGCCTAAGTTCTAATCCTATGTTGGCCTTCCTGATTCCCTGCAAGTGTGAGCCAGGGAGGTATACTCCTCCTTGGTAGCTACCCTTTTTCCACAGCCTGTATGCCTCTTTCTTTGCCCTTAGGCTTTCCTGGACTTCCCTGTTTAGCCAAGAGGGCTTCTTGGCCCCTTTGCCCCCTCTTATGTGCAATGGGATTGTCTCCTTCTGTGCCCGTAGGATTGCTCCCTTGAGGAACAGTCACCCTTCCTTGACCCCCATTTCGCCAATGCTCTTGAGCTTTAATGCCTCACTAACTAATCTCCTGAGCACACTAAAGTTAGCCTTTCTGAAGTCTAGCACTTAAGCCCTGCTGGTTAGTTTACCCACCCTTCGCTGGATGAGCTTCAGTTCAAGGCAGCTAAAGCTCATCAGGCAATAAGGTCCAGCTAACTTGTATACCAGGCAGGAGAAGGAAATCATATCCAAGATTGGGGAGGAGAGTGTTGTGGTCATTACAGAAGATGGTGAGTATGGAACACAATTAGGAGGTCTTTAACTTTGAAGTGAGAAAGGAGAGTTTTAATTCTGTGACACAGTCTTCAGAGTTGTTGCTGTTGCATCACTACTCCCAAAAAGCTGTAGGGTTAAGTATGTCTGTGTTAGAGAGATCCTTTATGAGGCATGGTTGCAGGAGGGAATCTGATACCACAAACATCAGCATAACTTTACCGGGCCCAGACTCAGTAAAACATGTCAGTGCTCTAGGGCTTGCAGTACATAACTGTTAGGTGTCTGGTCCTGAGGTGGAATCCAGAGACCTCAGCAAGGTTGTCTAGACTGCCTGGATAAGGCGTAAAGAGAAGAGGACATCTCAGAATGAGATTGAGAGCAGCTGTCACGGTAAGCAGGGAGCTAACTAATACTGTGTGCTTAGAATAGGGCTGTCTGGGGGTAGCACACAGGGAAACACTGAGGACAGGGGTGAGTCTTATATCCTGATTCTCCCTAGTTCAGGGTTGCCAGGAAGTACCTTTACTACCTTGAGGCCTGCAGCCTGGAAAGTAGGCCTGTTTCTCTATTTTAACCAGCACAGCAGTCCCAGTGAATTGTCTTCTACATACTGGTCAGCTTCTAAAAAGGCCTGGAGAGGGTTTCTTCCTCCATGGGTGACTGGTGCCTCCTGAGTCTAGGGGGGCACCTGCAGAAGCTGCCAGTGGGGCAGAACTGGTGGGCTCCCTGGATGAGAAACTGGTGCTGCCCCTGCTTCATACACAGCTTAGAAGCTAGGGCCTCTCCAAGGAGGGAGGAGATGTAGGTTTGAATCACACAGGAAAAGAAGTGAATTGAATCTGGGCCAGTATACCTTAAGTGCTCTAACCACTTGGCTACTAAACTAAAGGAAGCCACTGATCTTACCCTTATAGTCACCCTGTAAGCAGTGACTGCCATTGTATTTGTGGGCACCCTCACCCAATTGGTGTTTTTGAGGTCTGGCCTGTGGGAATTCCTATTGGGCTTAGTCCTTTGGGGAGTTAGGAGGAAGAATACCTAGTTTTCTAGATCATGACTGGGCTTAGGCTTGAGATAAGCACTTATTTGTTCAGGCCTGTTGAAAGTGAGATGCATCTGTATGTGTTCAGAAGCTGGACTTCCAGGGAACTGTAAGGTTATAAACTCTGGTGCTCTGGTTATCTGATAGCTCTGGCTATCACCTAGTCCTGGAGACTTCATGTCTCCAGGACTGGATGATCGATGAACAAGTGGATGGAACTGATAGGGGATCATAACAGGGGCAACTAAATTCTGTCCAAGTCCTTCATTTGAGCAGACTTTCAGCAATACTATTGCTACTGTTGAATTAATAAAGAACTAATGTAAGTGTGGTCAGAATTACACCCATAGAAACAAGAATGAAAAACTAAGCTCATAGTATTTTTGAAGCAAGGAAATCCTAACATTTTATTTCAAATATTCTTTCCTTCTCAGCCCCTATAAAACAGCTTTCCTTCTACCTGCTCTTCATGAAGTAGGTAAAACTGAAAATTACAGGGTATGTGGCCTCATCTCAGCTGCGATCAGTAATTAGAACTGCTTTACATAATCTCATTCTAAGTGTGCAACTGTCTGGGTGTCATTAAAGGTTTTGAAATGTTCTTGCTTTATACCAACTCAGGTTTTGGTGTCTCAGTTATTTCATTGCAAACCCTGGTTCAGCTAGCTTTGGTAACCATAGTTCCCAGCTTTTACTCTGCAGTGTGTATGCATGTATGTTCATAAATGGTGGGGAAAAAAACTTTTTCACTAGAGCTTCCAGGTGAGAGGGCCTCAGCCTGAACTTCATCTCTTTGTGTACCTGCCTTAATGTATGCTGGGGTGCATGCCTGACTGAAATGATGCTCTCTCCATTGAAGGCTGAATGAAAATGCTCAACTATCTTCCATAGGATACATATCTTGACATGCACCCAATCACCTTGGGGCAGAAGCTTACAAATAGCACAACTCTGTAGTATTGATCTTGAACTCTGGGGTAGCTACCATCACAAAAGAGAAGCGGATGCCTAATTAAGCACCTTCTCATGTTCCTTTTTCAGCAGTTCTTAGGCCTTAACCTTTTTTCTAAACACAAGAAAAACTTCAGTGCAGTCTCTTCTGTATCTAATTTGTCTCCAGGGCTAGGGACAAAAGTTACACATCAACTAGTTTAAGTGATCAGAAATTGGTTTAAATCTGTAATAGAACAGACGTTCAATGCACATAAACCAGTTTCAAAATGACCAAAATTGTTTTAAGGTCAACCTAGTTGAATGTAGCATCAGACTTAACTGATTTGGGTCAAACCAGTTTATGCAGCTTCTGGCTCCCAGGCCCCTTCCTGGTTCCAGTTAAATCAGAATCCTCCAGCATGCTCTGCAGCCCTACGGTGGGCTGTGCTCCCTGCTCTAGAGAGCAAGGATGGCCTCTCTCCTCTGCTCTCTAGCTGGAGCAGGGCTAGGGGCATGGCCCCCTGAGGTGAAGGGGTAGGAAGG
>NW_017728995.1:51424639-51426435 GCF_001723915.1 Gavialis gangeticus
GCTCCCAGGCCCCTTCCTGGTTCCAGTTAAATCAGAATCCTCCAGCATGCTCTGCAGCCCTACGGTGGGCTGTGCTCCCTGCTCTAGAGAGCAAGGATGGCCTCTCTCCTCTGCTCTCTAGCTGGAGCAGGGCTAGGGGCATGGCCCCCTGAGGTGAAGGGGTAGGAAGGAGGCTTACTTTCCTCCCTTCTCCCCTGGGAACCCAGTTGGGTTCTGCCTGGCCAGGGTACAGCAGCCCCCATCAAACCGCCAGCAGCAGGGGGCTGTGGTGAGATGCCAGCCAGGGGGTAGGGAGGAGGTTTTTATCCCCACTGCCTGCCCCCGCTGGTTCTTTAACAAGTGCATGTTAAACTACTACCTGCACAGAAAAGGTAACTAGCATCTTGCTAAAATGTTAATACAAGAGCTATCAAGACTGGAGGACTAACAGCTCTGATTTTTTCTCAATTATTGACTGACCTACCTAGCAAAATGTGTTTTCCTATCCAGAGACTTACTGGAGGAAGGGGCAAGATAGATAGCACCCTTCTTAAGGAGAAGACTTCATCCCCTCCCACCTCTGGCAGAGACTAAAATAAGCAGTTGATAAGGGGAGGAAGAGGGGCATGATTTCCCTCAGCTCCCCCAGGCCATGGGAGAGGAGGAAGAGGCTGGGGAACTGGGCTTGGAGGGACTGGTCCCCTGCTACCTGTGAGTACAGAGCCAAGCCCTGTAGGACCAGACTGAGAGGTGGGAGGTGTTGGCAAAGACCTGGCATGATCATTACATGTATGTGCTGAAGACAGAGATAAGGGAACAGGAGAGGATCACAGACAGCTTGAGCTAGTGTGACAAAAGAATGCAGTGAACTGCATTTACATTATAAAGCAGAAGACGTAAGAGGTGGGAGACTGGAATACCTAAGCAAGGACGTGTCTTTTTGGTTTATTACATTTCAATTAAGTTAAACTAAGTTGTCTGTGCTCTCAATGTGTGTTACTAGGCTGTATCTTAGCGTAGGCGATGATTTTTCATTGCTCTGTCATGTGCTTGAGATTGCAAAGTGCTGTATTCAATACGTGCTTGCTTCAGAGAAAGGACTATTCTTGTTCAAACTTTTATGAATTTAATGCCACTACTACTTTCCCCACTGCTCTCCCCCCTCAGTCTGGCAGCCTGGCAGGCACTGTCCTCTCCTTTCCCCCCACAGACCCATGCTGGAGTCCTGTGTGGGCCAGGGAGGGGATTTAAATACCCACCCCAGCATGCTAGCCTAGGGCTGGTGCCTGGCCATGCCCCCTCTGCTCCAGCTGGCAACTGTCAGTCCTCCTGGATCATAGTGTATGCATGAGGGCCACCCAGATCTGCGATGCATATGCCTGGGCAGGAATTTTTGTAGGAGTGGAGGCTCTGCTCCAGCAGGGAGGAGGAAAAAGTCCCTCTTCCCTCCCCTTTAGCAGTGGCTGGTAGGTGTGCTCTAGTGGCCCCCAGCTTATTTCCTGCATCAGAAGTGAATGTCTGTCCATTTATTAATTGGTACAAGCTGCACAGCTTAGACCATCTTGCAAAGACTGAACTGATTCAGCCTCAGACTTCTTGTCTATCTGTACCTAGCTCCAGATCATTGGCAAATACTTCCCATCTAAGCAGGCCACTGATTGTGTGGAGAGTATAATGGATGACATGCTATCACCCAGCGCCAATTGCACAACAGAAGTTGGACATTGGGGGTGATGACAGATGCGGACCCACTCCCCACCCCAAATGCATTCTACCAGAAGCTCCACAATGTCTGTATAGATTGGGTACTTCAGTGG
>NW_017728995.1:51426446-51428758 GCF_001723915.1 Gavialis gangeticus
ATGAAACTATGAAACTATGCCAATTTTAAGTAAAGCATTGTTGTTGTGTTCCTCCTCCCCCCACCCCCATTTTCAGGCAGCCTGTGGATTACCACAGTCCTTAGGGAGCATGGAAGTGCCCTTCTAAATAAGGAGGTTTTCTCCATTTGCTTGATGCTTTCCAAACATTGCTTTCATGTGAGGTGAACAGCTGTTTTTACATAGACGTGAAGTAAATTCTATTTCTCTTATGAGCCTGACATAGGTAAGAAGCAGATCAGCTGCAGCTGACAAAGTCCATAGGAAAGCGAGGGGATGATTCAGTGGTCTAGCTCATTGAGAGATCTGAGGAATGGATGGATGCAAAGCTACCATTAGGGTCATGCCATGCACGATTTCCATGGATTTTCAGGGGCTTGATGCAGTTCTGTCTTCAGGCACTTCCAAGCCATGTTAGAGACTATGTGAAATGCTCCTATTCACAGAGTTAGGAATAAGGTCCCCCCCAAAATGGAAGCCAGAAATACAGATAACACTGTAATAATGGGGGACTTCCACTATCCACAAATAGCCTGATGCTAGACTGATCCAGTCTGGGATGCAGAGACCAAATTTCTTGATGTTCCAGTTAGTCCTGGAACCTATAAGAGGAAATTCTCGACCTAGTCCTAAGTATTGCACAGGATTACCAGTGCACCAGCAATGGGTAAGCAGGTTGGTAATCGCAGCAACAATGCAATTGGGTTTGACATCCATGTAGAAGGCGAGACAAGAAAATCTACCACTGTAGCCTTTAACTTTACAAAGGGAGACTACACCAAAATAAGGAAGCTATTTAGACAGAAGTTAAAAGGGGCCCCTAAGGAAGTAAAGCACTTATTAGCAGTACAGGAAGAGCTTAAGAACATATTAGAGGAGCACAGAGCAAATACATACTGCAAATAAAAAAAATGGAAAGCAGACCAAAAGAAAGCCAGCATGGTTTAACAGCAGAATTGCAGAGGCAATAAGCAGAAAAAAGACTTGTATCAAAAAGTGGAAGTCAAATCCTAATGATGAAAGCAAAAAAGAACATAATCACTGGCAAATCAAATGTAAAACTGTAATAAGACAAACTAAGAGAATTTGAGGAGAAACTTGCTAGACACACAAAAGGTAACAGAGAAAAAGCTCAGTTTCTTCAGGTACATTAGAAGCTAAAGACCTGCCAGGTAGTCAGTTGGGCCTTTGGATGATCAGGGTATAAAAGGGATGATAGGGCCATTGCTGACAAACTAGATGCATTCTTTGCATCTCTCTTCACTGTGGAAGATGTTAAGGACATTCCATCACCAGATCTACTCCTTTCCAGGGACAAGTCAGTGGAGCTGACCCAAATTGAGATTTCAAAAGATGAGGTCATAGGGGAAAATGGAAAAAATGTAACAGTAGCACCAGGACCTGATAGCATTCACCCTAGATTCCTGAAGGAACTCAGATTGGAAATTGCTGAACCCCTAATAGTAGACTGCAAATTATCACTGAAACCAGCCTCAGTACCAGAGGACTATAGGGTTTCCAATATGACTCCCATATTTAGAAAAGGCTCCAGAGAGGACACAGGGAACTACAAGCCAGTGACCCTAACTTTTGTTCCTGGAAAACTGGTAGAAACAATAACAAAAAAGTATTGTTCAGCATGTGGATAAACATGACTTTCTGGGAAAGAATCAACACAGCTTTGTCAAGGGGAAATCATGCTTCATCAACTTACTAAAGTTCTTTGAGGGTATCAGTAAGCAGGTGGATCGAGGTGATCTAGTTGACATTGTATATTTGGACTTCCAAAAGCCTTTGCCAAGCTCCCTCATCAGAGGCTTTTAACTAAGGTAGTTATGGTATTATAGGGAACATCCACTTCTGGATTAGAAAATAGTCCAAAGATAGGAAGCAAAAAGTGAGTATAAATGGTCTTTTTTTTTTCTTTTTTTTTTAGGATGGAAAGAAGTAAACAACGGGGTCCCCAAGGATCTGTGTTGTGACCAGTGTTGTTTAACATTTTAATAAATGATCTAGAAAACGGGGTGAGTAGTGAGGTGGTCAAATTTGCCAGTGACAAATTTATTCATAATGGGAAGGACCAAGATGGGCTGTGAGGAGCTACAGAAGGATGTGGCGTGATTGCATGAATGGGTAACTGAATTGCACCTGCCATTTAATGTAGATAAGTGTGAAGTGATGCACCTGGGCAAAAATAACCTGAACTATACCTATGCCAAGGTGGGCTCTACGTTAGCTGTTACCGTATGGAGAAGAGATCTGGGAGTCATAGTTTCATAGTTTCTAGGGTCGGA
>NW_017728995.1:51428950-51434175 GCF_001723915.1 Gavialis gangeticus
GCCTTGCTGGGCAGCTCCCACAGGCCAGGGGGTTGGGGGACGACAGCCCCCCCGTGGGCTCCGTCTGGGTAGAGGCCTCAGACAAGCCCCGGGAAGGCTGCCCCCCCTGGCAGGGGCCCTGGCAGCACTCCGGGTCGACACCATCGCTGGAGTTGCTGAGTATCTAGCTGAGGTCAGGTCCTCTGCCCTGCGTTAGCACAAGTCAGCCTCTGGACCCCTCTTGCTCACCCTCCGGCGCGAACGCCGGCACGCTCTAACAGACCACGCCTGTTTGCGCACTCTGTTCGCGCGGCTCGGGAGCACGGCTCCCTACCGGCTCAGCAAACAGGGATCCGAGGGGCTTCCCCTCTGGATCCGGCTCAGCTGCGCCGGTCTCTCCGCCCCACTTGCCTTATGGGGATCAGCTGCTGCTGGCCCCACTGCTGCTCTGCTCACCTCCACTGCTCTCGCCTCTGCGTTGCTCCGCTCCGGGTCTGGTAAGGGGGGCACACGTGTGTACAAAACACACGTGTGCCTGTGTCCTCCTTCTCCCCGCTGCTCCTAGCTCCCAAGTGCCAGAAGCTGAGTCATTGTAGGCAGTTTGCTAAAAACATCAGCTCAGTGCTCATCAGCTATCAAGAAGTCAAACGAAATATTCAGGATTATTAAGAAGGGAACTGTAAACAGAAAGTGTCATTATGCCCCTTTATAAATTCGTAATGTGTCAATGCCTTGAATACTTTGCCCAGGTCTGTTCCCCACACCTCAAAAGGATATCGAAGAACTAGAGAAGGTCCAGAGAAGGGCAACAAGGATGATTAGTGGTGTGGATGGCTTCTATATGAGGGGTGACTAAAGAAGCTAGGCCTATTCGGTTTAGAAAAGAGATGCTTGAGGAGAGACATAAGGGTTTGTAAAATATTGAATGGTGAAGAGAAAGCAAATAGGGATTTATTATTTACTCTCAGAATACAAGAATAGGGGTCACAAAATGAAACTAGTAGGCATTAAGTTTAAACCTAACAAAAGGAAGTTCTTTTTCACCCCGTGTGGAACTCGTTTCCACCAGATGTTGTGGAAGCTGACAGTTTATCCAGAACCAAAAAAGAGATTGGACAAATTCTTGAAGGAAAGAGGCATGAGTAGCTATTGAACATGGGAGCTAAGGGATACTGCCTCTGAGTTAGAACTTCCTAGACCGTAAGTGCTAGAGGTTGCAAGTGAGAAGCACAGTGGGGAAAAAAACACTGGTCATGCCCAGTTCACTCTTTCATTCAGCATCCACTCTGCCATTGTGTGACACAGGATACTGGGCAAGATGGACCTGTGGTCTGACCCTGAAAATGGCAGTTCTTATGTTCCTCTACTGAAGCCTTCTCCCTCTCCTTGCTCTGGATGTGGCTGGCTAAGGGTCATTGGATCTACTGTCCCCAAGGCCCGGTTATATGCAGACTGGGAAGGTTTAGTTGGAAATGAGGAGCGTGAGCTCTAGTATGCTGTTCTAGCAGAGAGGGGAACACCTGGAAAAATTACACTCCTCTTGTTTGTGGCTCCAGGCATTGTTCCAGGGGTTCTGAAGTTTGAGCTGCTTCTTATTCCTGAGTTCAGCATCTGAGAGACAAAAGGCCAAAATTAGCTTCTTAAAACAGCTCTTGGATATTTTTTGTGGTGTTTTGGGTGAATTAATTGGTTAATTTCAGGTAGAGATTGTAGGTGCATGCTTGGGTGGGTTGGTGGTTTAGGGAGTGTAGGCAGGTTGGTGTCTGTGCACAGAAACCAGTGTCTAATTTCACTCCCGAGTAGGGATACAAATATATGCCACTTTTTTTTCAGGGTCACACTGAGGCAGCTGTGTTGGAATGCTTGTCCCTTAAAGCAAGGACAGCAGTTAATTGCCAAACTGCTGAAGCAATTGGTTAGGACTGTGCAGACTGAATGAGCAAAATGAGAAAAGGACCCTTTTTCTTGTCATCTTCCCTCCAGGTGCCTGATATTCTGGGCACAATATATATCCAGATGCTAGCAATTCAGCAAGGTTGTGTCAGGGTTCTTACTAGAAATAGTTTCCATTCTTGCTCACGCAGACATAGACAGTGACCAGCAGTCTGCTGTAGAAGCTTTTTGATGGGTAGGTCCTTGCTACTCCTTATCACTTCTTCTTGGTCATAGGCAGATCCCACAGCAGGATAAAGCCCCCCAGGGCTTTGAGTCAGCCACAGATCCTTTGGGATGACTTGTCAATGTCCAAGCACATTTGTGCAGTATAAGACAGTCTGTGCCATTCAACTTCTGCATCTAACAGCATTGGCAGAGGGCACCACTGTTATCCTACCCCATTTAGCTAGCAAAGCCTTTGTCCTTTGCTTCAAGATCTTGTTTGATTCCTTGTCACTGGGGCATTCTCAGCTCATATGTAACTTCTCTTAAATTACAGTGACACCTCTGAATTATAGGGCTAGAGACAGAAATTAGACATAAACCAGTATAAGTGATTGGAAACCAGTTCAAATCTGTAACACAACAGAAGTTCAGTGTACATAAACCAGTTTTAAAATGGCTGAAACTGGGTTAAGATAAACCTGGATGGAAGTAGTATAAGACTTAACTGATTTAGATTAAATCGGTTTATTGAACTTCTGTCACTGATCTTTTCCAGATTCAAGTTAACTCACAGTGCTTCAGCATCCCAGGATGCTTTGCACCTCCCTTGCAAGGTGGGCAGGCTAGCCTTGGCAAAAACTCTGCTCCGGCCCAGCAGGGAGGTGTGCTCTAGTGCCCTCTGGCTTCTGGCCTGAGTCACTGCAGGCATGTGGCTGTATTTCTGAAATCAAAAGTGAATGCCAATTCACTTGCTTATCAGTTTAATCAACACATCTTAGACTAACCTGCAAAGATTGAATCAATTCAGCTTTGGAATTTGACTGTCTATACTTAGCCTGGGGGTTTCTTGCTAGAAATCACAGCCTCACTTCCTAGGTGCTGTATTTGTAATTGAGCAAGATAAAAAAAGTCTAACCAGTGAAGACAGCAGCTTTTGTGACAACGTGGCAGCCACTGAGCAGTAAGTAACATCCCAGACCCAGCTCTGCAGGTTTTCTCTTACCACGTTAGAATCCTAGTGCTGGAGAGCTTGAGGTATGACACCAGACTGTGCTGTATGATCTTCTCCATCGCTGTCTTGTTCTCCTCCTGTTCCTACTCTGTTACCTGTGAAAAAAACACAGCAGTGGCATTCTAATTGGCTGACTGACTTCATATGGCTTTGCAATTAGAAGCTCTTATAACCAAAGTACTCACTCTGCAACTCTTCATTCAGGCCCCTGACACCCCTGGATAGGCCATTCCTAATTTTTGTAAATGTACAAGGTACAAGGCATGTGGGTTGCTCATCATCCTTCTGCAAGTTAACAGCAGGAGTGAGAAGTTCCTGCAGAAGTCAGAAGTGCAGGGATGTGACTGTGGGGAAGAGAACTTTTGTTTTACATTTACTGATATTAATTTACAGATTTGTTTTCCAGGCTGACTCTGGTGCTCTCTCTTCCTCCAAGCAACACATGAACAGGAATATAGGACCTGTTTCAGGAGCTCGTTGTTGGGTAGCCTTATGACATGTCCTGTCCAATGGAGCTGGTGCCATATAAACATGGCTTCAATGCTGGTGGTGTCTGCTTGAGCCAGAAAGCTGACATTTGTTCTTCTGTCCTTTCAGTTGGTATGGAGGAATTTCTGAAGGCATGGCTGGTAACATCCCAAGGATTTCAAGTGTTTCTAATATGTTGTCCAAGTTTCACACTTGTACAACAGGGTAGAGATAACAACAGCTTGGTAGACAGGAAGTTTGGTTTGGGTCCTTATGTCATGATCAGCAAAGACATGATTTTGAAAATGTCCAAAGGCATCACTGGCAGATTTTATCCAGTGTTAAATATCATCATCTGTATTTACCACCCAGGTAGCAGAAATGCTCAAAAATCTTCAAAGACTATCTTCTAATTATAATGTCTGGAGGAGCAGCTGGTTGGTTTAGGGTGGGTTGGTAAAGCATCTTTGTTGGTGTGAAATTTTGTAAAGTTTTGACAGGGAGTCTGAGCATTTCATACATTTCACAGAAGCAGTCAAGAGTGACCTGGGGCTCTTGAACTAAGTGGGCATACACAACACAATCATCAGTATACTGAAGTAATGAAGGTTTTGGTTATCTTGGATTTAGAACATAAACAATTCATGTTAAAGAGATTCCCATCCATGTGATACTGGATGCTGTATTCCAGATGAAAGTCTATCAGCACTAAGATGCAGAATAGCTGTGATATAGATGAGAAAGTATTGGTGCAATCACACAACCTTGCTCAATTCTAATAGCAAAGGGATCCATTTCCAAGCCGTTGTTTAAGGTAGTTGCTATCACGTTATGATTATGATAACAAATTTTGGCAAGCATCTAAATTTCATCAGGATTTTCCATTGGGCCTCTCTGTTGATTGAATCAAAGGCGTTAGTCATACATAGGACCACAGAGAACCAAGTGCCTGGATGCTTCCCACCTGCTAAGCTGTAAGTCAGCCTGTCTTTTTCATTCTTGAATTCAAAAGGGGTTTGAACTGCAGGAACTGAGTCCTCAGTGCAGCCATCAAAGAAATGGAGAGAGCTTCTTAGAGCTCTGCTGTGTTTGTGGGGGAGGGGAGAGAAGAGAAGCCACAGGAGTTGGGTGGGAGGTTTATTTGTGGGGGAGAAAAAGAGGGGGTTCTGTTTCAGTGTCCTTTTATGTAAGCTTGGTGAAGGACCAGAAGGGTCAGAAGATAAGAGGGCAAAAGAAGGAGTAGGAACAGAGAGGAACCTTGCTGTCTTTTAAGAGGTACAAAAGAAAGCAGTAACCATTGCCACTATTTGTGCTGGAATGGGCTCTAAGGTGAGGCCTCTGACATGTCCCTGCCAGAGACATCTGAGTGGGGGAATGGTTCTGATGTGGGAGGTGCCTGCTGACAGATTCCTTTGGGAAACAGGTGAGGAAGATTCCCAACGTGGAGGCTGTGTCCATAACTGGGGGTTTTCCTTCACTTGTAAACATGCTCCAAGTCAGGACTCAGCAACCACAGATCTTCATACATGTTCCTGGAGTGCAGACAGCTGTGCCACAACAGGTTATGGCAGGTTGTGGCACAGGTGATCATGCCCCAATCAAGTAGTCTGTTTCTAGTCTGAGGTATAGATGATGCATAGGTGGGCCACGTGCCCCTCCTGAGATT
>NW_017728995.1:51434320-51465362 GCF_001723915.1 Gavialis gangeticus
ACAAAAAGTGATCATGCCCCAATCAAGTAGTCTGTTTCTAGTCTGAGGTATAGATGATGCATAGGTGGGCCACGTGCCCCTCCTGAGATTGGCTTCTGCCAGCTTCTGTGGGCTGTTGCTGCCCCCCCTCACTACTGATGAGGCCACCGGTGGCTGTGGGCAGTGGCTGCTTGCTGCCTGCCACTCGCCACCCCCCTCACTGCCACTGCTGAGGGCAGTCCTCGCTCCCGCTCACCACCATGGTGTCCCCCCAGTCACAGGAGGCACCAGTCATTTATGGCCTGAGGTATCTAAAGATGCAGTTGGTGTTCAGTGGGGTTTTTAGAATTACCTAGATCAGTGTTCTCCAAACTTTTAATGGTGAAGATCACTTTTTGTAAGTAAAGGGCACCCCCAGATCTACCATCTCCCCTTCCTGCCCCCGCCCCACCTCCCAGACAAGCCACCCAAGCTCTGACCCCACTCACCCAGCCTGGCCTGGGTGGCAGGGGTGTGTGGCTCAGCCCAGCCACTCCCAATTGTGATCCGATCAACTGGTTGGTGACCACTGACCTAGATGCTCAACTCTACTGATATCTGTCAGTTCCTGCTGGGTACCTATATGAACCGTTTGGTACCTAAATTAAAAAAAAAGCTGTTCTTCAATCCCCGCAGCCTGGGCCTGAGCTTTTCTGACACTCTGCTCCTGCATAAATTACTAGGGGTTTTTTTGCAGACCAGAAAAGGGCTTTTTGAATCTCTGTGCTATGTAGATTTACAAATAGCTACCAAATCTTATCATATGCTTACTATTTTAAATCTAGCTGTATTAATTTTATAGTCACTATTCAAGAATCAAACATATCAAGGCATTTTTCATATTTTTAAAACTGATTTATTTTAAATCACTGAAAATATAGATGCCCCTGGATACTTGAAATCTCACATATGAACATATCCACTAATTATTATACGGATTCTTTGGATTGGGAAGCTATTAACAATTGCTGTTTGGCCAGTGCCTTACAACAGCTGCTAGGTTGGGGCTGCATCATCACCTGTGATTGAGAAAATGGATTGGCACTCAGTTTGCTTTGTCTTGACTGATAGGTCTGAGAGAAGAGGGTCAAGATAGTATACAGGTCCTTCGGGAAATGGTTCAAAACTAAATGATGGAGAAGATGGGGCTGGTAGAGCAGCCATGAGGAAAGAGTGGTTTGGCTGCAATGCTCACTGGGCAAGAATCATCCTTGTAGCAGCCTGCAATCCTGCATTCCAAGGCACAGCTATTCTTCCCCTGTGTTGATTTAATCAAAGCCCTGGATATTTACCAAGCCCCTTGTGACATGTGTAGATTAACTGTCATTTACTAAGGATTAACACAGACCCAGGTTTAATTGTGCATCTCAGAGAAGGTTGGTGGTACTTTCTTGAGAGTAATAAAAGGAAACGCATACACTTAACTAAATGGTGCAGAGTATTAGGGATGCTTAGAGAATGGTAATGATTTATTTATGGGCAGAAAAGGGTAGACATAATAAAATATACTTTCAGTTCGCTGATCACACTTTGAGCCAATGGAATTTTAGGGTCTGTATTTTACTGTTTTAAATTGGCACTGTCATATATTTTCATTTGTGTTAAGCCTCCAAAAGATTAAAACTGTTTAAGGCAAAGCCAGGTAACCAGCCAGCCTCTCTTACATTTTCATTCAGGAGTAAAACACACTCCTCACTTGAATTCCTAACAATGTTTGATGCCATTATTCAGTATCTAACTCAGAAGATGAATGTCTCAGTTCAAAAGCTGATGAAAATGTATTAGTTCATTTGCCATTATATAATGTTATTTTTGCAACCAATCTTACATTATGAAGAACACCCACTGGTTGGGACTAACCTGTTGTTCAGGTGTTGTACAAGCATGGAACAGGTCCCTGTGCCAAAGAGATTCATAAATGTAATTGAGTTTTTTTTCTCTCCTTTTTCATCCTAGCTGTCTCTTCTCTTTTAATACAATATTTTCCCTCACTTCTTATGATCTGAAACAGTGAGGAATACTGGAAGGAAAGGTGCTATCTATCAGGTGGCTGACGGAGTTCCAGAAGTGGCACAGATGCTTTTACTGAGTGAGATAGTTCCTCCCAGCCAGCAGGATTGGCTGCCAGGGGACGCCCTCCACCCGGTCGCTGACTCAAGAGACACCAGACACCCATACTATCTATAATTAGATAGATAAATTTTGATATATTATTTTTAGATTTTCTGTGATGTTCTGTTTGATCTCACTCTTCCAAGAACACACACTTTTCTGCTTAGACAGGTTTTGTTCAATCAAGATTTTTTTCAAAGCAGAAAAAAATCATCAAAACACTGATTTTTTAAAAACTTTCCAGATGTTCCTCCTATTTTAGTGACAGGTAACTGAGTTATTATCCAAACTGTTATTAAAATTGCTACTGAATTTTTTCAGCCTTTTTTAGTCAATTAAAAATGTATGTGATGATTTCAATAAAAATAAAAATCATCATGTTAAAAAGAGCAAAATGACAAGTAGGTCAATTTCCAATCCCCCCAAAATTAGCTCTGAGATTTTCTCATAAAATGTTTTTGCTATTGAGCCTGTTCTGTCATTTTCTTGCTCAAGTACGGTTATGGCACTAAGTGCACGCTGAATGCAAACATACTAATCTATGCAAAGCTTGCTTATTGTAGTGGTACCTTATCCATCTCTCCCATGTCCTTTTTTATTCCTTCCATCTGTTGCTCTCTGGTATTAGGGTTGCCTTTAACTATACTTATGTAGTAAGGCAGTTGTACTGCAATATAAAATACTGAAACCCTGACCTGATCAAAATCTTCTAGACATTAGTAATTATGTATGGTAATTATCTATGTGCAGTTCATATCCTTTTGCCTGTGATTCTTGTAGAATATGGATACAGGTATGACAGAGTAAGAATGATGTAACATAAATGCATTTCTTAAAAGAAAACATTACACATTTCCTCTTATTGTATTAAGCTATACTGTATCACTCACTCTCATACCGTTCTTGATGGGACATAATTCTGTGTAACACAATGCAACCTGGCACTGTGTCAAAAACCTGGAACAAAAACTTCCTATGTTTAGTATGTCTATTACCCAAGGAAAAACGTACTTTTATTGATTTTGACTGGCTTCCTAATTTAAGCTGTAGTATAGCCATCCATGAAAAAAGTGATTGTATACCCAGTGTAGAGATTGGTGTGTTCTTGAAGGATGGAGCATACAGAGGAAAGACAGATCAAGATTAAATCTGTCCAACTGCCGCAGCTAATGTCTCCATGACTCACTGTAGTGATTTTAGGGTGATTAGTCATTCAAGAACACAAGTGCAGGAGACTTTTTCAACAAGGTTACAATTCCCAAATAAAATCAGTAGCCAGAACTGGTATCTATATGGGCTCTTTGTCAGTCATCCCATTTGGATCTATCTACTTATTTCATTATAAGCAGTGATTTACTGTCTCGGGTCTTGCAACTACCTTTTTCTCCTCCAGAACACTTCCTCACTTCTTCTGATCGGGCACAGAAAGAGATGAGCTTGTGAAAATGATTTTGTAATGTTCTTAGGTTACCAGTATGGCTTATGATTTACCTCAGAATATAGAAAATATCAAATGTGTTTTCATTCTCACATCATCTAATGCTCTTGGAATGGTATTATTATTCACATCAGGTTTTTCCGCAAATTTAAAATGTGGATTTCTGATCAAAATTTGAATCGGTTTTGATAATGTGAAGAATGAGGCTATGGTTGATGTGTTTTTGCTGTAATTACATTATTTTTGACTGAAGTTACAGTTAGGAGAGGCAATTGGCTATTATTTGCCTGTAACAAAGAACATAGACCCCCCTTCTTTCACATCACATTAAATAAATTCTTATTAAGTAGAATAGTTTAATTAATATATAGCTGCAAAAATGGGAGGGGGATAAAGTGTACATATATTACATAAGCTTAAGAAATTTTATAGGAGATTGAATTTGTTCATAATATATGCATCAGGAAAAGTACTGTGGTGATGTAAATCAGCATAACAACATTGTCTTCAGCTGAACGATGCCAATTTACACCAGCTGCAGGGTTTGTCGTAATTAAATTATTCCTCCCCTCCAAGACAATCTTATTTCATTTTTAATGTTGTTGGTAACAACATCATTGAACAGAGCTGAAAATAATTAAAGTGGGAGATACAGAGCCTGGATCTTAGTGTTTGTCATGCATTTAAGAAAAATAAATTCTGACATTTGCAAGGTTATAAAATAATTTCACAAGAGGCCCCCAAAATAAGCCACTGTTTTTCATAGAAAATGAATCTATAATGCCTGATCCTGGGGCTGATAACCTGAAACTCCCATTACAGTCAATGAGCATTGCAGATGCACAGCCTACTAAAGGAATATATCCTCAAAAGTGACCTGGAACATCCTGGAGGGAGAAGACCTTTCCTTTTCCTCCTCCCCTGCTTCTTCTTTGTGATATTAAAAGACACCTTGAAGGGACAGAGCAGACAAAACTTCAAACAAACAGCTCTAAACTTTGTGGGTCTTCTGTGTACATCATAAGATAGGCACAACAGAGCACAGGTCTTTTAAATATTTTTGCTTTGGAGGTCACTTTTAATGAACAGCAAGTGAGCTTAACTTCGTCTTTGTGTGTTAGGAAGTATTAACCTGAGACCCTGGGTGCTTTTAGCTTGTAACATTTTTCCCAGATAATATAGTAAATAAATACAGTGATAGAGAGGATAGTTTAGCTTATGTTAAAAAGAGCTGAGGTGGGCAAAGGGGACTGTAATCAGCTACTTCTCATGATAACATCAAAACATAATTATTGAATATCATCTTAATAAATGAGCATTACAGAAGCACTGGAGTTTCTTACTGTCTTTCTGACTCAATAGTCACCAGTCATATACTGTTTTACTTCAAGGATGGGGGCAAAATGAGTTAAATGTATGAATGGCTTTCTAAATTCTCTAGTAGATTCTGCTGTCATATTTAGCAGACAATGTTAACTTGGATCAAAGTTTCTGTTGTTGTAAAGTAATCTTGCCATTGGAAGAGGTATAATTTAGATGCAGCCTAATTTAATTTGCTTTGTTTGGACATACTGTGTAATCTGGTGCTGCAAAACAAACCTTGGAACAGCTTTTCTTGTCTGGACTGACAATTACACAAGTTAAGTTGTTTTGCCTTTTGGGACACAATGTTCACATCTCTGTGTCAGGTTTATGTGTCTTTTAGTTAGGTACTATTTCAGATCAGGTTGTATGTGATATCTGCTTGGGCAGACAAATTAGCTCTTTTTTTTCTAATTAATACCAAACAACTTTGCTTGAAAGCCATCAGGGATATTACAGACACAGATTCAAGACATATCACTCATAAACAAACACTAACTGCTTGATTCCAGAAACATCATATAGATAAAATCCAACAATAGTGGTACACAGTCTCAAAGAGCTGCATTCAATATGATATACATTTAATTATTGCATTTCCATCGTATTCACAAGCTGTCAGCTGTCAGGTTTCACTGGTAAATATGTTGACACAAATACCAAAAAAGCAACGCAATTCCATATGTTAATGTAGTTTGTTGCTGTTAAAACAATCTAAACACAAACAAAAAATAAATTATGACTAAGATTAAATATGGAAGTGTGAGTCAATTTGTTTCACACTCAGTTTTATCAGAGCATTATCAGAAATGTAAGATTACTCTAAAATGATGTAGCTTGATGCTCCTTACAATAACTGATGATCAAGGCCATTGCTTGTAGTTCTCAAACAGTAAAAAAATTATCATTTCGGTGGGATTTACACCCCCCCGGCCTTTTGACCAAGGTGAGTTTCTCCTATGTTGAATTTGCACAGGGCAAAAGGTGTTGACTGCCTCCAAAGGACAAGCTCCAATATAAAAATGACAAAAGAAACAATAAGGCAGCTTTGGTTTCAGGTTAATCTAACAAAGAGAAGATTGAATCTAGAATAGCAGACTACTCTAAATTAGACCAAGGATTTTTCTTCCGTATCTGGACAGAAAACAAACAAACAAACAAATGAAAAACCTTACCTTTGTGCAAAAATTAGAATTGCATTGACCTGAACAGTGTAGTTTAAAGTGCACATGGTGTGCTTATCATTATCTATAATTATTTTTGACGTCACATAACTGAAACTTTTTTACAGCTTTTTGCACAGGGCCAAATATTACAAGCTAGTGTATGAATAAATTAGGACTGCTCTCACCATTTCTGTGATAAGTGTTAAAAGAAAAATAGAGAAGGGGTACAGTAAGGCTTGCCAGTTGCCTTATATAACTAAGTAAGATTTACAAAATTGTTGTTAATGAGACCCAGTATGTCTGTAGCACTTGTCAAATTAATGTGAAGTTTCCAACTGATTATATTTTAACTATTATAGTAAATAAAAAATAATATCACAAATGACAAACCTAATGTATCTGTTAGCTTTGGTGAATAAGAAGGAAAAAGCCACTTAAAGAAGGACAGGATTTTGTTTCACATAAGGAAATATATCTTTAAAGTTATATAACAACTTAAAAAAGCCAGAGAAAAGTCACCCACTTAGAATAGCTAAAGATGTAGATCCAATTATGATAGATAGAACACCTCTTTTGAGTAGACAAAGCACCTAACCAAATTATGAAAATTAAGCATGTGAGTAGTCTCATTGAGATAACCAGACTATATAACCTTAGTTATGCATGTGCTTATATGTAAAAGCATGCATTTTTTGAACCGAGACCAAAGATATCAAATGTATTCACTATCTATAAGAAATATAACCCCAATCATATGTACAGACTATATTCCCATTAAAATGAGATTTATTATTTTGATTCTTCTTTTAAAATAAAATAGGTTTGGTCTGGATCATAGTCTAGCCTAGCCGTATGTTATGGTTCAGATTCTCAAAGTAGTTCCTTGAGCAAATCACCTGTACTCGGGGGGTAAACACCCTAAACCTTCATAGGAGGCCCATTTTTGAAGAAATGAATGGTGCATTGACCTACTAGTGAACCTCTACATTGGGGTAAAGTTCAGTGTTCCATTTAGTGTACAACTTGCCATTGAAGAAATGAGCAATAGTCATTCTAAATCCTACCTCCTATCTCCAACAGTAGTGGTGCTTTCAGAGCCCTGATATCATGCAAGAGGCCAGGATAGCCTCTAGCTAACCTGTGCATATTAGAGCAGTCCTTAGTTAAAACTACATAAAAATCTTTTAATCCACCTATTTTTTGTTCTGAGCTCCTTGGCCACAGTTCAAGATCTGAGCTGATATAAATGAAGGTGTCCTCCATTATTGATATCTATAATTTATATCACATAGCTTTTATAAAGGGAGTCAAGTTTTTACTGAATGATTTTTTTATAGTAAGGTGATGAGAGAGAAGTTTTTATAGTCAGTATAAATGTCAAAACATTGCTGAGTAAGTGAACTGGCTATTTTCAACAAAATTAGATTTTTCTTAAGAGTTCCATGTTCTCAGAGTCAATGTAAAATTTATAATAGTATAAAATAAGGTTTTGCAAACTTCAGGTTGATTAGCAGGGGCATCAGTTTTTGTATTCCTTGTTATCACGAGGCGTCATTTGGAACTGTATAGGGAAATCTGAAGAATGTCTTTTGGTATCCACAGCTGAATTTTTATCCTATCAGGATTCATGTACGTGCACCTAAGAACATGGTTTGATGCAATGCTAGTAATATGAAATATAAAGGGCTTGATTTGGAAAAAATGGTTTCTGAATAGTGCTTTCAGTTTTGTGCCCAGAAATAATTATAGACAGATATTAGCATAGCACTTAGACGTCTGTTTACAGCCTCAGATTGTGAGATATTGCCAAATGAAGCAGCAAATCCCAGCACAGCTGATTTGCTTCAATGAGTGAAACAAATGTTGTCCATTGTCCCACAGGGTCAGGCCTCTGCCACTTCTGGGGCATCAGGGGCATCTGCAGGACAACATTTGGGGCACACCTCTGTAAGCAGGGGAGCTCAGGGTTCCCCACTTGCAGAAGTGTTCCCAGGGATTCCAATTTTGGGCACACCTCTGCAAATGGGAGAACCTAGGTACATGCTCCTGGGGCTCTGGGGGTCCAATTCTGTGCACCCTATAAGAGAATTCCTGAGCTGCACAGGATTAGGCCCCTGAAGCTCCAGGAGTGCCTGCCTGGGGTGGCTGGAAAGTGCATGCAACTCTACGCTGCCCATGCTGTCCTGCCTTAAAATAAACAGATGCCCACTGCAAAATATTGGCAAAAAACTCCCTTTTGTCACAACCACAACTTTGGATATTTGTGGTAGGACAAAGAGTTTGGATGGCTCTTTGTTTTCACTTTGTGCTGTCATAAAAATGTTTATGGTGGCACAAAGGCAATGTCTGTTTGCAGCCTGACAGTCAGAGTGGTAGTTCTATTTGCAGATCGGATCACTTTGTGTCTGAGAAATGTTGGGGTTTTATGTTATACTTCTCTCACAATTACTTTAAAATGCAAAAAAAAAAAAAAAAAGGAAGAAAGATTAGGCCAGGCCAATATCCCAGATTTCCACCTGTATTACTGCCTTGGACAAAGATTTAATCCATTACAAATATAGCTGTATCAGAAGAAGCCCCAAATGTTAGACATGGTTGTATGTATAAAACAGTATACCAAACAGTATAGTCTGTTTTGTTGCCAGAGGGGTGATATTATCACTATAACTGTGTCCACACCAGGAGTGTTTTGATGGTAAGGTGTAGTATAATTCATATACCAGCTGAGCACTGTTGGTATAGATATAGTCTGAAATGAGGTGCTTTTTTAAAATTTGGGACACAATACAGTGCACAAAAAAATAGATGTCATAATAATCATGGACAAATGGGCCAGCTCTCATGGGGCAGTTCATGCTCTTTTGTTCACAAGGATATTCTCCATAATATCAGAAAAGCTCTCCTTTAGACTGGGGAGTAGGTCTTGGTTCTACAGAGTTCTGCAACTAAGGCTGGGAGAGGGGTGGGAGGGTGAGGGTGCAGGAAGCAACTGGGTCACCAACCCTGTGCACTTAGGGGGGAGAAGGGGGCACAAAAATAGCAGCTTTTGTGCTGCTAGCCACCACCTACAGCTTGCTGCAGCTGCTGTCGCTACCCAGGGCACAGAACTTCTTAGTTACATCTGTGGTTCAATGTCTAAATAAGACGTGCAAATGAGTGGATGCCAGTTTAATTGTGACTTTTTTTCCCAAAGAAATGATAAGCAGAATTAGTGAAGAGATAAGCTCAGTGGGCCTAAGGTTTTTTACTAGTTAAGCATGGTAAAATCTTTGTTTTTGGGGAATGGGCCAGTGAGTCATTCTTTGTGTTTAGGGTTCTGTCCATGGTCTCATTTTGCCCTGGTATACTGAGTCTGTATTTGGAGAGAAATACCAAGATGAAGAGATAAAATTGTCTTGAATTTTTTTCTTCTGATTATTACTTGATGCTCATTGATGCACACTTCAAAGTTCTGTTTTTCATGCCAACATACATCTTACCCAAGAGACATCTGATCAGGTAAACAAGCATCATTGTTGAACGTAATTAGGATGAAATATACCAAAATCTTCATGTTGGAATACATTGTTCATGGCATCCCACACTAACACCATCAACTTGTATTTGAAAAACAAAAATTAAATGATATGATATTCTCAGTTGAGAACAATTGGTGTAGCTGTATTTTAGAACTCAGGGTACCCCTGCTCTTTAATATATAAACCATTTTATTGAATGTTGAATTTTACAAAGAAAACTAATTCAGGGGAGGGAACACTGTTTTGATTAACCTTCTGATGTATGTTGTTGTTTTTCTGCAACAAAGAGATGCATTTAACAACTGTGTAGCATTCACTTCAGGATGATTTAATAACAATTTTGCGAAATCTTTCTGCGTCTCAATTAGGGAGACAGTGTTCAGGAAGTAAAGACAATGTAAAGAGTGCTTTAACTGTAACAGAATGGATTTTGATTCTTATACAGCTATTATGAAATGTAAACATTCATCCAGGAATATGTGAAAATACCAATTGCCGAAATAAAAACTGCATGTTCAGTAGAGGCTCTGACATCTTAATTAGCTGCTGAAGCATACACAGATCTAATATCTGTATTAAAACATAACAAGGGAGGGAAAGCGAGCAGTCCTATCTTTTGAAAAAGATCTTAATGTAGGACTAGATAGTATTTTTTCACTCTTTTTTTAGCAGCAGGCCAGGAAAGGAATTATTCACGGGGTAAAAATCCCATTTCCTCTGAAAAGAAAGTGGGATTTGTCTTTGCCTTTAGGGAGTGAGGGTTTTTTAACTGCAGATCCAGTTCCCTTTGGTCTCTCTCTTGTTCTTCATGGGGAAAATATTCTGTTATTTTATACTGATAGCATATTATGTCCCTTCCTGCTGCGTTTTTGCATTATTGGTATTTAGTCCTCTGATCCATGTGATAAAGGCAGGTCAGTCATAAAGTTGCCCTAATAAACCTTGTGCAGTTCTCATGTGAGGGTACCACATAACCCTTTATCAATATAATTCATGTACAAGGAAATACACTTAGGCAAATAAAAAGCATATGGATCATAGCTATAGCTCCTAAATGTGTTCTATATCATGTAGTTGCTTTGTGTAACAGGTCACCCTCCCCAGCGCTATCTTCTCTGGTAATCCGCACTTTGTGTGGGGTGCCCTTGGAGACTTCTTGGGAGTTCTTATGTCCTGTCCTATACTTACCTGCCACGTCTTGATGGAAATTATTATGATGATGTTCTTGCGAGTGGGAGACTGCCTATTGTATTGTGTATGTTGGGGCCTTTCACCTATGCGGGCCTGATCCATTTTTCTCCAGCTGGGCCTCCCTGTCTAAACTCACTAAACAGGGTTTGACTCAGAGGCTCTAGCCTTTTCCGGTGTCTAGAGGCTCGTGGCCCCCTTTCCTGCTCCAGTCTGGAGCCCAGCCCCCCCCGGCCCAGAGGTCCAGGCACCGGCCCCACAGCCAGGGTGTCGTAAGTTCAAAATTGGGGGATGACTCCAAACTTGCACCCTCAGTCCAGAAAACAAAAAACAAAATAAAATTGCACCCCAGGTGCACCAGACCTCCCTGGCCTTTTTAAGATCATGCCTTCAGGCACCGGGGTCTGTGCCCCCCAAAAGCTGCACCCTTGCTGGCGCCGGGGTCCCCACTCCATAGTGGGTCCCCAAGATGAGGCCTCCGCCTTCCCCTAACAGCCTCACCCAAGCCACCAGTGTTATTCAATAATCAAAAAAAGGGAAAAAATAATAACTGTCACCAACCAATATGATCAAGCACAGCAGCAGTTCCGCTTACATTCACAGGGTTCGTGCCTCAGCTCCCTTCCATCGGCTGCAGTCCTTGCTGTGGTGTGGCTGCCGTCTCTCCACAGCTTCCGTAGTTCCCGCCTTTAGGCCGCTCACCCAGCTTCTCTGTGGAGCTCTTGGAGGCACTCTTTCCCCTTTAGCTTCAGTCCCCCTCTTACTGCCACTCTACCCCTTCTGGTCAGCTGACTAGCTGGCCAGGCTCAGCATTTAACCCCTTCCTTACCAGCACTCCATGCCCAGAAAGTTCCATGCCCTTAAAGGGGCAGACCTGCTTTCTGGTGACAGGGCTAGGGTTCCCTGTTACACTTGGGCTAGCATAATATGAATATGAACCCACCATACAGATGGAAGTGTGCTGTTTGAGGGTCATTGAACATCATGGTGTGCTCCTTCAATGGATTCTGAAGGAACACAGTTACATGATTCAGCTACTGTTGATAGAAATCACACAGCTGAAGCCTCACTTGTCACATTCAGGGCTTTCTAACTGTTTCCGAGTTATCCCAAAAAGCAAAGTGAGCATCAATCACAGCTGCATCTGGGCTGAATGATGACATGCTGCACCATTATGAGAACTAGCAGCATACAGTATCATTTAGAATATATTCATTGCTTATCTGATCTAGTGGTTACACATTTGACAATATTACACAGCATGTGGAGATATTGGCAGTGATTTTTTTCCTGCATCCTGGTCCATGTATAACTAAGTGGAAGTGGAGTCCCCCACTTAAGGCATTGTGTAAGGACACTATGGCATAACATGGCACTGGGGTCTAGAGCTGTGTGAAGCTTCAGTCCCTGATTCGATTTGGCAGAGATTTGGCCCAATTCAGTGGCTGAATCTCTGAATCCAAAATGAATCAAAGAACCTTTTAATCTCTCTGAATTGATTTGGAACCCTCTGAATCGATTCAGAGAGATTTAGATAGATTCAGTGAGTTGGAGGTAGATACAGCTTTAAATGTTTTTTCTACATACCTCTAGGTAGCAAGGGCTCTGAACGCTGTGGTGCAGGACCAGATGCAGTGTCCCACAGAAGCATGGGGGGCTCCCCAGCGTGCACAGCAGAAGACCCAGAAGTGGACCAGAAGCAATTCCTGTCCACTTCCTGGTCCACCAGTGAGCAGGTGGGGGGGGGGCCACACCCCCTTGGCTCAGCAACTGGTGCCTCCTGGGTCTGGGGTGGCCACCCGGGTTCCTCCCGCAGCTGATCACTGAGCTGGAGGGCCCAGCAAAGCCCTACAATGTGCTCCCCAGTGTCAGAACCAAATTTGAATAAGGTGCTGGCTAACACAGGGTTAAGCACAGACATGCACAGACAAGCAAGTGGAAAATCCCCAGAGGGCTAGTAAGCATGCCCAGCACATGCCCCACACTTGACCCCATGCTTGTCAATCAAAATGTTTCAATGAGGTAATCTGAACTGGCAACATGCGCATGCCCAGTCTTGTTTTAGGCATGAGGTAATTGAACCAGAATCTTCCATGGGGGAAGCCGCGTGATTGGCCACCCAAATCATATTTAAGGCCAGTGAGTCTCCACCCCCGGTGGAGACCAGCGACCAGAGGAGACTAGACAGATCTGAGCAGAGATCGCTCCTGCAAAGACTGCCTCAGGCCTAGATTCCTGGTTCGTAAGAGCCATTGGTCTCCCCGCCACCGTCGTATCCCTGCGTATCCCTTCCTAGATAATGCTCGTCTCATCTCAATTGCTCGTTCTCGATCTGATTTACTCTTTACTACGTTCCGGCCTTGCTTCTCGATTCACGTTCCGATCGCTCATTCAACTTGTTCCGGTTATCCACGTTCCGCATTTCGGCCACCCGTTCCACATTCCACGGTACCGACTACAACGTTCATCGTCTTCGTTACCAACTCGGCCTCGCTTCATCGTTTCATGTTTCTCATTCATCGTTTATCGTACTCGTATGTAACTAAGTCGACCTGCCTACGCTACATTACCATCTAGTCACGTAAGTAAGCAAAATAAAAGTTATCTTTTGAAACCACATGCTTGTCCCGCCCGCTCTGACTCCTTGCCGCTAATCCCACCTGTTCGTTCGTGCTCAGCCCCACCATGACACCGGGGCTCCCGGCTCTGACATGGCGTCACAAACAGGATCAATGGGAGGCGAGTTAGAGTCAGAGTTGATCCGTCACTGCCCATGGTGCAATGGAAGCCGTCCGACCAATGACCCGGACGACTTGTGGGCACACATAGTGTACCATCAGGCCGCCCACCCGGCTGAGTTCGTGATCAATGGGTACCTGTCCCTCCGTGGCACCAGTGGGAAAGTGTGGGCCATCCGGCTCAACCCCGGAGCATTCGGCTGCATTATGTGAGATCCCAGGGCCGTCTATCATCCAAGGGAAGAAACTGGGTCCATATCCCTTGCCTGCGTGAAAACTTCGGGCACGGTGAGTCCCAGCCCGGCCCAAGAATTCACCCGGTGTGTGAAGTACATGAAGGAGGGAGGTGAAGACACCCCGCCAGACAGATTTAACTGCCCGAGCCTCACGCCAGGATCAAGGGGGCACGAGCTGTTAACGCAGCTCCGGGAGAGTTTAGAAGCTAATGGGAGAACCGTTAAATGGACTGGCCCTAAGTGGAAGAAGGGAAAAATGCTAAATGTACTATTTCAAGAGTATGTTGCTGTGCTAAGAGAAAATGCAGACTTGGGAGTGCAGCTTGAGACCGCTGCCCGAGCTGCCGCTGAAAATTTAGGCATGCCGCCATTACAAGATGGCACTGGCAGAAGGGAGAGCTCGAGCAGGGCAGGAGACCCCGTACTGAAAAGTGTGCCAACACCGACTCCGCCCACTTGGAGCCCGCCTCCTGTCACAGCACCGCCCACGACGTCAACGTCACCACCGCCGTATGCACAGCGCCACCTAGAGGACACAAAAATGAAAGCAATGACTGAAAACGAAAGTGACGTACGGATGACCACAGAAGAAAGTGAAAACACACCATCGAAAGCAATGCAACAACTGTCTCCTGAGTTAGCGACAGCATTACCCATCTTGGTGCAAAAGTGGGTAACTGGCCCTCAAGGCCAAGGAACCCAAGTCACCGTAACCACAAGAACATGAACCCGAGCAGAGATGAATGATCTGAAGAAGGAAACGGGAATCAAGTTGGAAGAAACGCCAATCGTCTGGTTAGGAAGGTTAATTGCAGAAACAGGGAATGAAACCCTCGATCAAGATGAAGCTATGCAATTAGTGAGGAACACCGCCTGGAGAAAAGGCAAAGTAGTGAACCCTGTTCCAGTATTAGCCAACAACTACTGGCCCATTCCACTACCTGCTCTAGTAGTTGAAGCATTACAACGAAAAGTGCATACATGGCATGAAGGCGCAGTGAACCACACCAATGCAAGCGCTCTCGTATACGCTATACTGGGATCCTCTTATTCATCGTGAAACCCAGCCCAGCAGGCCCTGAACCTAACACCAGCTCAGGCACAGGGAGCCTGGCCGCCTAGCTTCGTGACCAATCCTGGAACCGTGCCCTGTTTGCTTGAAGCCGTTGAAGCAGCCACAGAAGTATATGGTGGAAGCCAAAACTTAACAGCAAGATTACTTTTAAATCCTTCAGTGAACGGTCCCATAGCCCACGTGTTAGGTCAGTTAGGAAAACTTCAAGAAGCCATGAAAACTATGACTCCAAAGACAGCGCTTCCTATTGTTAATGATGAATTGAACATCCCATCAGCATATCCAACCGAGTACACACCAACTCATCTTCGTCCTCGATGGGCTAATCAACGACCACAAGCTTGAGACTATCAACGACCGCAAGTCCGAAACTCACCACCTCAAGCTTGAGATTCTCCACCACAACGCACACCAGCAGAGCGAGCAATGTTTGGGTTTTTGCTTTATAAGTCCGGCCTGACCAAAGATCAGCTAAGGTCATTGGGAAATGAAAGGCAGAAAGCCCTTGCAAAAACACTCAGATTCGACGAAACCAACAAAAAGTCAAAAAATGAGTAGTCGCCGTCGGCATCAGCTCGGCAACCGGCGGCGTTAAAAGATTTACTGATCCCGATCAACAGACAAAGAAAATACTTGAAAAAGGAAATGAAGATTTCAAACAAGAGATTTCTAAACTGTATGATATGATCCTACATCTTGAAAATTCTCTGAAACTGAATGAAGAAGAAAATAAAAAGTTAAATGCGAAAGTTCGAGATATGCACTCAAAAATGGAAAATAACGAGAAAACCATTACAAAGCTGATCACAGCCCATGAAGAAATGAAGAAGGAACTTAAAAATGAGAAATTACGAGTTAAGAGTTTACTATTAAAAGAAGCCACGAAAAACACTGAAACTAAAGTGGCAAATAGAGCAACACCACCGAACAAAGGGCTAATTGTTGTCGACCTCGGCACTCACCAACTTACTGTAATACCTTCGAGAAAGACGCATGCTGCTGCAATAATAACCATGTTATCAAGCGTATTCGCTGTATGGCAGGTCCCAAACGCAATCCAGTCTGACGGTGGACCACCTTTCACCTCTGTAGCTGTGGACAAATTTGCCAAACTCCACAACATCGAGTGGCATCACCATCTTCCACATCATCCACAGTCCAACGGAGTTGTGGAAAGGGCAGTCGGATTGTATAAAGAAGCCCTCCATCTAAAAGGGAACGGATCTTACAAAAATTGGACAAAGTCAAACCACGAGGTACTGACGACCCTGAACTCGGGGAAGGAACTTTGGTATAAAAGGAATGTTGAACCTATCATACCGTGGAAACCGAAATTCCAACCAGCTGAACTTGTCTGGGTCACTCTACCTGATCCAAAGAATCGTCATCCGAAAGTGATAAAGGGAACAATTCAAGCAGCCGAACACTATCCCAACACGTATCTGGCAACCTTAGAGGATAGTGGACAAAACATCCTTGTCCATCACAACTGGTTAGCTAGACGAGCTACACTGACCAACAACACTTCGGTTCTCAACAGGCACTTAGAGTAAATATAATGATAGTTATATTGCAGTGCCCATTCTGTCCTGTTTGTTTGTTTGTTTTTCAGCTATAATCATGTTACCTCGGATCGAGTTGGCGACCTCGTTGATCCTAGTAAACTTGCTGATCGTCATCACTATGGGATGCACCATCTGTGAAAATACGGCCGAGGAACTACAAGCCAATTGGCGAGACCTCGCTTGTCAACACGTGACTGAGCCAGGACGGTCGTTGACTGCAGAGCAGAGGAACTATACTTATACACATATGCTACTGTTTGGTTTAATAATGCTATGCTTTCTAACTTATATCATCTGTTTGTACTTTACGTTTCAATTTTTAAAATGAAAGTTGAAAAATTTATCAGTTTTTGTAAATACAAGTTTACCCACGCATGTTAATTTACGAGACGAAGACGAATGTTAATTATTAAGTGTTAACACCTGCGTTACCAGGAAGGGGGCATGTCAGAACCAAATTTGAATAAGGTGCTGGCTAACACAGGGTTAAGCACAGACATGCACAGACAAGCAAGTGGAAAATCCCCAGAGGGCTAGTATGCATGCCCAGCACATGCCCCACGCTTGACCCCATGCTTGTCAATCAAAATGTTTCAATGAGGTAATCTGAACTGGCAACATGCGCATGCCCAGTCTTGTTTTAGGCATGAGGTAATTGAACCAGAATCTTCCATGGGGGAAGCCGCGTGATTGGCCACCCAAATCATATTTAAGGCCAGTGAGTCTCCACCCCCGGTGGAGACCAGCGACCAGAGGAGACTAGACAGATCTGAGCAGAGATCGCTCCTGCAAAGACTGCCTCAGGCCTAGATTCCTGGTTCGTAAGAGCCATTGGTCTCCCCGCCACCGTCGTATCCCTGCGTACCCCTTCCTAGATAATGCTCGTCTCATCTCGATTGCTCGTTCTCGATCTGATTTACTCTTTACTACGTTCCGGCCTTGCTTCTTGATTCACGTTCCGATCGCTCATTCAACTTGTTCCGGTTATCCACGTTCCACGTTTCGGCCGCCCGTTCCACGTTACCGACTACAACGTTCACCGTCTTTGTTACCGACTCGGCCTCGCTTCATCGTTTCACGTTTCTCGTTCATCATTTATCGTACTCGTATGTAACTAAGTCGACCTGCCTACGCTACATTACCATCTAGTCGCGTAAGTAAGCAAAATAAAAGTTATCTTTTGAAACCACACGCTTGTCCCGCCTGCTCTGACTCCTTGCCGCTAATCCCACCTGTTCGTTCATGCTCGGCCCCAATGTGACACCAAGGCTCCCGGCTCTGACACCCAGTAGACACAGAAGTGGATCAGAACTAATTCTGGTCCACTTCTGAGTTCACTGTCAAGCACGCTAGAGAACCCACTGCACTGCTGTGGGATGCTCCATGCACCCCAGCACTGCAGCAATCATGAGCTGTGATGCTACCTCAAGGTATGTAGAAAAAAACTTTTAAAGATATGCCTATGTCCAAATCACTGATTTGCCACATCAACATTGAATCTTCAGATTTGGGTTCGGCCGAATTGAATCAGAGACAACGATCCAAATCAACGTATCGAAGCACTGTCCCCAATCTGGGCCAAATCCAAATGCAAATTGAATAGGTCCTGTTTCACACAGCCCTACTGGGGTCCATATTTCATAGGACATAGGGAGGTTTGCAAGGGACATGTCACAGGACCTAGCACAATTCATATTCTAGGCTGTGCTCTGCCCTTACGCATTATGTATGGACAAGGTTGTACTGAGGATTTCCCCCCAAAATCCTCTGGAAACATAAGGGTGTAAAAGTGGTGTAAAGCAATTTGGAACTCCTCTCACCTTAGGCTGTGCCTTTGTGTGGTCAGTCCTCAAGAGATATAGCGAACAACTGCACCCCTTTGCTCAAGAAACTAATTTCTCACATAGCTGGATGGATTTCCTTCCCATACCCCTTATGGCATTCACTTGGTTGTCCTTTGCAACTACTTCTGTAGCTTAACACTTTTAAATCCACATTAAGGTCTCTACAGAAAAGTGTTTGGTGTTCAAGGATACTGATCACCTGCAGTGCCCAGTGGTTATTCTGTTAGCTACAAATGTTGATAAAACCATTTCAAACACCTCTAGTAACATAGTTTCATAGTAGCTAAGTTCAGGAGGGACCTGATCAGATCATCTAGCCTGACCCCCTGCCACAGGCAGGAATGAATGCTGGGTTCACAAGACCCCAGACAGTTGATCATCTAAACTCTTTTTGAATTTGCCCAAGGTAGGGGCGAGGACCATTTCTCTAGGAAGTTGGTTCCAGATTCTGGCCACCCAAACTGTAAAATATTGCCTTCTGATCTCTAACCTAAACCTATTCTCCATCAGCTTATTACCATTGTTCCTCCTCACCCCAGATGGTACTGTGGAGAATAGGGCTCTTCCTGTTTGCTGATGATCTCCCCTGATGAGTTTTGTCCTCAGTCTCTCCTCATAGGGCCTGTCCTGCTGCCCTCTCACCAAATGGGTGGCCCTCCTCTGAACTTTCTCCAGGCCATCCACATCTCTCTTGCAGTGTGGTGCCCAGTACTAGACACAGTACTCCAATTGCGGCCTGGCCAATGTCACATAGAGGGAGAGTATCACCTCTCTGGACTGGCTTGAAATGCATCTTTGGATGCATGACGAGGTATGCCTGGCCTTGTTGGCTGCGGTCTGGTGTTGGTGGCTCATGTTCATCTTGGAGTCAGTAATGACTCCAAGATCCCTTTCCGCCTCTGTGCTTTCAAGAGGGGAACTTCCCAGCCTATATGTATGCTGTGGATTCCTTCTCCCAAGGTGCAGCACCCTGCATTTGTCTACATTGAACCCCATCCTATTCTCATCTGCCCACTTTTGTAGTCTGTCTAAATCTAGTTGCAGCCTCTCTCTCCCTTCAAGTGTGTCCACCTCACCCCACATCTTAGTGTCATCAGCAAACTTGGACAACGTGCTTTCAACCCCCACGTCTAAGACACTGATGATGATGTTAAACAGTGTGGGCCTGAGGACCGAGCCCTGGGGGACCCCACTGCTCACATCTCACCAGGTTGAGTATGACCCATCCACCACTACTCTCTGGGTGTGCCCCATCAGCCAATTTTTTACCCATCCAACTCTGTAGGCATCAATGCCACAGTCGCCTAATTTATTTATGAGAATGGGGTGAGAGACAGTGTCAAAGGCCTTCTTAAAGTCTAGAAAGTCCACGTCCATGGTGACACCATCATCCAAGGATTTAGTTGCTTGGTCAGCCTAACCTTTCTAGATTGTATCTTCATTGGCATCATGACTTCAGAACATCTTTACTGCTGCAGTACCAGGCTTGGAGTATGTGGTGCAGGAGTGGGTAGATGGGGCTTACTTAAGGTGACAGCCTCTATAGGAGTTCTGGTTAAACTATGCTGTAGTTATGCTAAACTATAGGTAAGCTAGACACCAAAAAGGAGCTAGAGAAGAACAGGCCTTGCTTATCACTGAATGACCTGATGAGAAAGGCAGTAAATTAAATGGTGATTTAAAGAAGGGAATAGCAAAAAGTAGTAGCTGAACAACTTCAGGAGTAAAAAGTAAGGACTTGCTATTGAAGTAGAAGAGAGAGCAATGTGAGCTGCAGGTGCCCAAATTTGGCAGGAAGGAAAATAGAAGTAGATATCTCGACAGAAATAGATAAGAAGTGGAAGGGAGCAACCTGGGCATAGGGACAGGAACTATAAGACTTGCTTTTTGTAGTGACTTTGGGGAGTGCGACTGCACGTTATAACTTCCTACCATCGTCCTGGGCAATTTTGCTGAGCTAGAGTGATACTAGACCAGCTAGTATGCTGTCTTAAGGGACAATAAACCTCTCTGAACTTTCACCACCAAACATGAATTTGAGTCATTTTTTTTCTGTTTTGCACCCATGCTCTAGGAGGTTATTTTCAGGCAATGGTCTCATAGAGCACACAGACCCAGGCAGCCTGAACACCAAGAATGGCAGCAGGCAAAAGCGTACCCAAACACCTCCTATGCCTCAGAACAATGGCTTTAAAAGCCAGTGTAGACATAGCCTGAGAGAGGAATGTCTATTGATTCTTTGAAAATGAATTACTGACTTCTACATTTGAGCAGTAACACCTTGCTATGTCACCAAGTCTTTGTTTAAATTTCTATACATTCCATGCCAGATCAGACTATGGACAAAGTAGATGAAGTAAATGAGGAATCTGAAGTTCAGAAAAAGTGAGACATGAAAATAATTGTGATCCAAAAACTTCTTCTGGAACTTTTGGTAGTAAATTGCCAGGTTCTATAAACACTAAAGATAAGTTGTACCACTATGGATCAAATAAAGTGATGTGTATCTTAACCAAGAAACACCCCATAAAGGCAAATCTTTTATGGTGTTTGCACTTTCATAACTTCTGAAAAGTGGTGCTTTTTACTTTTGTAAGACACCTGGGACGTGTCCAGATGCGCATGCATGTGCCTCATATTTGCAGCTCAGGCTCAGAATTTGATACTTGGAGATCCAGGTATCAAAAAATACCCTGGGGGAGAAAAGCAGGGCTCGGGTCCTCCACAGAAACATTCCAGTAGCAAGCCAGAGCATCTCTATGGCTGGCTCTTATGCTGGTGCTGAAGCATGCTGCTTGTCCGTGCAGGGCTAACAGTGGTGCAGGCTGCAGGGACCTGGACCCAGGCTCCATTCAAGGTAAGTAGGGGGTGGGGCAGGGACTACTGAGGGTGTGGGGGACCATGGGAGGGCAGCTTGGGAGGGGTGGGTTCCCTGGTCCCCCGCCCACCCCTTGCAGGGCCCACATCCCCCCCTGCCCAGTCCCAGCCCCTGCCCACCTGCCCCCACACCTGGCCCCAAGGCTCCTGCACTGCCTGCAGCTTACCAGCAGCAGCAGCAGGTTTCAGGATGCTCGGGGCCTCATGGCACAGCCCCCCCCCCACATGGCACGGGGCAGCAGGGGGCAGTGCAGCTTGGCTCCAGCTGCCTGGCACCTGGTGCTTTTGGGCAGTTCAGGGCTGCTAGGGCTGTGACCCAGGGCCCTGCACTGCTCATGGGAACCGCCTGCCATGCTGGGCTGGGTCCTGTGTGCTGGGGCGCTGTGTGCCTTTGGGCCATAGCAGAGGAAGTGTGGCTGCCAGGTGGCTGGGACCGAGCTGTACTGCCCCCTGCTGTGTGGGGGGGGGGGCTGTGCCATGAGGCTCTGAGCCCCATAATCACTGCTGCCGCTGCCAGTAAGCTGCGGGTTGTGTGGTGGAGCTGGGGCCCTGGTGAGGTGGGCTGGGGGGGGTGAGCTGGGAAGAGGGGCAGGCAGGGTGGCTGGAGGCCAGCCAGAGGGCATGTGGGCCTTGTTGGGAGGCTGTGGGCCCTGTATGGGGGAGCTGTTGCCCCTGTGGGGGGCAGTCCATGAACTGTGCAGGAGGTCTGTGCCCTGCAGGGGACAGGGGACTCACCCCTCCTGAGCAGCCCACCCATACGCCCCCCCACAGTCCCTCAACAGTCCACCCACAAACCCCACACTCCCAAGCAACCCCCACAAACCCCTCTCCCACATACCTGGCCCTCTGGGACAGGAATGATGAGAATGGTGTTGGGGGTAGGTTGTGGGTTAAGAGTGAGGGGCAAGGGCAGGGGCAGAGCACTGGCATATCAGTGCCACTCAGCACTGCACATCCTGGTGACTGAAGGGGGTAGGGGCATCTCTGATTTTTCTATGGCAAAAAAGCCAAAAGTAAATGACAAACTGTATAGGTATTTAGCATTTATTTTATTATGATGATAGAGGCATGTGTAGGCTTCCAACTTGCTTTAAAATTGTAAATATATCAATAAAACATTGCCCAACTGATCAATCTCTCTCTCTCTCTCTCTCTCTCTCTCTTTCTCTCTCTCTCTGTGTATATATATATCGATATCTATATATATCTATATATATCTATATAGTGGTCTTTTGTTTTAATCGTGGAAGAACATGGATTTGGGGGTATTTTAAAGAGTGAATTTGGGATTTTTTTATCAGAGATTTTGCAGTTTCTAAATAGGGACTGCCAGAATTCCTGCTAGTGAGGCAGGTGGCAGAACCCAGGCAGAGGAACCTGCTCAGGGCTAGCACCTGGGACTCAGCTGCAGGTGGCTGACCTCCTGGCCACTTGGAGCCAGGAAGAAATGCTTCAACAGTTCAAAGCAGGCCACCACATTGAGAGTATCTTCCAGGCAATAGCTGGGCAGTGGCACACATGGCAGTAGTGCTGCACAAAGGCCAGCTGTGCAGCCTTGGCCCACTGGCAGTTGGCCCAGAGGTGCAGATGCCTCTACTGGCCATGTAGTCCCCATCCGGGTCTGGCAGGCGTGCAGCCTGGAGACCAAATGCTGTTGCAGGTGGTAGCAGGTCCCAGACTGCTGCAGTGGGTGAAGGGTGCAGGGAACTCTCAGGGCTGCTTCAGCAGTCCAGCTGGCACAAAGGGTAGTGTCCTCAGGTGCTAATTACCCAGAAGCTCCTGAGAAGCTGGCCAGGGCAACTTTTATATAGCTCCCCCTGACTGCAGATCCAGGAGGAGCCAGGCAGGATTATATTGCCCCAGGTGGCACAACTTGCCCCACAGCAAAGTGCATGTCTGGGCATGTGTGCTGAGGCAAAAAGCCCCAGCTCAAATTTGTGCTGCTCCTATTTGAGCTGCTGCTAGTGTACATGCCTGCATGTGGATGCACCCTTGAAATCCAGCCAGGACCAGTAAGAAAAGGGACATAATGTCCCCATTTTTTTTGGTCGTACTTCTACCTAGAGCTAGGTGAAAATGTTTTATTCCCTGTCTCTGAAAGTTTTCATGGGATTTCATTTTCCTCATCAGGAGGACTCCAAGATTTTTCAGTTTTTTTTTTTCCTGACTGAACAAAGAGAAAGAGACCAAGACTTACAGTTCCTGACATCCCCTTTGCTTGGTGGTTAAGACACTGACTTTGAATACATGAGACAGATGTTCAACATTATGGTCTGAATTGGCTACAGTGCAGGGATTCTGCCCTAAGTTTTCCACAGGCTAGGCAATGCCCTAACCAGTACACTGGCTGTTTTTTGTAAGAGTCTCACAATTTCTGTGTTTTTTTAAGTTAATCAGAAATTCCATCCTTGTTGAAACTGGTACATGCATTCTGAGGGGTGGATCCAGGATTTGGCCAAGGAAGATGCAAGAGCAGCAAACTGAGCTGCAGAGGTGATCACACTCCTCCTTCCAGCCTCCTCCCCTTTCCCCACCCACTGTTGCAGACAGACTGTGCTGCAGGAGCCTCCAGGGACATTCTAATGTCCTCAAAGCAGATAAGAATCCTCCCTCCTGCTCTGTGCTCAGTCAGGTCTTCTCCCTTCCTCTTTTCCCTTTCTCCACTCACCGGCGCTGCTTTCCCTGCTGTTCCTGGGGAACCTTCAGAGCCAATACTGCTCGCTCCAGTCAGCCTGCATGGGGGCTTGGCTTAGTTGGGAGAGTGACAGTGGTAATGTGCCAGGAGTGGGTTCCCCCACCCTGCCCAATCCCCCAGGAGCAGGCATGGGGAGGGGAATCCCCTCTGCCTATCACCACTGCCACTGTTTCAGCTGAGCCCAGCCCTGTGCAGCCCAGCTGGTATGGGAAGGAGTGGCTCTGAAGCTTCCCTTGCCCTGGCACAGTAGGGAAAGGAGCAGGAGGGGAAGGGAGGGAATTCTCACCTGCTTTGGGGACTTCAAAAAAGTCCTCAGAGGTTCCCAAGGTGTGGTTCAGGGTGAAAGCAAATGTAGCTATACTAATCCACTTCCTTGGGATCTGCCTCTGTATATTCCTGAGGAAAGTTTTGGTTTCGCTGAATCAATATTTTATGATGAAAAACTGTTTAATCAGAAAAGTCCTGACCAACATTATTTCCAATCAAGGTGGAAGGTGACTGCCTGCCCAATTTCTCATGTCCTCTCACCGCTCTTATTATCTAGCAGTGACAAAGCCCTTAAAAAACTTACCATTAAACTTTTCATTAACCTGTTGATCATTCTGATATGTTAATTTGTCTGCTGTTTCTGAGGTGTGTGCAGGAGCTACTGTTTGTTAACATCCAAAGTACTATCTTGAAAATTATTAGCAAAGTGCTTGCAGGTATTAAAAAAAACCTGTCTCGAAACATTTATTACCTGCATTTTTGCATCAGACTGAAGAACTTTACACCCCATTAGACTGGCTATTATAGATGGAATAAAGTGGAATGATTGTTTAGTATTCATCACTAATTGAGAATTCCTTCAGAATCTCAGCCTTAGAGCCAAGTTGATTAAGGGCAGAAGTAGACTCAGCTCCACAGACTGCTTTGGAGTTATACTTGCTTATACCAGCAGTGAATAGGGTCTTTAGCATAAGATTTTCTTTTTGGGTGACTCTGTGATGAAAGAATGTATTGTGATGTGGGCATCAGTTTGCTGGCAGACAGTTGAACTAGACTTGTATGTGTATATTTATTTGAACCTGTGGGATCAAGTATTTGATATGGTTAATTTATTATGAGAAATAAATTCAGTAATATGGTAAAGAGATTACTGTGAAATGATAGACAACCTCTATTAGAATTCCTCTACTTACTCTGAACAACACTCATCTGTTATTATTATATATCCCAAAGTGCCTTTGACAGAGTTCTGACACACTCAAATAACAGACATCTAATCCAAATTTATTGCCAAATATAGATCCCCATAGGAATGGCAAACTATCCACTCCATTCCTGTACTGTCAGAAACCATGCTTTGCCAGCTCTCCAAATGATTTTGGGCAGGCATCCAGGCAAAACATATTATACTCATATTATAAAACACTGTTTTGACCTAAACCTTTGTTTAAAAAGTATGAGACCAAATTTTAAATAAGAATAATAGAAGAAAGGCTTCAGAATTTAGATACTAAGAATTTGAAGGCAATCCAATGATCTATCAAAGTAATCTCACCTAAAGACTAGGCAAAAGCATAAAGTAACATTCAGAAGAAAGCAGCATAGAGGAATTAAGTTCCAATTCCTACACCTTCATTTTTCTTGTTTTAATACTGGCAGACAGTTAAATATGTCATCCATAATGGGACAATTAGTTAAATTAGTTTTCCAGTAATTAAAAAAAGTATGTATGGAATCCGGGTCAGTCTACACGCAAAATACCTAATATAAGTAGATTCAGAGAGAAACTAATCCAAGTAATGTGTTTTAAATTCATTTTCTGTTTTCTAAAATGTCAGAGATTCTGAGTCTTGTTTTCATTATCTAGGCAGCTGCAGAGCAATCCAGAGTTTCTTGAAAACTATAAAGTGTCTTGGAGCTTTCATTTAATTTAAAGCGTACCATGAGTGATCCTGTTCACATAGTAATCAATGGCAAAACCTTTGTGGAGTTTAGTGGCTGGAATGCAACCACTGTGTCAAATGCCTTCTCTCTTTTTCCCTCCAGAATACTCTAAGGTCTTGGGGGATTATCTGTACAAATGTAGCAGTAATGGGTCAAATCCTGCTCATATGACTTAAAAAATAGTCTCCTTGAAGTCAACAGGACTACTCTGTGAATAAATCCAATGGGATATAGTGTATTAGCTGGATCCAGTGCTCACTAAACTGACTGCTATTGACTTCAAGGGCCATTGGATCCAGCCTTCTACATGTAGTCCATACACCAATCTATTTTGCTCTCCTTTGCTTTGCTGTTGGTTTTTATAGCTGTTTGGCTGAAGTAAAGACTGAAGTTTAAATTGCACTTTACCTCAAGGAAATGTGTAGACTGCTAAGAGAAACAGTTCCCTAAAGTATTTAGACAAGCTGCTATTCCTTTATTTTATGATACTGGCAACTATAGCACAGTTGCTATAGTGGATTTTGGGAAACTGTTTTAATTTGGAATCCCCTTATTCTGAATTCACCAAGGGAAGTTCAACAGATTTGTTTCAAAGAGCTTGAAATCCCTTGTTAATTTAATGGAACCCCTTTCCTAAAATAAATGGTAGATCTGGTACATACCTAATCAAATACATTAGGGCACACAAGGGAGGTTACATGGGTTCATTTTTCTTTTGTTCATGTTTTATATTCCCTATTTTAGATTTTTTTTTCATATTCCTTTTTTACTTTTCCTCTGAGCCTTAATGGGACAAATTCAGTCAGTGTTCATTCTAGGAAGCTCTGGAGTAGGATACATTGTGCCAAATGGATTGTATTACGGCTCTACCATTTAAGTTAAATATATATTTTAGGTTTATAGAGAATTAATTACAAAATGAAAAGAAGATATCAAAAGATTTTTAATTGGTAATATTTCTGGCTTCTCTAACTGTATATTTTTATGCATGCCTCACCTTCTTAGGGAGCTAACATGCAGATGTGACTTAGAAATACATTTACAGCTTTCTGTACAGTTTTGATATTATACTGTATTTACTTAAGATTTTTTAAAAATCAAGAAGTCTTGTAAAAGTTAATTAGGTCTTTAAAAATGTGAAGTGTAATCAAAGAGTTTTGCTTCATGTCTGGATTTCAGTGCTAGACTATTGGCATCATAGTGCATGATTAAGAGTCACTCTCCTAATTTAGCTATTAGGCAATCATTAGGCTGATTACTACATATTGACTGCTGTACTTAGCTCTCTGATCATACTACAGGAAGAAAAATTGTACCAGCAGAAAGGAATAATTTACTGATGACAGCTTTGCCTAACAGTTCTCAAAGCTGTTTTGCGTTTTAAAATGTTTTGCCTTTCAAAGTAAATTCTCACCTTGGCATTTAGAGATGTAAGATCCTGTCAGGTTGTTACAGGAGACTCTGTGACTGCAGTTGGATTTAATGTCCCTTTTGCATCTCAGACTCCAAAGGTCTATGTAAAGTCAAGCCATGTTTTCATTTTGGGAAATAGTCAGAATTAAATTAATCTTCTGAGAGGTTGAGGACACATTTTAAAGAAATTTAGGCTCCTAACATCCATTGAAATCTCTCTGTGTATGTTTTCTCTCTTTAAAATAGGGTTAATAATGCTCATTTTGTCTGTCTTGTTTAGTCAGATTATAAACTCCTGGGGCCAGGGACTTTCTATAGTCACATATTTGTTCAAAGTCTAAGACAATGGAGCCCTGATCTCAGTTGAGGCTACTGTAATGTGCAACCAAAGAGCACTTTTCCATTTATTCCTATGAATTCTAAAGCAATGCTGTCTAAGCACTAGGATCCTGAACACAGGCCATGTCCCCTGTGGAATAAAGGAATTGTAGCTTGCCAGGGCGCTATGTTGGCTTTATAAACATTGATAATTGGAAAATTCTTGCCAGACTTTCATAGTTTCATAGTTATTAGGGTTGGAAGGGACCTATTAGATCACTGAGTCCGACCCCCTGCCCTGGGCAGGAAAGAGTGCTAGGATCAGATGACCCCAGCCAGGTGTCTGTTCAATCTCCTTTTGAATATTTCCAAGGAAAGGGACAACACCACCTCCCTTGGAAGCCTATTCCATATTTTGGCGACCATCACTGTAAAGAACTTTTTCCTGATGTTCAGCCTGAATTTGTTCTTTTAACTTGTGTCCATTTGTCGCAGGGCACTAGGGTGTCCTGCTCCTTTTAAGGGCTGGAACTGCTAGGGAGAGAGCCCTAGCAGTCAGTTGGGAGCCCCAGCTGCTTGTTACCAGGGCAGCCAGAACAAACCAGGGCGCCCCCCCCCGGCAGGAAGTCACTTGCCAGGAAGGGGAGGGCCTGGCTCGTATATAAACCCCAGGCCATAAGCCAGAAGGGCAGTTCCCTGCCAGCAGCCAAGGGGGAAGGAGCTCTCCTAGAACAAGCAAAGGGGAGAGGCCTGACTGCAAGTGTAGCTTCTGGCACTGTTGAGGAACAGAGCACGCCCTGTGTGGCTTGAGTTATGTTATAGCCGGGTGGCTTGAGTTATGTTATAGCCTTGATGTTGATTTCTGTTTATAAGACCGGTGGTTTGGGAGAAGCTATTGGGGAGGGAGGAGGCCTCACTGGGGCCCCACTATAATGTGGGGGCCCCAGCGCCAGAGAAAGGGTGCAGCATTTGGGGTGCACAGACCCAGCTGCCAGTGACGGCGCGGCGACAGGGCTGCAGAGAGCGGAGAGTGAGGACAAGGGGGCAAATTGCAGCAAGGCCTAGACAGGACAACGTCAGTGCCATCTGCAAAGCTTGGGGCATGGTAAAGGGATGGTTGGAGCCACGCATATAGCCCATAAGGCTGGGGTGTCCTGTGACATCTGTTTTGAAGCAGGACCAGCAAGCGGTCCGGGAACCCATGTGGTTCAGAGAATCCATCAAACTGTGTCCAAGAGGACTTAAAGGCAGCTTTCTTATACTATAAATCCATCAAGATGTGGCGGGCAAGAACTGAGGGTGCCCAGCGGGCCAAATTGGTATGGTCAAGGGGCCTTAGGGGTAACACTGCCATCCTTAGGGACCCCGTCCCATGATACCATTGTTTCTAGTTAGTCCAACTGTCACCCTGGTAAACATCATATCCCCCACTTCCTGCTGAACCCCCCAGTGAGTTTGTAGGCAGTCACAAGATCACCTCTCAGCCTCCTCTTGTGGAGGCTAAAGAGGTTCAGACTTGTCATCTCCTGGACATGTTGCCCAGCTGAGGCAGTAGAACTGCATTCAGGCTGCATGTGTATGTACCCAGACCAAACCCATTGTGTCTCCCACAAGGCCTCCCAATGAACTATCCCTTTTCTTGAATCACCAAGACTGCTCTTCTCAGCCCATAAAGTTAAATCTACAGTGTGATTCTAAAGAAGGTGGAGGGGAATTTCTTGGTTAAAGGACAGGAGTGAAGATATCTTTTTTTTCCTCCTCTTCCATATACCTGAACAGTCCCCTAAACTCTTCCCCTGCCTAACCCACCTCAAAATGATCCAGTAATGGTAAGGTTGTTATTGTGAAAATTTGATCACCTTATGAAAGGCTTGACTCTGCAATTCTTCCTGGTGTGACTAGATTGGGCTAGGAACAGAGACTTAGTCCTTATTTGCTATTACTGTAAAAATAAATTTACCTACAGGAAAGGTGAATTTCCACATCCATGCCTCCAAATTTAAAATATTATTCTCACTGGCCTTTCAGAAAATAAGGCACTCTGGAATGGCAGGAATACCCCTTTGCCCCATGGATGTTGTGAATTAGGACCACTTACTCCTTATAAATGCAGCAAGACCACCATCTATGTTAGCCTGTTTGTGGTCATAACTCAGCTCAACTTCCCAGAGAGCATTTGCCCTCCATTGAGTCTACTCATAACTAAGTTACATGAGGGGCTATGCATGCTTTATCCATATCCTAGGAATGTCACACATTCCTGAATTTAACTTGTCTCCTCTGAAAGTGTGGTTGCAATGAATAAGGTGTAAACCAGTTATTCTCAACACGGGCTGCCCCCTGGGGTGCCTTGACATCCTTTCAATAGAGCCACAGGGTATCACGTAATGATAGCACTGTTGTGTGTGTAAACATGAGCTGCTTGCAGACATTAAACCCTCCCCCCAAAAATGTGCTTTATTGGAAGAAACAGCACATTACTTCAACCCAACTCTGCAGCGTCCATAAAGATCGGGCACTGCAGTGGAGCTTTTTGGCACTTTTAGCTCAAGCCGAGTCAATCAGCTATTAGAGAAAAACACCAAAAAAGCCCCACTAAAGCTCCTGATCTTTACAGATGACAGGTGAGCCTACGCTGCCTCTTCTGGGTATGAGTGAGGCTTGGCAAAGGAACGTGCCACGTTTAAATTATAGTAGTGTTTTTTTTTGCAGGGGAGAGGGCAGTTGCATCTGCAAGCACTTATGATTCACAAAATAAACCCAGAGTTTTCAAATAGGAATACATAGTACAATATTTTATGGCCTGTTGTGAACCTTCTATTTTCAACAAGAAAAGCTTGCTCTATTATTTTTTTGTAGTAAAACATAAGTAAAAACTAGGAGCTGGCATTGTCCAAGGGGTGCCTTAATTCTAAAAAGTTTAAGTACTACTAGTGTAAACACATTGAAACATTAAATGTTGTGGGCATTATCTGCCCTGTAATCCTGTTGTGTGAGTATTATATAATACATATAAGCACTTACACAAACCACCTCAGCTTTTAAAAATGACAGGATTATTGGTGGGACCTAACATTATCTAAAACATTTAATCTTATCACCAAGTAATATCAGGTTATTTCACTTGTCAAGATAGTTGTTTGATCTTGATTGACAATTCTTTCATCATTAGAATACTCTTTTGTTTTATAATTTTCCTAATTTGCTATAAAAACCTGTCCTCTCTGTAAAGAACTGATGTCTGCTAGAAGCAACTGCCCACATAAGCCGTGTCCCGATGATTGTGCACATGGCTCTTGCCCCACCTCAAACCCATCTGAGGTGGGGCAACAGGCACGTGCAGGAACAAAAAAAAGTTCCCTACACTGCAAATTTGGATATCCAGGGGTTTGTCCCCCACACAAGGGCTGCGGCCCCCCAACAGGGGATTTGTCCCCCACACAATGGCTGTGGCCCCCCCCACAGGGGGTTTGTCCCCCATACAAGGGATATGGCCCTCAACAGGGGATTTGGCCCCCACACAAGGAGTACACCCCCCCAACAGAGG
>NW_017728995.1:51470362-51472673 GCF_001723915.1 Gavialis gangeticus
TCCTTCCAGGGGTCCTGCCAACAGGTCTGCCTCAGAAGGAGTACAGAATTCCTTATAGACTTGGGACTTCGGTCCCTGTCCCAGTGAGCAGCCCAAAGACATGGAAGATGGGGAATGGGGAAAGGAGGCCCCACAAGCCAGTGATTGAGCAGTGGACACGAGGGCCTTTCCACAACTATCTGTTGTCTCTGAACACTCGCTCGCTCGCTCACTGTCTCTGCCACATTAATACCACGGGGGGGCTGGCAGGGGGAGGGGCTGGCCAGGGCAGGGGTTGGAGGACTTGGGGGGCATGGCAGGGATAACGCCATCCAGGACAGTGGTCGGGGGGTTGGGGGAGTGGACAGGGCTGTCGGGTGTCCCCCCCATGGTCCCCTCCTCCCTCCTCCAGCACCCCCAATGCCTTACTCACCGACACTGGAGCCCTGGTGCTGACCACTGGCAGCCAAAGTCTTTCCATGGATGAACCAGCCTCTGGTTGCCTCAGGGCATGGTCTTGGACCATGCCCTGCTCCGCTTTTCTAACTTTTGATTTATTTTAGACCCCTGGATATCCAGGGATCTAATTTTGTCCCCACGCTGCACAGGGAGCATTTTTTCATTCCCACACGTGCCTGTTGCCTCACCTCAAAGGGGTTTGAGATGGTGCAAGAGGCACATGTGTGCTTATCTGCACTCACCCATAAAAGCCAGGCCCATTTTAAATACAATCTCTCAAAAGTTTTTTTTTCCCTATGAAAAGACACATGTGCAGGCTCAAAAAGGAAAATCATTTCAGCCAGAAAGATGAAATTAAGCATGAGAGAACTAGTTTGAATAAAATACCAACCTTCTTAACCTCCATGCAAAACATAAACCAGCCTTGAATTGGTGGCTTGTTATTTGAGGAGCAGTTTGAATCACTGGAATTCTGACTAGTAGCTTCCTACCCAATACACTGGCATACTGAGCTCTTCTCATGGAGCAATAGTACCATATCCCAACATCTATAGCTTTTGCTGTGGACTGTGGTGCCAGCTGCTACTCCTGGATAGTGCTGAAGCAAAATCCCAAGTAGGCTCACATTAAGGGGCTTTAATTTGGGCATGTCTACTTCTATGGCAGCACACAGGGAAAGGCTCCAGAACTCCCACCTGCACTTGCAGCACACCTGATTCAAAGAAGGGTTAGAAAAAGGTGATTGTGTTTAATAGAGGGAAAGGAAGTAGTGGCAAGTAGCATGAGCTCAGTCCAAGAGCTCTGTATTGTAGGTTATGAACCGGCAGCAGGGGGAGCTGGTAGCACAGAACTGCTATGCAAATAGATACAACCCAGCTGTGGGTGGGGGTCATTTTACTTGAGCCTTGGTATATCCTGCTTTAGGCTGTGGCTAGCACTCCTCTGGAAGTGTAGGCGTTTTGCCAGCAAAGGCTGTTGTTGTGATGATAATAGGATATGATAGAAACCAGAAAGCAATGAAAATCATGCTTTCATTTTTTGGAATGGAAAGCTTCCATTTAGGTCAGGTTTTGGACAAGTTTGTGGGCTTGAGTCTTTCCATCGACTTCGGTGCACTTTAGATTGGGATCCAGACAGCTGACTCTCTTCATGTTCACCCATAACTGAGTACAAGATGTATTTCTTTTAATTTTTACTTTTCTGGATGCCATCTGCTCTTTTGGGAGACCTGATTACCAACTCCCATAGATCAGAAATTTCATGTGGTATCTAGTTCCATGCAGCTATGGATTTTCCATGTAGCCAGCCTAGAAGACACTTGCTATTATTAAACTCTTTTCTTTTGCTGTCAATTAAAGAGGAGTAAACATCAATCATGGAAGATTTTTTCTCCCAGTAATTAAACAGTGAGCCCTTGCCTCCTTCTTTTGCATGCTTTATTTTGTCTGCCCTGATTCTTTCTAATGGTGCCAGGCAGCTGTATGGTGTGGACTTTACCACTTCAGCAACAAAACTTTATGTTTGCATCAATCAGAGCTTTACAAATTAAAACAATCCATTATACACACGTCAAAAATACGAAAGAGAAGTCTTCCCATTTTTTATAATGCTGCTTTGAACACAACACACATAATGTCCTTTATATTCATAAATTAGTTACATTTCCTTGATGGCTCACTTTCATATTAGGTCACATTTGGCATAACTATTCAAGGCTATTTCTAATTATTCACATAATATCATCTTACATATGAGGATGGCCCATTTTCCACTAATTTCTCAATCCTGTTTTTCTTTCCTTAATGGCATATGCCAACAAGCTACTAATGTGAAAGAAAAGAAAGTGGGAGGTGATCATGGGATACCGGATTGT
>NW_017728995.1:51472684-51474792 GCF_001723915.1 Gavialis gangeticus
GCTACTAATGTGAAAGAAAAGAAAGTGGGGGGGGGGCGGGGAAGAGGGAAAAAACTCTGCTGTATAACTGAAATGGGTAATTACGCTCTTCTAAGCACATTGCTACAGCCCAGCTGGCACAATTAAAGAAATAGCTGATCAGTTCCAGTTATTGATTCTGCTAACATGTTTGTTCACGGTTGCTTCTTGTCTAATTAGTTTTTTCTGCTTTCTTAGTCTGAAAGCATACCTTTCTAATGTATTCTAATGTATTCTCAAGCATCAGATAGTAATGCTTTAGTTAGGCCACTAGCTAGCCACTTATTTTTATGCAACAGTTCTCCTATTCACACTTTTTTAAAACCCAAATTGGGATTGATATCTTAAATTCTTCCTCTGGCACTTTAATACCTTTTCTAGAAGATTTGACAAAATTCTAGAGATGAGATGTCAAATTCTGATGTTGAAATCAACCAATCTGAAAGCTCAGAGAATGTCTTGGGACATCTAAAAAAGACTGGGGAATCTTTCAAACATGGGTACAGAAGATGACTAGAGAAACATGAATGTATAAGGTACAAAACATTCAGGTGAGCCATTCTGCTTGTTGGGAGAAATTAATTGTTTTAGAGCTGGCTGGAATTTTTTTCAAACAGTTTTCCACTAAGAAATGCTGTTTTGTTTGAACTGCACATTGTCACAAACCTATATGAATTTGAATTACATTTATTTTTTTAAATGAACACAATTTTGATATTTTGTTTCAAATGCTTTTTAATTTCAAAACATACCTTATTTTATATGAAAATTTTAAAAGATTTGAAATCTAAGTATGGTGTTTCAGCTGAAACCAATGATTTTTTTTAGGGGGTTTAATTTTTCAACAGAAAGCCAAAATGTCAATATTTTTCCTGATTTGGAACAAAACCAAATGAACTCTTGAAATACAGCATAAAAGAAACTCTTTTCTTTTATGAGTTCTAGTTTCTGTTTTGTGATATATTGGATAACAGCTACTACAGTTTACCTCAAAGATGAATGTGTTTAAGAGATGCATAATGTTAAACAAAGAACAAACAGATTATGATTATCTGTGTGATTTTTATTTTAGATTATTTAGAAACAACAAACAAGAAATAATACCATCCTAAAATGTTCACAACAGTATATACTGTCTGTGTTAAGATACATGAATGAACACAGTAAATATAAAAGGGATAAATATCTATGCAGGTAGTGCTGCTTTTATAGACTTAGAAATGCAGTACCCAGAAAACAGGACAGAACACTGGGGAAAAGCATTCATTTCCTTAATAAAGAATATTGTTCATACATCAAGACCATTCTTGGGAGTATATTACATGGACTTAGGGTGCATCTACATGTGCAAATGCTGCAGGATGGGTTTACTGCAGAGTAATTTATTCTGGAGTAAACCCACCCTGAGCAGGCATCTACCTTGCTAGAGGGAGCTGGAGACTCCAGGGGCTGACTACAGCCATCTTTAAAAGTCAGTCATGCTCCCTGCTCCCCAGCTACCTGCCTTCCTGATCTGGAGCAGGTTGCAGAATGCTGTATGAGCATGCTGTGGCTCTGTCATCAGAGCCTGTGCCCACCTTGCTGTGCCTGCTCCACCTCAAGGCCCTGGGAGTGATGTTTAGAGCTCTGGGCTCCAGCTGGCCACCCTGCTTCCTGTGCTGTGCCACTGCAGTGACTGCCACCTGCCCCGGGTCAGTCTTGGCCCTGGCGGCCCCCCACCCCTGCACAGCACAGCTGCCTGCCCAGGCTCACCATAGCATCTCAGGCCTCCTGGCACTGGACTGTTGCTGCCTGGACACCATGCTGCCACTTGGACCCCAGCAGGGATGCTGACAATGTGCACCAGTGCCATCCATGCACTCCTGAGGATCCAACCCCATTGCCTGTGGGCCAGCCCAGCCAGCCAGGACTGGAGGCTAAAAGTAGGCCACCTGGATGACTAGCCCCAGCCCCACAGCACACCCCCAGCACTATGCTCACTGCATACAGTTCTCAGAAAAGCACTTTATTCCCCTCCCCAAACACAGACCCCCCTCTCTCCTCTTCTTCCCTTATAACAGAGCCTGTCCCCTACTTCCCCACTCCCCACA
>NW_017728995.1:51474803-51475488 GCF_001723915.1 Gavialis gangeticus
TTATAACAGAGCCTGTCCCCTACTTCCCCACTCCCCACAGAGCTCCTCTGCCACTCATTCATAGGTGGCAGAAGGGGAGGAGCTAACAGGGCTCAGCCCCGCCAAATGCAGGTCAGCAGGTATACCTGTGGGGCAGCCTGACTGCAGGCTGCTGCAGCAGGGGGTGGGCAGGTGCACACACACAAATACCCTGTGCAGCCAGAATCACAGCCAGCCCAGCAGGCAGATAAGTTTCTTTCAGTCTACTTTTTTTATGACTGCCCGGGATTGGGGCAGTGTGGGGTGTAGATTGAGACCCTCACGGTGCAGGAGGGAATGGAGAAGGGGCAGTGGTGAATCATTCACCCCGGCCCCTGCCACACTTCCTGCTACACAGTGGGGATTGTCCCATGACTTGGCTTGGCTGAAACCCCATTCACAGTGAATGGGGCCATGGCTGGGCCAGGTTGTGGGACAATTGGAGCCCGGTGGCTCCTCCGGAGGTGTGGCACTGGGGAGCCAAGGAGAGGAGGGCATGCGGCCCCTCAATCTTTGCACAGGGCAAGGGTGGGCTGCAGCAGTGAGCTGGGCTCTGCCTGCTCCCTGCCTCTGCACCTCGCTGCTGTCTTTGAAAGCAGCATGGTGCCATGTGCCTCACTGCCCAGCCTGCCCAGTAGTGGGACACAAATGGCACCACACCATGCCA
>NW_017728995.1:51480488-51481301 GCF_001723915.1 Gavialis gangeticus
GCTGAAACCCCATTCACAGTGAATGGGGCCATGGCTGGGCCAGGTTGTGGGACAATTGGAGCCCGGTGGCTCCTCCGGAGGTGTGGCACTGGGGAGCCAAGGAGAGGAGGGCATGCGGCCCCTCAATCTTTGCACAGGGCAAGGGTGGGCTGCAGCAGTGAGCTGGGCTCTGCCTGCTCCCTGCCTCTGCACCTCGCTGCTGTCTTTGAAAGCAGCATGGTGCCATGTGCCTCACTGCCCAGCCTGCCCAGTAGTGGGACACAAATGGCACCACACCATGCCACACTGCTTTCAAAGGTGGCAGTGAGGCATGGAGGCAGGGAGCAGAAAGAACCCATATTGCAGCTGCAGCCCACCCTTTCCCTGTGCAAAGATTGAGGGGCCACATGCCCTCCTGTCCTTGGCTCCCTGGTGCCACACCTCTGGAGGAGCTGCTGAGCTGTGCTGGGCTTTTCCTGGGGATGACTTGGAGCGGGGTGGGGTGGGCACAGAGGTCCCAGGGGTTCTGTCCCCTTTGACCTAGTGGTGCAGCTGAGATTGGCCCCGCTCCAGCCCCCCCAGAAGTGTGGGGCTAGGGGTGGTGCAGGGAGGCAGCCAGTGCAGGGCTGAGGGGTGGCTTTGTGAGGACTGCCAGTGCCAGGCAATGACCCTGAGTGTGGGTGAAGGGAAGGCTGCATGGGCACAGTGGGCCCTGGCTCTGATCCTGTATCAGGGCCCAGCTCCACTCCCCTCCTTCCTGGTCCCAGCCCCAACCCCACTTCCTCCCCCCCACCCTTCCCCTGCAGGCTTTCCCGTGTATGGGGGAGGGGGGGG
>NW_017728995.1:51486301-51508543 GCF_001723915.1 Gavialis gangeticus
GCTGCTGAGCTGTGCTGGGCTTTTCCTGGGGATGACTTGGAGCGGGGTGGGGTGGGCACAGAGGTCCCAGGGGTTCTGTCCCCTTTGACCTAGTGGTGCAGCTGAGATTGGCCCCGCTCCAGCCCCCCCAGAAGTGTGGGGCTAGGGGTGGTGCAGGGAGGCAGCCAGTGCAGGGCTGAGGGGTGGCTTTGTGAGGACTGCCAGTGCCAGGCAATGACCCTGAGTGTGGGTGAAGGGAAGGCTGCATGGGCACAGTGGGCCCTGGCTCTGATCCTGTATCAGGGCCCAGCTCCACTCCCCTCCTTCCTGGTCCCAGCCCCAACCCCACTTCCTCCCCCCCACCCTTCCCCTGCAGGCTTTCCCGTGTATGGGGGAGGGGGGTGCATGTACATTCACACTTAGCCCCTCACCAATTTTTTTTTTCCCTCCACCTATGCACTTATGAGCTTACCTGTGGGTGATGGCAGACACTGCTCTGCTGATGCAAGCTACTCCCCCTCCTGCAGCCAGCAGGCTGGGCCAGTAGGGCCTGCACATGGTCTTGGTCCCACTGCAGGCAGCTACTGCTCTGAAGCTCCATGGAGCTGCGGCAAGTGGTGGGGCTGGGCCATGGTGGGAGCTGGGGGCCCCAAGACAGGAGCTGGGGCAGGGGCAGCTGGCTAGTGAGGCTGCTGCAGCTCAGCTCAGGCCCATGGTAGGGCCTGCTGCTGGATGGTGGGTGGCTGCCAGGAGGCAAATGGGGCTATGGCTGGGGGCAGGGCAGCAGGTGGCATGAAATTGACCACCAGGGCCAAGGCAGTGTCCAGCACCCAGCAGTCCTTCTCTGTGGCCTCAACTGACCTGGTTACCAGGGCAGCCTGCCACTGATGGGCCTCCAGGTGCCTCTCCTTGAGGGCCAGGAGCTTGTCCCTAAACTCCTGGTCAACCCAGTCCCTCACCACCTCACATGCATCCCTCTCCCATTCACCTGCGTTCTTCTCCCACTCACGGGTGAAGTCCTCCATGTGTCAGGTCCGCAAGTCTGTTAGCCACTCCTCAGCCATCGTGACCATCTGGGTCTGTTCCTGGGTCCTGCACTGCCAGAGGCAGTGCATGTGCAGGATCCTGGCTGAGACTGAAGTTGCATATGCAGGGCACATCCTAGCTGCCAAATGGTACCTCTTCCCTGTATGCAGCTGCAGGCCCAGGAGAAAGACTCTGTTTGTGAGAGTTTGCAACATTTCTGAGATAACATGCTCCATATCAGGGGCTATGTGCTGCCCAGCCTCAGATTGGGGGTTGTGTGTACACAGGTGCCCAAGGACCATGCTAAGTTGGTTGGGCAGGCTCTGGCTCAGGTGGCTGTTGGCTGATCCCTCTGTTCTTACTCACTCCACAGGGGCAGGGTGCTAACCGCGGGCAGCTTGCCTCCCCTGCTCCCCTCCCAGGCCAGGACAGGCCTGGCTCTGGGCAGCACATGCTGTCACAGCTCCAGAATCACTTCCCCCCTTCTCTTCCTGCAGACCAGCCTGTCTCCTGTGCTGCCACCAAGTCCATGGCACCCAGACTCAGGGGGCCAAGGGGCTCCTGACAGACTGGGGCATGGAGCTGGTGGTGTCCCTGCCTTTCCCCCAGAGGACCTCTCAAGAGACGTGCTTTGGGGCTTTCCCCTCCCCCCCCCATGCTGACTTTGCAGCCTGAGCATGCTTCTGCGGAGAGTGTCCTGGGTGTGCTGTGAGGATCTATTTGCACAGACCAAGGGGTGCCTGACCACTAAACCCTGCTTCTGTTGATCACCATGGTGCCCCAGGTGCACCTGAAAACCTGGTGCAGGATCGCAAGCTTCAACTGTGTGGAGGGCAAGCCCATACTGACCCACAACTTCTGCTTCTGCTTGGAGGGCTACCTATGGCTGCACTACATGTCCCTGCCCCCCACGGCCAATAGCAACATTGCTGCCAGCATCAACTCACTCCTTCAAGTGTGAGAGGCATATGCCAAACTAGCTGAGGAGGTACTGACTACTCACTAAAGTTTGCATTGTCTCCTGCCTCCCTGCATACTGTGGGGAGGCACTTTGGGGGCCATGGATAGTGCAGCTGGGACAGGTGGGGAGGGGGAGGAGGGGCAGAGGTAGAAGTAGGGGTGGGGAGGACCCTGCCCCCAGTGACAGGCTTACCAAGTGAGTGTGGCAGGCATGCCCTGCGACCCAAATTGGCCCCTGCTGGTGGAGAGGACATGCAGCTCCTGGAGGTGTCCTGAGGTGTAGGGGCACAGCGCCTGGCTGCCTGGCCAGAAACCCACCCTGGGGAGAAGCTGGAACTGGTGAAGGCTGGCGATGCCATGGCTGACCTGGCCTCCTGGGCCGGGCTGTGAATCTGAAGCTGGTGGGGCAGACACTGGCCTGGGCTCCAAGAGCTTCTGGACAAGGCCAGGGGCAGGGAGGGTGATGGAATGGAGTCCTGGCAGCCCAAGGGTCCCTCTGCCAGTTATGAACACATTCATCATTCTGTTGCCTTGGGTGCCAGGCCACATTGGAGGCTCAGGCAGGCTGCCTGTGCTGGAGTAGACAGCCTGGCTCCTGCCAGGGTTCTGTGGCATAAGGATGTGGTCCAGCTGATGCATAAAGAGCATCGTCTTGCACGCAGCACCCAACTGGAAGTTGCGGTCAGTGACAGTGACCCACTGTACTGTGGTGTGTCCTGCTTGTCGCCCTGCATGACTCTTGAAGGAGTCTATGGGACATCATATATGGCCATCTGGACATGATCTGGTAGCTGATTACCATGGGAGGTGGCTTCCTCCTCCCAAGCCAGCAGCTAGCCATTCCATGCAGGGCTACCTACTGCACCCTGTGCCCACCAAGTGTCCTGGATTGGGCCAACATTGCTGATAAGGATGAGGCCACACAACAAGTCTTGGATGCCAGGGTGCTCCAGCACCAATGCCAGACCATGGAGTGCCAGTTCTTGGTCCACACCACCAGCAATGACTAGTGGGAGTGGACACCTGGGATAATAAACAGTGGGTCCAGACCTTCTACATGCACTAAGACACCTTCATGGACATTGTCACCCAGGTAGCCCCCAACATTGTGTGCCAGGATGTCAGCATGCAGCCACCCCTCTCTCTGGAGAAGTGGGTGAACATTGCCATCATAAAGCTGGTACCCTCAGCAGTCTCAGCTACATTGCCACCCAGTCCAGCAAGAGCAAGTCCACAGCCAGGAGGCACTCTGGGAGGGGTGCCTGGTCATCCAAGATGTCCTGGCTAACCACATAATCCACTTCATCAACCTATGGCCCTGTGTCCCAGGCAGCGCCACCCACAACTGTGGCTGGACACTGTTCCCCCTCCCCCTCATGGGGGGCCCTGACTGGGTGTGCAGGTGCCAGGGTTGGGATCCATGGTCCTGTGCCTGAGTGCAGGAGTTCTCCTGGGCTCAGTGTTGGAGTCTACATGTACATCGTGTGGTGTTTTGTGAAGGGGTGTTGGGGGTTTGGAGGGATGGCCTGAGGACACTGGTACCCAGGTCCTGGGGCTCATGCAGGGGACACAAATGCCTCCCTTACCCCACCACCTACCTGTGGCTGATGGATAGCTGGAGGCAGGAAGCAGGGATGGAGAAAGAGGCCATGCTTGCTCAGTGCTGGGACAGCCCACGGGCAGGGCCTGCTGGGCACTTGGCCAGAGCAGCCAAGTGTGGGCCGAGTGCTAGTGTGTTTCCCTGTAAGGAGGCTGGGGCTCGGGAGGGGGTGGAGGGCACAAAACAGTCTGGGATGCTGGAGGACAGCAATCTAACTTGAATTGTTAGGAAAACAGTACAGAAGTTTGATGCACTGGTTTAACCTAAATCAATCTGAAGTGAGCATACCTTGCACCAGGTCTATCTTAGACAGCTTTCAGTATTTTTAGGCTGGTCTCTGTGATTATGTATTTCGACTGATCTACATTAACTTAGACCAGTCTAAATGCAATGTTTGTATGTGTCCCCTGATCTCACCATGCTTCATTTTTATACCTGTAGAATAGGGAATAATGGAACCTCCATAAACACATTAAAGGTTGGGAGGGTGTGATAGGATATAAACCCAATACAAATGAACAAAGAGTTAATAGGTGCTAAGGAACTAATTGGAGCAATTAATTGCACCTGGCTGGAGTTCCAAATTTAATTACCTTTCAGGAACAGCTGGAGAGAAGGAAGAGTGTTACTCTGAGCGCTTAGTTTTGGAACTGGAGTGTTCTCTATCTAGGAAGAAAATTAAATGGGCTACTGGAGTGGTGGTCTGTGTTCTATCAGTCACTGAGGAAGGTACCGGGGAATCTCCTGATCCAAGTGGTAAGGACCACTGTAATATCTGAGATATGGGACAAAAGAATCCAGAGTCATGAGTTACTGGAATGGTTTTGGGGCTTTCTGTTACCCTGGAAGGGGTGGGTCTGAATGTGACCTGGGCAGAAAATTGAGCCTTAAGAAGTAGGCTTCTGCAAAGTTGCAGAAGCAGTTAGTAAGGAGTGCCTGAGGGAGCAAAGTGGCTGTGGGCTCTAGGTGAGGAGTCCTTTTCTGCAGAGGAGTTCCAATTCAATAATAATGTTGGCAGTAGCAAAACCGTGATATATACACATGGATATATGGGGACTAGCTGACCATCTTCATTGAATACCCCTACCATGGGAGAAGCTTTTGTTACCCTACTGAAAAAAATGTAAATTGGCAGAAATACAGGACTTCCTATAAACCTGTGTGTATATTTAACATGCTGCAGTTGCACCACTCCCTATTCAAAAGCCATGGTTCCACTGTTGCACATGACTAAATCAGAAAGAGACAATTATACATAGCAAAAATGTATTTTCCCTGCTCACTTCCTAGAAATAAAACCATTAAGTCACAGTGGCACAAAAGCCACCAAATGGTGTTAATAAAGAAAAAGAAATTGCACGTGGCACCAAATCATCATCTTAGTCTAAGTGGAAGGCATAAAGCTCCAAAATATGGCAACAGATGCTTGTCTGAAGTGGAAAGATTGCCTTTGTGGCACCTCAGAACAGTTTACCAATAAAGCTCTCTTTGGCTGTTATAGTTGTGTTCAATAGCAATGACAGCTGTCAAGGAGCTCAGGGACTCTATGCGATGCCTTCAACATTTTAATCACTTCAGCAAAGGTACAGAATAAATGTATGCATTTTGAATGCTGCTATTGACATACAATATTTAAAAGGAATGGGTAATTATTATTTACCAAAATATTAGAAGGTGCTTTTGATAGTTACAATAGAAAGGACAGGTCCACTTGTATTATAATTTTTACTGGTTAATTGGTGATTTACATAGCCTCTACTGCCATAAAGCTTTCAAACCACAGATGATGAACTATTTTTTCCCCAGAAGATCAACTGACAGATTTTAATATTCCATTAACTTTATAGTTTTACTACAACATTGCATCTTGAGACATTGAGGCACTTTGATTCAAACTACAGGAAATTAATTTTCACTTTTTTATTACTCTACCAATAACTTTCTTTTCTCTACAAAAAGAAACTTTTAAAACTATTGATGACATGAGTATAATACTGTAAAAATGACATTAGTAATTATGAATTTTACTTCTATAGGGGAAGGAAAAGGGGGTAATTATAGCTCTGCACCATTGTATTCAACCTGGAATTAAGATGCTTTTCTAAGACATGAAACTCTCATAGCGAAGGAAATGATCATGATGTAATTCTTCACAGTTGAAAGGTATTAACATTTGTTAACCCCTTTCTTTGCAGCTGGAATGTTTTTGACTGTGAAGGACTCGGAAGGATGGGAAACCACACAAGTCCAACACTGCAGAGTCTGAATCATTCTGCTGTGGCAACTATGAACAGAAAACTAACTATACTAACGTGTTTGTTAGCTCCTTAATTTTTATGTCTTCTTTTAGCTAATTATGTTTCTTGGTAACTTGATATCATAGCTAAAACTCAAAGTTATATAGGAATATTTAAAACCTCAGAAAGTTTCATTTGTTTTACTTTGTGAACATTGACTATTTAAATTGTTTGCTTACGCCTTCTCCAATTCACCCAGTGCACAAATAGGTACTGTAAAATCAAATTAAATTTGAGAACATATTGGCCTTTAACATCTCATTAGAGTTTTTTTAATTACAAAAACAGCATAAATGCTAAGAAGTCAGGAAAACTGCTGTTAGTTCATAGTTCCCAGCCATGCTTAACTCTTTGGGCAGTATTTTCACCCACTTATTCATTACCAAAGAGCAAGAGCTCTTTGCCATTTGCAACACCTTTTGGCTGCAAAAATTCTATGACAGGAATGTATCTTTCAGTTGGCATCCAAGGCTGAATTCAATAGTTTGAAAGTCAGTGATAGAAACAGCATTTTTCATTGTACCCTACTGAGTATAAGAAATGTTATGGAATGACATATTATTGTATGATCAGCTCTTAGTCTGCTAACCTGTACTGTTACGCTGTCCAGGGCAAATTAAGTGAGAGTCTTCAGGATTTAGGTCCCAGGCTCGAAAAGGTCCCTGAATGTCAGCTGGCAGCATACAGCTGGCTGTGGCCAACTATCCACCTGCTGCCATTGCAGCAAGACTTAGGCTGAGTGGACAGAGGTGTGGGAGATGGGCTAGGATGAATGCAGTACCTGAGGCTGGCATTTAGATACTGCACTGGTAGGGAGAGGTGCCTTACAAACATGTAAGAGACAGTCATATCTCATCATTTGATGCGGTGACTGATTGGAAGGAAGGACTGGGGGGCAGGCAGCAGCTGGCACTCATGTACTGCCTCAGGCAGCGAGAGGCTGCCCAGTCTATATAGCTCTGTTGAGAATCCCCTAAGAGTACTGTGTTCAGTGCAGGCTAGTACTACACCACAGACATATTGACAAGCTGATTACGTTTGGAGAAACATAATAAAAGTGATTGGAGTCTGGGGGTGCCTTTCCTTCTGAATACAAGTTAGAAGAGTTGTAAGTAGCAACAGACTAAATGAACAACATAAAACCTTGAGGAATGGCAGGTTGTTAATATCAAGGAAGGAGAAGAAATAGTTACAGTGGAACAAGAAGTTTTAAGTAGGATTAATAGGATGAAAGGGAAAATGTAGGGAATATAAAGAGAATTTTCTGGCTAAGAGATCAATGTAGAGTAGTCTCCTAAGGGAAGCGTGGAACTAATGCTGATTGGACAACCAAAAATGAGATGGGTAAAAGTACTGCAAGCTTTAGGGAATAATGTTGCCTAGGTAGGGCTTAGGCTACATGACCTAATACGTCACATTTTTGTTTTCAATGTCTTTGATTCTGTAGCATGCCCCAGTACTAAATAGGGTGCCTGGACCCCTCTTAGAAGAGGGTGAATGCTAAAAGGAGAGTCCAACTTATATTGGGAAGATGGATTTGGAGATCCAGTCAATAGATGGATTTGGCGGTGCAAAGGTACCTGCTGTATCTGGTTCAAATATGTAGTAAATAAAAGAAGCTGATGCACAATGAGAGTGTCAGAAGGCTGGCTTTCAAGGCCCTTCTTAGAGAGCTTGCTGTATACTTATGTAAGGAAAAATCTAGTCTTTGGTTGCTTGCTGAAGCTTCCTTCAACTGTACAGAAATTAAGTCCGGTAATTAACTCTTCTGTGTTTTCTGTGGTACTTTTAAAGCTACAACATTTTATTAATATTTAACTGTAACAAAGTTTTCACTTTAATTTCTTTGAGGTCTCAATTATGGTTTAGATAATTTCCCATACCTAGCTAATAGAGTGTATAAATGCTGGGAGCCTTTGTGTGAGACGAATCTACAATTTCAGTGAAGTTTTGAGTGTATTTTAGGGGAGGATTGACAGGGTCCACACAGTGGTATATTCCATTAGCACAACAGATGAGGCCTCTTGGAAGTTTGCTTCTCTCAGGTAGCACTAGCACTAGTGCTATGGTCCTTGCATTTCAAGCTGTCATAGAAGTTGGATGAGGTTGAGACAACTTGTAACCATTGTATGTCCTAAAAGTAAACTAGAACCTAGTAATCACACTTGGAACCAACTTGCAGATCTCCCATAGCCCATGCTTTCTGGCAACTACAATCTGTACTGCCATGGTGCACAAGTATAGGATTTAGACAAGCTTTTGAATGCAAGACATTCTTCATCAGGTCTGATCTACACCTGAGGAGAAGTCCTGGAAGAAAACTTGCTCAAAGCTCAATGAGGAGATCTCCAGCAATGTTGACATGGAGAGCTCTATGTTATCTGGGAAATGGAAGAAGGTTAATGAGGTGGAAAAGAATGGGGAGATGGCTCAGGAAAAGCAGCTGAGATTAGCTAAACTTTACCTGGAGCAGCTTCATTAGCAGGAGGAGTAAATGGCTGAAGACCTGAGGAACAATGTCTTGCATACAAAAGCTTTTCTAACTCTATCCCAGCTATATAGTTGGTGCAATAAAAGGTATCACCCAAACAAATTCTTGCATCTCTCAATTCCTGGACCATCATGGCTACAACATCCCTCAAACACTATCCTAAAAAGTATAGTCACCATTGGAGGTATTGGCACAAATTCAACCCCTGACACCAGTTCAGATGTTGCCTCTGTTACAAAACTGTAAACAGGTCAGAAACCCTCTGAGTGGACAGATAAATAGAAGAGTATAGTAGCTGTATATTTTGCCTTTTTAGTAGTACAGTATAACCTCATAAAGCCGGCTTTCAAAATTCTGGAATTCTCAAAAATCCAGCACTTCAAAAAAATACAGTTCACTACATTATTGCATTAAAAGATAGCTTTCCAATAATCCAGAATTGTCCTGGAAGTCTGGCACTTCTCCAACTGCCATTGGTTTTGTTCATCAGCCTACAGCTATTGTTTCAAACAATACTCAGTCACGTATATAGTGTGCTAGCAAAGAAAATTGTCCTAAGGATATGCACTTTCCTTATGTTTCAAAAATCTGGAATTTTCAAATTTCCAGCAGGTGCTAGGTTCCAAGGATGCCAGATTGATGAGGTTATCCTGTACATGTCATTTATCTGCTAGAAGGGGATTTGACAGGTCCTTGACTTCTGCAGTGCCTTATCTTAAACACTAGCATTTGGAAAGTAAATCTTATGAACTGAAAACTGTTTTTTCCATTGAATTGTAAAAATCAAGTCACCCAGCTGAAAATATAAACATTTCCCATAGCATGAGACATTCTAGACCACAAGAAAAGGTTTTCTTACGTGCTAACTAGCTAATGTCATTCATCCTTCCATCACCATGAAATCATAAGAACACATTAATCAATCCCAATCATGTGATGACTCCATCCTTATCCCTGCTATGGTGGTGGTGGAAACAAGGGGTTTCTCTCTGATATGCTGCCTGCTTTCCTGTCTTCTGTAGCTTTTATATAAGCCCAACAGAAGCCACAGGGGAAAAAAAAAGTATTACCCAGAATTTTCTTGGAGCAGTGTAATAAAATATAGTCTACCTCCTGACAAAGAGCCCACATAAATGTGACTTCTCGGCTCCACTTTCAAACTTTACTGATGCCCTGATTTTGCCAAACAACAAGTTAAATATTCACTGGGTGTGTCTACACAAGACGCTATGCTGCTGCAGTGATGAGCTATGGTGATGTAGCTCATTGCTACAGCGACATAGCATCAGAGGCAAAATCAGGATGCTGATGCTAGGTTGCCATAGCAACAAACTACCTCACTGTAGCGTGTTGCTATAGTGATGTAGCTGCTAAAAATAACTGTGCGCCACCAGGACAGTGCAGTAACAGCTGTTACTGCACCGTCATTTAGTATTTCCTAAAGCAGTAGTAAATAACAGCACAATAGCAACTGCGCTGTGGGGGGCACAAGTAGATGCGCCCAGTCTGAAACATGTCAAAATACCATGAGCTTCTAAGAGTAGTGTAAAGAATATGTTCAGGAGCTTTGCTTTAGGTGTATACTAGGCACTGGAATACAACATAGTATTCTTTAGAAAAGTTAGTGGGAAAATCTGTGAGACATTTAATATTAATAGACTAATAACCCATGATATCAGAGGTCCTCTTAAATCTGAGCTATCTTTTTGTTGTATGTGAAGATACCTATTCCTACTGCAGTCTTTTGTCACTGGGATGCTTTTGAGTCAGAAGTTTCCAAAGTCATTTACATAGTTCAGAAAATATATTACATAACAGGGAAGTCAGGCTAAATTACAGGCAGCTTTTTCCAGTCAGTTGGCTGGAATTCTGTGCTGATCTATGCAGTGTGCACGCTTTCCGCCCCCTCTTCCCCCCCCTCGCCCATCAGAAGTTGCCATGGAAACTAGTTTTTTGTCATGCACACTAGTGGGTCCCACACGTCTTCTTTTCTAGTGTAATCTGCTGTCACTGCAGTGATCGCAATAACTGGTGCTTTTTTTTTTAATATACTCTTCTCAGTTCCACATATCACTTTCAGCTGCCTAGGTGAAGTCTTGACAATACCAGCATGATATGCTACTGCTCATTTAAACAAGCAGACAAAAAACAGATGCACCCTACTCAAAAAAAATTGCTTGGTACCACTGTAAACACTACAGGGTTGCATGGAAAATGTGCACCAATATTTCACCTTTTCTCTTTTAAGTGATGGAGGATCAGTGTCTTTCAAATGAAAAGGCAGGCTACTGGAAAAGGAGTAAAAACAAGAAACAGGATCAAAGGCATAAATAGAACAAAATATGCACAAGAGATCTCATCTGAGATCAAAGATGTAAGTGTAATTACCATGAATAAGACGTGCAGTGCTCACCCAGAACAGAATGTTTTGTATGCCTGGCGAAGTCTACAAAAACAAACTGTTCTCTGGGAAATTGAGCCCTCCGCAAAGTGAGAAAAGGACATTTATTCTGCAACAAATGAAAAAAATTTGTAGCATCCACCATCACTGCTGTTGCTCGTAACTGGCTACCTAAAGAAGGGCAACAGCCATCCAAGTAGCTCCAAGAAAACATCAAAACCTTTTATTTAAAGAGATTCTGATCAGGAAAAATATTTTTTAATCTTGAGAGGTGTGTCATTCCCACACTGACATTTCAAGGGTATACACAGTGCTTGCATTAAAGGCACAGTCAAAAAAAGCAATTGCTTTTGTTACAATAATTTAATGCATATAAGAATTATATAGAACATGAAGGAGTTACTTTTACTACATCTGTTCACTCAGCAGCCGAATGTATTTGTGATTTTTATGGTTATTATGTACATGTATCCAGAGGCTCTTTTATGACATTCTTATAAATTGAATAAATAAATAAGTTGTCTAGAGGAGCAGACCAGTAAAGAAGGCAATGGAAACTGAGCTGAGAATTCAGATGCACTGGTTCCCTCTAGGGAGAGATTTCTGGAGCTGGATTCTGATACATTATAGCAGGATATTTCTGGGTTAAAGTGGAATTATTCCAGATATACTTTTGGTTTATTGATGGCAGAATGTGGTCCTTGCTCGCTGAAACAAAGTTGTTTAGTTTCCAGATAAAGACAGGTCCCATATTTCAGGGTCTCAAATTTGGAGAGAATTTGGAATCTGAGCCCAGCTGAAATCCGATTGATGATCTCTTTACAGTGACCTGAATCAAAACCCCAAAAGCAAACATTCTCTAGGCTTTTGGAAAGTTTTAAGTCTTCTTTTTTATCTGATTTTTTTTCCTTGTGCCCATTTTCACTCCAAGAAAAAAACATTCAGCAATATCTGAAGAGCTGGCTGTCAGTGCTTACTTTTTATGCACACATTTTCTAAAGACACCATTGTATTCAGAACTGTATTTAGCATGTCAATGACTGTTCTTTCCAAAGTAGCTTACTTCATCTTTGCAGAGACACATTTGCTGCAGAGCCTATAAAGTATGAACAGTCCAGAAAAAAATATCTGCTCATTTTATTCCTGAAGTTTGTTAGTTTTTTCTGGAAGCTATGGGCTGCAAGGGGAGTTAGGTTTTTGAGTAAAGGAGCATAAATGTACATGTACTAATTGTGCAATGTCATCATATTTATCTATCTATAAATAGTGCGTGTGTGTTGAAGGAAGAGAAGGGTTTATTTTTGAATGCAGCATAGTACTTTGTATGATATATATATAATCTATAGTATTTTATGAAGTTAACTCAAAATCATATGAACACACGTGATGCAATGTTATCATTAGTGCTGTATTCAAAAGGCCATATTCTCTAGCTGCTGCATACAAGCAAATTTTATTGCTTCATTGAGAGCTGTATGGGAGTGCAAGATGCTTGTGTTCTGTAGCAGCAGAATGAGACCCAGCAGATTTTTTATGGCATGGATTTTGAGCATTCTGTAGCTTGAGATGTACACAAAAGTCAATGGGTGGATGGGTGCAGCTTCCTAGGGAAAAAAGTTGCAAAGCTGTTTTTATTTTTCATTTTGCTACTCATAATTCATTAGATTCTGTGCTCAGACATATCCTTGCAACCTCACTGAAATCATTAGCATTCTACAGATACGCCATGGAGAATAGTTTGTGCCAGTGCATTGTGTGATATTACTTAGTTCACAGTCTGTAAAAAGCGCAGCACTGATTCCTTTTGGTCAAAAATGTATATGAGAATGGTCTTTATTCAGATATAGTACAGCCTAATTCTGGTCAGATCTCAAGCACAATGAAAGAGTGGGATGGAAAAAATTGTTTTTTTTATTTCCCATGCTGCTTCTGCTCTGTTGAGAGTCTCTGTTTGGATTTCATACTGTTCAGCTGTCAATGAATAATAATCTTATTTAAAAATGAATGTCAGAAATCTAGTCTGAAGGACATAGAAGTATCCATATATACACACATTTGAAACCTTTCAAATCTCATTTGTGTGTCAAACCATATGCATATCTATAATTATAGCTAATATTTCTTCTATAAAATATGATCTGTTTGGACTCTCAGAAATGTTACGTGCATGTTCAATCTTAGTCATTTCCATTATTGATCGGGCTATAGGCACGATTTCAACAAAGTGTAACCAAGTTCAACGTAAGAATAGTCCCAATGAAGTCTGGGAGACTGCTTTTAATCAACTGCTTTAGTGCCATGCTGAATCAGCTGTAGATATAATTTTTATTAATTATATATTGGTTATTGGGAAGAAAGAGAGGGAGACAGTGTGTATATGTGCACATGTGTGTGTACACATGCACATGACTGAACATAGACAAAGGAGAGTTAATTGCAGGTAAATACCTTACAGTCTGTATTTAAAATGTTCATGCTGTACATCAGTGCTCAAAACAGATTGCTTTCTGAAAGCGTGCACTTCACTGTTGACCAGTGATGAAATGATAATAGTGAGCAAACATTGTCTTCATACCACAGAGGCAGGAAAGATGGTTTTTAACTCTGTAGGTGAGCTGTTGGACATAAGCCCTCCCTGCCCCTGTAGAGTGCATATAGTAACAAAAGAGGTGTCACATGTATACTGACTTAAGCCAGTTGTGCAACCGTCTAATTCTTTTAAATAAACTGGAACAAGCTAAGACCTGCAGTAATTTATCGCAGCTGGGAATTGCTGAGGCAAAAGGAAGCTACAGCTTTACTTTCTTTCCTCGGTCTCCTTTTTCCTGACCAAACTGGTATCCAGGCAAAAAGTCATAATGGTAGTATAGGACACCTCCTGGATCATCAGAAGATTCCTAGCCCAGAATGATCATCTCAGTAAAAGTTAATCTAGGTTGAGGGATATTTTGTATTGAATACAACCACAGGATAAGCCAAATAGCTTGGGCTACAAAATGTGCTTGCTCACAACAGATTTAAAGGAGACATGAATATAGATGTAGTAATCCCATAAGGGGCAGTTGCAGCTCTTATAGAAAATGCGTTCTTGTGCCTTTATCTTCAGGGGAGGCAAGTGCTGGGACCAAAATACACAGCTCCCTTTTAAACCAGTGAAGGCAAAATGCCTTTAAAAACAGTTGGGCCTGATCCTCATTTTGACTAAGCCACCCCGTCCCCCCTTCCCAGTGCTATCATGGCAGAAAGGCCTGAAAGTGGGTGCAGAGGCACAGGTAGCTTTACTTTAAATGAGAATCAGGCCCATGTGTACGTATCCCTGGGGATACTCAAATGCCATGGAAGGCAGTGCACATCATCTGAAGAGGTGTAGATCATCCTAAAAAGAAAAATGTTACTGACTGAAAGGGGCTTATATTTTTCTACTCTCTGAAAAAGAAATGAGAGAAAAAATCCTGTACATATTTGAAGGCTGCCCAAGGACAGCTTGTTTTCTGTTTGACCCATTTACATGAAATGGTTCTGTAGGAATTCCTCAGTTATTTAAAAACCCTGATCAGTCCCTCTAATCTTCACTTAAAGGACAGATCTAGTCCTGGGGCCATTGATATCTATCTCACATTGCCAGTCCCTCTGTTATGAAAATTAAACAAAGAAATAGATGAGCAGCAGTAGAAATGAGAAGCAAGCTGCCACATTTCGATATTACAGGTTATAATATAACACCATTTTGTTTTTTAGAAATCAGAGAAGGCAAAAGAGCCAGATTCTTAGCTGGTATAAATTGGTCAACAGCTCCATTATTCCACACATATGGGAAAGAGATGCAACTCTTAACACAATGGCTTAAAGCTGCAAATGCATTAATATTAGTGGGCAATCAGTTGGATCTAATGTGACAGACTGAGAGAAGCTGCTCCCATGAGAGGCTGGCCAATAGCATCTTAGGCACTTCTTACCCAGCCTCCACCTAGGTTTCAGCACATATTGATTTAAAGTACCTCCCCAGTTATGCGGGGCATTAAGGTGGTGGCAAAGATGCTTCACACTGTAGGCTTGCAACCTCCCCATGCTAATAATTTCTTGGCTCCCATATTCAGGTTTACAGAGAATTTGATCCCTCTACCAAGGCCATCCATGCAGAAAGCTGGTAACAAATTATAACACATTCAAACTCTATCATAAAACCTACCAAACAGCCAAACCTCTAAGTTATTGTGGGGAATGAAAAACACTCTAGTGGTGTCACCAACCACAAGCACCGAAAAATTATGAGCCATGTACCCCACAAATAATGAGTTATTTCTCCTTTAAAACTGGGGGCGGGGGGGGATTTACTTTCTAGCTTCTGAATCTTTATGGTGCATGTTGGTCATACTTTCAAGGTTCTCTTAATTAGAAATTAAGAGAAATTTCTTAAGGCTTAGAAATTTCTCTTAATGTCTAGTTAAGAAGGTTAACTAGGTTTAGAAATTTCCTTTAAAAAAGAAAATTTCTCATAATCCTTTGGGCTCTGAAAATAACAAATATTGTGAGAATCTCAGGAAGATTGTGTGAGCTGGCAACATAACACACTGTCAATCTTAAATGTTTCCTTAATCCAAAAAGGAGTTCTATTCAGCTTCCAGACTTTTATATTGTGGTGATGCTTTTTGTGATAGTTTTTTGTCCCAACCCAATTCTTAGTGACTAAATTAAAATAGGCAGGTGATCGTCAGACCAACGGTGAAATGCTCTTGGTCATTAATAACCCACCCCTATTTGGATGGGTGTCCTGCAGGTGAAAGGCTGAGAATACTGGTATCAAGCCCCTTGGCTAAATTTTCTATATGCAAAGAAAGATATTAAAGCTGTGTGTAATATGGGGAAAAGTAAAGTTTGGTCACAAAATATTTTAATCAGAGTTTTATTGGGTTTGGTCATCTGATCTGTGGTGCACACACCAAAAAGCATGTGAGGATCCCAAGGCAGGTACTTTCCATGAATTTTGGCTCCACTTACAGCAATCTTTATCAGGAGCTATAGAGGACTGGTCTGTGAGGAGGGAGGACACATCTTAGGATAAATTGAAACTGGTGAAACTGGTACATATTTGTGCATATATGTTTTAGAACCTGACAGTGGCAACCGGGTGATACATTTTTTTCCCAAATGTCAGGCCATTTGTGCTGTGGATAAATCTGTCTAGGTTGGAGATAAATATTATAGCTAATTAGAAAATGTAGAGGCAGCGAAGTTGCTTTGACAACATGAATATTAAAATCATAGTTCATCTGAGAAGCCAACTTTAGTCCAGTGACCTGATTCAACATTTTGTTGTACCGGTTGCAGTCTTTTATGCTTGTGTGAAGATAGGGCAAAATGGGACCTTTCTCTTTACTTGGGCCAAGTGTAAATGACAACACATGTTGTGCCCCATAAATAATCTGTCAGAAATCAATTACATGTGAAGCAAGATGTAAAAAGGCATTTGATGAAAAAAGTACATAATTATGATTTACATGTGAACGATTAATTCATTTTTGTCACACATTCTACACAATATTATTTTATTCTTTCCTTTGCCCCTCTTCTTCTGGAGAGGGCTTCATGCTACATTATTTTGCTGCATCTATGTTTGGAGGGCTGACCCAAGGGTCCTTGTTAAAAATGTAGCTGTTTCCCTTAGATCTCTGGTTTCCTTTTTTCATTTAAAAAATTAGGAAAATCACCTATTTAGGGATATTTCAGCAAACATTAATCTTCATAGTTAATGTAGAACTATTTACCCAGCAATTTTCTACTTATCATCAGCACACTAGAAGTTAATGGTAGCACTACTAAATGCTCATGATATAGTGAGGTTGTAGCATTTGCTTCTGGTGAAAACAAATACAGCAGTGAATGGAGTTCTCCAATTTATAATTTATAGTCGTATCTGCCTCATCAGTAATGTTGCAAAGAGGCCAAGAACTGAGAATATGAGAGCTCTGAAGCTAGCTAAAACATAAACAGGAAAACAAAAAATTGTAGGAACTAGTTTCCCTCACCTCCCCAAAGCAGTTATACCCATGTGATCACTTTAGTACTACTCATTCTTGCAACTATTCTAAAATTAACCTTTTCTCACACTTCTTAATGTTGTTTTTGAATGATACTGGTGACATTATCAGATGAATAGTCAACCAGAAAGATTTGCCTGGAATACTTGAAATTTCCATTCATACCTTCTATGACTTCCAGGAAGGAAAATTGACATATGAATATACACGATTAAACTAATATCAAACGTGCTCTTACTGGAGTATTTTCTACCCTATTGAGAACAAAACTTAAGTGAATACAGTCTCTGAAAGTGTGTTTATTGTGATCTGAAGAAATGAATTATCTTTGCTATATTTCAGATGTCTAGTAGATTATTGTACTTTGCCTATTGGATCCTCTTATAGATCCATATGTGATTGCATCTGTGTATATGTTCAAGATCCAAACACAGATGGTAACCTGATATCGAGACACACTAAAGTGGAACAAGAAAGACATGTAGACTTCTGTTAAAATCAGGATAGAGCTCTGAGTCTTAATTGTCCCAACCAGATGTGTAATGAGTCGCGGATATTTCATATGCTTTACAGAAAGGCTGAGATAGAAGACAAACTGATGATTTGTAGGAACACCCTGGAGGCACTTTGGTTTTCCAAAGTGCAGAAGGTTTAGCTTGTTTCCTTTGTACTGAGTTGACTGTGATTCTGCAGGCCAGAGAAGATAATTCATTTTTGTGAAGTAGAGTGATCAGAAGGACCTTTATGGAGGTGTGACAGATGCAGCTGTGGCAATCACTGTGAGTATTTTCCCATAACCTAAAAAAAATGTATCTCATTCTCAAGGAAAAAATGCTTGGTTCATAAATTAGACTGGCAAAATGTATGGCACTGAGCAGATAGACTACCTAACTTTCAACTGTATTTTAATAGCCACAACCTTGGAATGGTGTGAATTATGACAATAGCTAGTTAGTTGAATCTTGCAGTTGAGAGCTTATTTCACATATGCATGCTAATAATTTGGCATATATTTTAAAAAATAAGGTTTTTTGTTATATATATATATAAAGCAGCAAAATTGTCTAGCATCATTGAAAGTGTTGCATGCCTGACTTTTTTTTACAGCCTCACAAACAACTAAATTGAATGTTGTTTTCTTTTCTGATGATCTGTTTAGGCATCATTGCCTTGTATTTGTTGCATCTAACGGAATTCCTAAAGAAGCTTAAAAATAAAGAGGTTAAAAATGTCCAAAGCCATACTGTCTCTGGCCTTAATTGGACACTAGCTGCTCAACCATGAGCACCCACCCAGAAGAATGGTAGAGCTCTCTGTGGGTGCTAAACAATGGGGATGTGTGGGTTGATACCATCTGTGGCCTAGGGTTTGTGGAACAAAAAGATGTTTGAAGAGAGGGGAAATTCTCAGAGATATGATAGAATGGGAACAATTTGAAAATCATCAATCATTATGGTGACATAAATCACAACCCACAACAGCCCACAGCCAGGAGATGTCAAATACCGCCCGCAGCGTGTCAGTCTCTTTGGCATCAGCACTTTTGTGCATTCTACCGCTCCTCTTCTGTGGCCATCAGTTTTGTTGGGCGATGAAGCCCAAGAATGCCGCTGACCCTTTACTTACTAATGTGAGCTTTATGATTGCGCACTGTAACGTGCACTTAAGGCGCATTCATCTTTTGACATAAGCTAACAATCGATTTGGAGCTGGGTGCCAAATCCGCCAGATGTTGCTTGCTCATAATTACATTAATGCTTTTTCACTAGTACAACACCACCAAAACAATACAAACTGATCAGGGACACAAAGAGACGCTGAAGCTCTCATATGGTCATCTGTCCATGCCTGATGTTTTTTGCTTAAAACTCTTAGATGTGAAACTTAATTTCCCATTCTTGATTATAAGGAAAATCCTCTGTGTGCAAAACTTAAAAAACATGCATCAACTGGAAATCACTAAAAGAAATGGCTTAAACTCAAACAGATGCTAATGAGAGAAAGAGTTAAGCAACAGTTTTTCATGCTGAGATTCTTATAAACTTAGAATAAAAGTGTTGTGGGGTAAATCAGAATGGGATTCAAGGGTAGCCATTGAGACACAAAAAAATACTGCCCTGAAACACAGTCAGATTCTTTTCTTCTTACATACACAGTCCTTAAAGCCCTTGTAAATAAGTCTAATTCTCCCCTCGCACACAATTATTACTCCTGGTGCACTTCGTTCAAGATGGAGTTACTCCATCTTTACAAAAGAAATCAGAGGCCACTTTACCAGGTTTATCCATCTAAAAACTATTGAGAGGAGCAAAGGCTGAACATAGCTGTGGTGTTCATCTAATGGCAGTGTATTTGTCTGAGGTAGAAAAGTGCCTTATTGTTATAGATGGTCTACAGATGTTCTGACTGACAAGGTTCCCAATTCCAGTACAAAAATAACTATGCAAATCACTGCAGCTACATTATTCTTTATCTTGTCAGATGGAATTGTACTGTATAAAACTAAAGCTGAAATATAGCATTTTAATCCCGTTTCTTCAGCCCTCACACACCTAAATCTGTCAATTGGCCTAATTCTGTTCTCACATGCACCAGCCTTCCAGTTTAGCATAGCTCTCTTAACTTCAGTGGAATCGCTCCTGATTCACAATTGTGTAAATTGGATCATCATATCTACCAGCTTTGGTGAAGTCATCACTTCACACTTTTCTAGTTGCTATCAATTTCAGTGGGAATAAAAGGAAGGAGAGAACTTATGCATCCTGAAATTCTCCCTGTTTTTTAAGCTGTGGGTTAGCTCTCCCCAGCAGTAATAATGAAATTGTAGGGTATTTCTTTCCTTTTGATTGTGAAGGATAATACACGTCTAAAAGTAAGGACAGAAAATTGTAGCAGAGGAAAATAACTGTAAAGCTAAAAGAGAAAAAAAAAATCCCTACGCCATAGGATTCTCAAACTTTGTGAAACATTTGCTATGTTCCAATGTTCTCATTTTAAATGTTGAATAATATCTGATTCAGGATAAACTTGATTTTTCCTAATCTGTTTTTATGTATTATAATTCTTGTAGAACAGTAGGCAATTATTATTTTCTAAAGTTTCACTTAATCACAGTTTGTATACTAGATTTCTGAGTCTCAATAAATGTTATTTTACAAAATATAATTGCATTCAGATAAGACAAAAATTTGAGAAGAATCCAAAAACTTTTCATGGAATTGAAATATGTTCAGTATACTCAGAGGGCTATATTTTGACCTGATGGACAAAGGTACAGATCAGAATTAATTCTGCTGAAGTGAATGCTATTATGTCAACCTAACATTATAAGTGAGGTTAGAATTATACCATTCTTCCTTTTTTCCTATCAGCTGTGGGTATATGGAATACTCCATTTATTCAACTGAAAAGGACTGTAAATGGATCTCTAAGAAATGTTAGATTGATATCTATTAGTTAATTCATGGGACACTGATAGATATTTTTACATGACCCTGGATATGTGTCTGTAAAAGCATACTGAAACACAATGAGATAACATCATCTCCGTTGTGTCACTGAAATCCATGAAGTAATGTTGGGGCAAACCTGGGCCATTTCTTTCAAGCAGTTTTATTCAAGTGTCATATTTTCTGTGTGAAGGTTTCAGTTCTGTGAAAAAATAATTTTTAAAAATTTCTACTTTTATCCAAACTTTAAAAAAGTTCCTCAAATCTTATGGAATTGTCTAAATACCAGTCAGTTTCACAGTCTGATATTGGAGCCCATTTCTTCTGAAAACCTTGGCCCCTTCACACACAAAAGTGTAGAAACAGAGTTAATGTATGTTAGCTGCTCGTTGTACATAGGGCCTTACCCACGTTCTCATGAGAATTCCATGGGCACGTCCAGATGAGCACGGACATGCAGCATGCAGCACTGCAGACCTGTCTGCAGCACCCCACGTGCAAGTGTTCCCCACGCTGATAATTTGCAGCCTGGGGGTGGGGTTTGACCCCAGAAGATCCCAGAGTTAAAAAAAAACCCCTGTGCCTAAAAAAAGTGGGGCAGCACACATGGCTGCAGCATGCACTGCCCAAAACTGGAGCCTGGCTGGACTACAGACTGCTGCTGCTGACCAGGCTCCTTGCTGCAGGATCACTACGGCTGCAGCTCTCAGAGGCTCCCAGGACCCCGGGAAAGGCTGCTGGGGCCACTGCGGTTGCTGGCCCAAGCCTTCTGTACCTCACCAGGGCAATGTGCCATGTGCCAAAACACATGTGGCATGTGTGCCACTGCTACCCATGACACAATGTGTGCCACTGCTACCTGTTCCCTGGGGATGGGTAGCAGTGGCACACATTGTGCCACTACTGTTTGTCCCCAGGGAAGCACACGTTCCCACTCATGGGTATGCGCTCCTTGAGCTTGCTTTGTATCACTGAAATCATGTAATACATGATTCAGAAGGAGGTCTACACAGTTGTAGCCACATGAGTTTACTTCTAACAAAGATGTTAGACTACCTTTTTCCTTTGCCTCTTCTTTGAACAAGAAAATGTTGGTGTGTTAACACCTAGATCAGAGAGAGTTTTCACCAGATCCTCCTCTGAAGATGCAGCTTATTTAGTCAGCTGGCGAAGAATTCAAAAGACATGTTGGGGCAAAGCTTTTATATATTTTCCAGGCTATTAGGACCAGTTCTAAACTTCATGAAAAAAATGGCAGGGGGTTACTTGGCCAAAGGTAATTGCAAAGTTCTCATGAAGAGAGATTAAAAGGCCTTGTTTATCCTTCTTCTTTGGCTAATGGGGAAACCACATCATAGAAGATCAGGTTCCTCCCACAGTGAATGTGGGGGAGATCCAGAAAAGGGAGCTTCAGTACATAGAAGTGGGTACTCACATGTATGCACTAAGATGCTCTGTAAGAGCAGGCTCAGCCTCCAGTATGAAAACAAATTCTTTTTCTTCAGAAGATTGTTTTCTTCTGTAGCTAGGACTTGTGACCTCCTGGAACATGCAAAGTTCACAAGCCTGAAAAATTTGGTATGGATATGGCACATAAGGCTTTATCTGGAGGGCTAGGTACAGACATTCAAGAAGCCTGATGCAGAATCAGGCTCCTAAGTTAGGTAGTTTTCTGTAAGTAGTTTAGCTTAGATTGGTTGCAAATATTTGCCCCGGTGGGGCGGGGGGAAGCAAATCTTTGACTGGGTTCCACCATTTTTTAAACAGTCTGTGTCAAACTTCTGTTCTGTTACAGTTATCAACTGGTTTCTGATCACTTATACCAGTAAAACTGTAACATCTGTATCTGGTCGAGAAGTTAACAGGAATATAGATACTCAGCACTTCTCAAGGCTACACCTAATGGAAAAAATCCAGAGGCCTGGTGCCCAGCTGGGGAGACAGGCAGTTATCTAGGAAGGGATGTAAGGAAGGAAATAAAAGAAATTCCTCTTTTGTGCC
>NW_017728995.1:51513543-51516741 GCF_001723915.1 Gavialis gangeticus
CCAGTAAAACTGTAACATCTGTATCTGGTCGAGAAGTTAACAGGAATATAGATACTCAGCACTTCTCAAGGCTACACCTAATGGAAAAAATCCAGAGGCCTGGTGCCCAGCTGGGGAGACAGGCAGTTATCTAGGAAGGGATGTAAGGAAGGAAATAAAAGAAATTCCTCTTTTGGGACGTAGAGGAGTTGCAGTGTTTGGGAGTTTGGTTTGTAGTCCTATGGTTGAATTAGCCTTCTTGTCCCTACTGAACTTATACCCTGAGAATTAGAGTATCCATAATATAGAGGGTTCTTTGGCCTCTGCTCTCTGTCACTGTCTCTGTTACATTCGTAACTACTCTTGAGAGTACAGTCACACACAGAACTCATGAATAACCAGGGCTCTGTACCTCAGACAGCAACTCAAGCTCTAACCTTTTTTATAAACAGGCTTTCACTGGTTTAGCTAAATCAGTGCAAGTCCTTGGGTGGGTCCTCTCATTTCAATTTAAGAGTAGTGGCTTATTTTGCTTTAGCTTAAGCCTGTTCCAAGTAAATTTGAACTAACCCAGTCTAATCCTGATGTAAACTGGAATACGAGTATCCACACTGCTTTCTGCACTGGCTTAAATGAATCCGCTGAACAACAGCATCTAAATTAAACTGGCACAACTCTGCAAGTAGGCTAACATTCAGAGACAAAAGCAAGCATTGAATATATGGATGACAGCAAGATTTGTTTTGAGCAGGGAAATTTAGAGAGCATAAAATGCATTTTAAAGGGTTTTGACTTTTTCTTTCTATTTTTCTTGAATGTATTTTTCACTTGTATTAGAATTTGTTCCTAGTGAAAAACCCCCCGAACTTTTGCAAATTTAGGCACAATCTCTTTTCACAAAGAATTTCTTCCCATATATTATTTTGAGGAAACAGAATCTGCTAGGAGTTCTGAACATTTTCTTTCGTATTTTTCAGCAGTTGTAAATGTTGATATGTAAATGTAAAGCTGTGACTTAAAGCTTTAATTTGGGAAATTGCATAGGTAATACAATAATTTGATCATATAGTCTTGCTTGAATGAGAAGATTATACAGGTTGCCAATATATTTCACTTTGAATATTTCCCTGATTATAAGAATATTGCACAGAGCTCACTTTATTATACAGCCTAGACTTCCAGCTTCTTCCGTGTATCATGCTGGTGAAACCATTATATTTGGCTGTTGTGATTTTGGACTTAACTTTAAACAAAACTAGAAAATTTTCAAACCAAAAGGCAACAGCTAATTTAACTAATTAAAAATGTATCCATCTGCTGGTTTGGTGGTTGACTTGTAATTGGAAGCATACAGATCTAAGCAGGTTGATTTATTTATGAAAACCTGATGACACTGAGACATGCACTCAAAGACATGTAAAAATAAATGCAGATTGATAAACACACAGTTCTTTATAGATCTAAATAATTGATAGGAAGAATTTAGGAAATGAACTCAACACAGGGAAGCCTCATTTATGTTTTTGTTCCAAGTGTTTAATACTCAGATTAAAAATAAAGAAGCCAGCTAACATGTTGTAAATTTAATGCTAGTCTGTAGTCCTGTAGGGGCTTGCATTATCTGAAGATGAAACTTCTAACTGTTCTGTTTTGTTGATGGACAATTAAGAAGGTGTGGCTAATATTATAAACAATATTTGTTTTAGTACCTATGTCTTCCAAACTCAGTACAATGAAATGGGAATATAACTGACACTTAAAAATATCATAACATTTCAAAGTGTGTTGGAAGTATGAGTAAATCATGGGTCTGGTATAGTTTTTAATTTAAAAAAGCACATTAAATTTAGTGCTAACATCCTAAAGGGCCTGAAAATAGCACTGAACTCTGACACATTCATTTGTTGTATTATAGATATATTTTCACTATCTTATGAGGTGAAGTTGATTCATCATTATAGCAGTGACGGGCAAAGTCTGGCCTGCAGGCTGGATCCGGTCGGCAGTGGACTTAATTTCCCAGCTGCCCCTGCACATGGCTGGGGCCAGCTGTAGCTGTGCGTGAAGGCTGAAGGCTGGAGTTGTCATGGAGACTAGCCTCATCTGCGCTGGCGGGGGACATAGCAGAGCAGAGCAGGAGGCTGGTCTGGAACTGTTTGGATTTTGCAATGGGGGCAGCTTGTTCTGGAGCCAGGGCAGACCTGAGATCTGTAGACTGCATGCTCTGGGGAGGAGTGTGCAAGCAGGGGATTGTGGCTCTGCCCTGGCTCCTTGCAGTGGTGACAGCCTGATCTGGAACAGGGGTAGAGCCACGATCTCCTGCTTGCGTGCCTCTGCCCGGAGCATGCAGGCTACAAATTGCAGCTCTGCCCTGGCTCTGGAGCAAGCTGCCCCCATTGCAAGATCCCAGCAGCTCTGGAGCAGCCCCTGCTCTGCTCTGCTGCATGCCTGGCTGAGGATAGTCTTCATAGCAATCCCAGCCTTGAGCTTTCAGAGCAGCTGCAGCTGGGGTCTCCATGGAGACTGGCCCCAGCCATTGAAGCAGGGGCTGCTGGGAAATGAAGTATGGCTGCCAGCCAGAATGGTCATTTTGCCCATCCCTGTCATATGGACTGTAAAAAATCTGTAATAAAGTGGAATGTAATGGCATCTCTACTTAAGGTAAGTAGCTTCAAAATTAGGGCTCAGTCTCTCTCGCTGGTTTTATATTGATGTTTCTTCATTGTCTTCATTTAACTCATTGACCAATATATGTGAGGTCAGACCATGGGTGGGCAAAATATGGGCCATGGGCTGGACCCAGCTCACCAGGCCTTTCTATCTGGCCCTCGGCACCCCTAAACAAATTAGAAAATATTTATTTGCTCCTGGCTGCCTGTCAAAGATGACATGAGCCAGGGGCAGTAGGACCCAGGGGGAGCTGGCAGCAGGAGACAGGAGCCCAACCCCATCCTACCTCCAGTCATTTCCCTGTCTTCCTGCCCCTGCACTGCTACAGCACCATGTGGCTCCCAGCTGTATTGCTGGACTGGGAGCACGGAGCCATGCTGGTACCCCCGTGTGGGGTGTGTGTTCGTGTTCATAGGGTGAGTCTCGCACACACACCTCACCATACATGTATACCCACACCTCTCTCACACTGCCATACATGCAGAGCCCCACACCACCTCACACACCGCAGCCACCCTCCCCCCACACAGCCTCCCATAAACCCCATAA
>NW_017728995.1:51517119-51528097 GCF_001723915.1 Gavialis gangeticus
ATAACCCCCCACCCACCCCCACAGACACACCTACACCCTCCCCACACCTGACATACTGACACACCTACAGCCCCCCACAAACCTATACCCCCCCAATATACAAGAGTAAGACTTCATTTTAAGCTATTATATACAATCACCTCTATGTACACTACTACAGAAACATATGTAAACCAGGACAAAAATATTTTTGAAATCAAATTCATGGATGTTTTAGATTTTTGCTTTTTAGAATATAATTTGGTATTGTTCTGGTTCTGCGATGGCAAAGCCCCTTGCTGAAAGGAGTACTTCCAGGGGCAAGGGGAGGGACTTCTGGTGGCAAAGGTCAGGAGCTAGGGGGCAGAACTTCCAGTCCCAAAATGGCAACCAGGGGGTGGGGCACCTGTTAAGGGGCAGAGCTACCCACATGGCCCTTGACAGCTCACCAAAACTTGGTAAGCGGTCCTCTGACTGAAATAATTGCCCGCCCCTGGGTCAGACCCATGTTTCAAGTGAATGGTGTTCTGTAACTGCTGGTCATGGCAGACACTGAACTTGCTCAAGTTCTGTGTAGGTCAGCCATCAAGGTTGGGCAAGCTGCAGAAAGGCCTGGCTGTTGTGGAAAGATTTTAGGGCAAGTAGCGTATAACCAAGGGCAGAGCTGTCTAATTTCAGAGCATCTTGAGAGTCTAGACTGTATGGTTCCAACAAAATGCATTATTACATTTCAGATGGAAAAATTGAGCCAAGGCACAGGATTGGGCTGAGTTAATTCTTGGTGGTATACCTTTCTGGAACTTGATTATCATCTTTCTGACACTTGATCATTGCAAAAACATTCCAATATAATGGGTTGGTGGATAGGGCTTAGAGTAGCACTAAGTGCATCTACACGTGCGCTTTAATGTGCATTAGCTTATTTTAATGCGCATTAAAGCATCACAAAAAACAGTGCACTTTCACTAATGCACATTAAAATAGGCTAATGAACCTTGTTCTAGTACCTCACAATGGAGGTGCTGAATTTAATGTGCATTAGCAGAAGTGCAATAATGAATGTGTAGATGTGCATACTGTTTTTCTTTAGTCTATCCTATAATACCTTTTGGATTCCAGTTGAATTTTTTTTTGTAAATAAGAAAAGTCTTTTGTTGCATGCACTTTACATGGTTTTTGCCAAGAGCAGAATTTGCTAGTGAGCACAACATAGTAACATCATAGTATAACAGAAAAGAGGGTATAAAATTTAAAGTATATCCTTAACCTATGTTGTTACTGCAATTCTGCACACACTTGCTTTTCAGTATTCCTCCTGACTCAATGGAATAGTGGACAACAATCAGTACAGAAGATCTTGACAGGTCATGGCCAATATAATTGTTTACAAACTCCTTTCTACAAGATTGACCTATTGTTGGAGGCTACGGCACTGTATGTCATACCACTAGTGTTAGGCCAGATTGAAATGAAAATTTTTTGTCTGTTTAGGGGTGTGATTTTTTTAGGGGCTAGTGGATATCTCTATTCTGGCAAACCCCTAGTGCAGTGGTTCCCAAACTGTGGGTTGCAACTCCAGCTGACATGACAACATCAGTGGATGGGGTAATAGGGATGGGGGGCCATGGGTTGGGAGTGAGGGGCCATGCTGAGGGAATAGGGTCATGCTGAGGAAATGCAGCCATAAATGGGATCATACCGAGGACAAGTTTGGGAAGCACTGCTCTAGTGTATGCACAGTAGTTCTATCATATAAGGGCTCTTCTTGGTACATCTTATTTCCCTCAGGAAACTGGTATATTATATATTAGCTAAAAATACTTTTATTAACTAGTATAAGTGGCAGCACCAGAAAGGGTTGCCACTACACTGTATCAGTTTATACTATACCAGTGAACCATTCCAAGTGAGATCTGACCTTATATTAAAGGGAAAGATTCAAAGGAAGATTTCTGTGCTTTTATCATTACATAGTCCTGCACAGTTTGAAAGAGAACACATGCTTTGGTTTGTTTTCTTGTAAGCTTTCCATTAATATAAGGGCAATAGCTATTCTTAAAAGGAAACTCAACATGAGAGAGGAACAAGATTTTAAGTAATGACCACAGTTTAAGAAACGCCCCCCCCCAGTTTGTTCATATAACAAATAGATGGGCTGAGAAAAGCCAGTCTGTATTTCATAAATTGGAGAGTTTGTTCAAGAGCAGTTTATGTGAATGACATGCTGTAAAAGTAATTGAGATGGACAAGTGAATTGGTAAGTGCTGGTATCAGGATGTATTTACTACCAATGCTCTAGATACCTTGTCATGGTCCAAGACCCCATAACACCAGAGACAGCAGAAGGGGAAAAGATGGTTGCCAACTGACAGATGGGAGAATAAAAGAAACCATGGGTACTGACAGAAGTCACATTTGTCACATGATTGACCCCTTGAAAGTGCTCTACAGCCATGCCCTGACAGAAGTGCATGGCTGCAGGTTGCTTTAAAAGGGCCCAGTCATGCAACACATTGACCCTCAGATGAAGGCTCTCCAAAGTGGAGCAACTTCATTAACTTCTGTCTCTACCTGCCTGCGATTATGGGGGCTCCAATCCACCTGCGCCTCCTTCATCTCAGGGTGGGCAAACCCCAGCCTGGAGCTCCCTCTCTTCTTCCCCTCCCATCCTGCAGATGGCACGGGAGCTGGGGAGGGAGACAGGGCTGGGAGAGAGAGGCTGTGGCAGGCAGCTCCTTCTGGATCAGTTCCAAAGTGGAGCTTGATCCCTCATTCTCCTGATCCAACAGCAGGTGTCTGTTGGGTCAGGGGGCTGGTCTAAGTCATGGCACTTTCTGTGGAGCTGCACATCTATCATCACCCCATGTGGCAATATTGGTCAGCATGTTAGGCAGTGGCCTGGGCACATCAGTGTATACATGCGGTGTTTCTAAGATTGTCCTTCTTGTCCAGAACTTGTTCAGGTCTTTAGATGGAAGAAAGTTGCTATGTACAGTACTCAGCCTTTATATAAGGCAAAATTGTTAAGTATTTAAGGCTACCTCAGTATTTGCAATATCTGGTGCACAGAGAATGCTGTAAATACTGAGGTAAAATTTTTTATGTATATAGATACACACTTTCCCCACTTAGCCATCCTCCTAAAACGCATACCCCTTTTATTTCAGTTAGCTAAGTAACTGCCCCTGGTATCTGCAATATTCTGTATAACAAGGATATGAAATAAATGCTGCAGTTTCTGAGGTAATCTAATTTTAGACAAAATAGGCATTTTTTTAAGGGTGACTACCATATATAATGCTTTCCCCTTAAGCTCTCATGTGCTTTACAAATGTTACTGGATTAAACTCACTCTGACAAGGGAAGAATCAATTGTCCTTCTACAGATGGGCTGACTGCAGTTTTCTGAGCTTAAAGACCAAAGTTTTAAACACGGGTCCAGGATAAGCTCCTAAATCTATATTTAGGTCTGAATTGGCCAACATTATTGTAGACCCACAGTTCCCTTTGACTTGATGCTCAACACCCTTGAAAACTGGGTCATTTATTTAAGAGGCTTAAATGTGGATATAATGACCGTTTCAGATGCCTGAGATTTGAAAGTATGTCCTAAATGATTGATACTTTCTGTGAGACTGCAGATGACTGTGATACAGTTTAGAACAAAAATCCTTCTCTCCTAAATCCCAGCTCTGTACCTTAACAACAGGACTGCTTTTTCTTTATCCTCTGAACTTACAAATCCTTCTTGCAGCATGCAATATTTTTTTCAGAAAATCTTTTCATTTTCTAGAAGGGCAAATACTAAAGGGTGGGCTGGCACCAATTTTCTTGTCTCTGTTTTACAAAAATCCATGTCACATGTTTGTAAGGAATATATCTTTTCGCTTTTTATACAGAAATACTTATTTTTCTTCTGCATGATTGCAAAATATTAATAATAGAGGAATAGACTATCTTGTACAGAATGGTTTAATTTTGAGTTAACTAGGACTTGCAGTTTCTTAAAAGTGACAGAAATCTTCAGTGCTCAGCAGACAACATGTCTAGGATGAGACTTGTTTGGTGCTTTTATTGCATAAGTAATTTCCATGAAGATCTCTGCCTTGAAACACACAAAATTAATATGAATAAGAGCATTGCAGCTCATTCCGCTCTTTAAATTATTTTACCAAAAGGGACAGCTCAAAGAGAGACCATTTCTTTTCAAGTCTATCAGTAGATGTTTATATGGAACATCTGGTGGTTTAGTAATGGTAGTATTTTATCTATTCTTTTTCTCTGTTCTGGATTCCTGGAGTAAGTAGAACAAGAACAATTAAAGCTTCTGTCTGAAAACAAAACCAGAAACCTAATGTATTACTAACACTAATTGTAAGTTTACATTATTTCAGAAAGAGAAATTAATTCTGCCTGCTTCCTCATTTAAATTTAGTCACCCAGGGACCACTCATGGCATTAGATACTGCTTTACCTGAGAAAGAAGCTTAGAATCTGGCTCAGAGTTCTTACTAGATTTATGTGATTTATTCTTGAGAACAGAAATAAGCTACACAGCAAAACATGAGCATATGTTTAAAGAAGTAGTTAGTACAATGCTGTGTATTTTAGACACCTCAGAAAATGTTGCAAATGATTTTGTGTGATTTTGTTCAAGCTCTTTCACCTACATTGTTTTTTAAATTGTGCATGCTGTATTCTGAACACTCCAAAAAGCACTAAGAACTTGGTTATACAAAATTTACTGCTACTGATGAACAACTTACTCATACAAATGACTATTTTTAGTTAGTGGCAATGCCACTACTCTCACCCAAATGCCTGTCAATGTGAGTAAGGGTTGCAAAAATCTAGTTCTATATCTTTATCTGAATTTTTTTTGTTTTCTGAAGGCTGATGCTACTCCCAAACAATGATAAATTAAAAAGGAGCAAAGCTATTAAAGACTGACAGTGTGAAACTAACGAAAGTATAGATTTTGCAATAATTAAGGTATCTTTCACTTCAGCAACTTTAAATAAACTTTAAGTAAAAGAGAGGCAGTCAAATGTATGCACAAACATTCCTCATTGGGTTGCCAAGCATCTGCTAGCACTGCAAACAACCTCCAGGGTTATAAAGTTATTTGCACAGGTTTATTGGTCACACTTCTACATCAAAAAGCTGCAGATTGCCTCTTGCCTGTCAGTATTAACAAGGCTGATTGCCAGAATGAAGTGAGCTTACAGACATCTAGCAGAGATGAGCACTTATTTATTATTTTTGATCTGCTTATTATATGAAAAGCTGTAATACCAGGTTCGACATTCTGATATATAATTTTTTCTCTGAAAGGTCTGTATCTCTTTTCAGCTTTCGTCTTCTCCTAACCAGCTTGCCAGTGTCTTTTAATGTTCTTTTATGTTAGGAAGACTAAACATGAATGCTGCTGTCTTCCTAAATATTTTTAGGTGGCATAATTTCCTTTCCAGGACCGGACAGCAGTATATAAATTTTACTCCAACTTTGAGATTTGAAGATTACTGTAAGTGGCAGGATAACACCAAAGCTTCTAGTCCTGTTGTTAAAATCCTGTTATTTTCATTTTTGCTTTTTATCTATTTAAGTTCTAATAGAGTATTGATCAGAAAATAAAAAATAAAAAGCAAAAAGCTTATTTATCTATCCATCTTCAGCTTTTCACATATCAGTAGTTATAGCAATCATAATGTCAGTTTTTCTCTACGTACTAAGAAAGGCTTTAAGAAACAAAAATATTAACAGTAATAAAACAATTTAAAATTTGTAATGCCTAAACCTTACTTCATATTGTATTTTGTAGTAATATGGATTCATAAATGAACTATGGGTGTTGATACTGCTTCCAATTGAAATCAGTTGCAAAATTCCTGTTAACTCTGGGAACAAGATAAGTACTTTGGCCTGACATTGACAGAAATATTATCCATATGCAGATGTTCTTGTGGTATTATTTTTATAATAGACTGGAACTTCTGGTGACATGAACACCCTCTGGATAGTGCTATATTGCTCATATAGAATAAAGCAACACTACTGCAGTCTTAAATAAATTTCATCAAGCAATTTATCAGCAAATATATAAATACTCACTTAAGAATCTGTAAATCCGAGGAGGGAAAGGCTAGGCACATCTGAACGCTTGTACTGGGAAGTAAAATATAGTTGTGCTTTGCCTGATAAAGGTGCATCTTTTGTGCTTTATTCCTTTTGACAACTACCCTATTTGCGCTAAACTTCTTATTGTTATTTTACACTGAATTCCAAATAGCTGTGTAGTGTGTAAGGTGTGTGGGAGTTGAGTAAGTGGGCTTGTATTTTTGTGGGAAAGCACTTTTCAGAAGAGCTTCTGTTTTTTTCCCTTCAGACTGTGCAATTGCATACTAAAGGAAGAGCTTCTGTTCTCTTACCCCCCTCTTTTTCCATCTAAATGTGGTACTGGGCCTCAGGAGGCCCATGAACACACAAAGCCTCCTACTGAGGCTGTCATTTGACTGACAGCAAAAAGCTTCTGGGGAGATGGACGGACATGAGTAGGTGGACATGTAAAAATAGAGGACTGAAAGATTAAATAAAAATAGACCAGAACCTCTGTGCTAAAGCAGAGCTGTTTATTGGACAATGTAAAATAACACCCCCCCCATTTAATTGTTTTTAATGTCAGGTTAACTATAAATGTTTGATCAGAGATATGTTAACTGCAGAAATACATTTAAGACTGTTTGTAAATATCCAAATATAATATTTTGGGATGTTATATAGTGAGAATAAATTGTAACCTGTAACACAGATTATTTTAACTAATCGTTTTTAAAAAACTTAAACGATATTGGAACTTATTTGTTTGTGTGCGCTCTTGTTTTCTAGGTTTAAGAACTGCTAAATAATTAAATTGTGGTTGATCTCCGTAAAGTAGACAAAAACAAACATTTAACATACTGTCATAATTATTCCAATCTGTGCTTCAAGTAAAAATGGTTTCACAGATTTGGGATGAGATTTAAGACAGGAGACAAATGAGGCAAATGTCTGCTTTACTAAGCTGTATTAAATTGGCCATTTAAATAGCGTAAACTTGATTATAGTGCAAACACTATTAGTCCCCCATCAAAATGGAATCATTTCTGATAGTGGGTTACTGTAATGTAACTAGGCAGGCTGACAGCAGAACAGATTGTTTTCTTAATGGGCAGTTAAAAAAATGTAACGGATCCCAACTGCTGTAACAAAATGTTAAGGGATAAATTCTGATGTCAATTTCCTGGTTGTAAATCTGGTAAAACTTTGGGACTGAGAGCAGAATTTGGTCCAAATGTCAATTACATGTGTTAGAGGTGAGATGAGTTTAGAATGGCAAGCAGTAAGGAAGCTGTGATATTGAAGAAAGTCTGAGGAAAAAAAAGTGGTTTTTGATGGAACTGTGAAGTTAATGTAGAGTATCTTTTTTTCGTTATTATTTAGAGTAGATTTGGAGTACCTCTTTTGTAATGTGTTGGCTTATTTTATATGAAAATCTATCATTCTAACAAATAACAATCATATTATAAAATGATTTTAGGTGATTAAGAAAAACATCATTATGTAGCAGAGAATGATTTCTTTGACAAGATAAAAAAGTCTGAGTTTTGTTGTCATTGGGAGGAGGTTTTTCCCCTCCCCCCACCCCCAGATAGTTTTCATTGATTTAGTGTGGATTCTGGATGTATCAAAGGTAAGATAATAGAACTACTCAGACTACTTTAATCAAACATTGCCTGTATTTTTGTGTAAATACTCCAAAAGGAGCCAATCCTCTCTGCTTTCCACTCCCACCCTCCCTGCCCCCCATTAGGTTAAGAAATCCTGTGGATAATTAAGCTTGGGAACCATAACATTTTAGCAGTTGCATCGACTTTTTTCAAAGCTCCAGACACTATTAAAACAGCCACTTAAAGGATTAATTTTCTACTGAAAGGAAGGAAGGCAGTATCATTCCAGAATTATCTTTGGGGTACTGCTAGAGGATGTTCCAAAATTAATGTGTGATGCAAAGGTAAATAATGTGGACTCCTGATGATGATCATTTTAATGCAAAGACACATATTTTTAAAAATAGCTGTTTTAAAATAGCACTGATTAATGGTTTAACTGGATCCTAAGCAAAACAAACAAAAATATTACCATGTGTCTATGCAAAAAGTAATATTAAAATTGTATTTACAATATTACTTGCAGATTACTGAATGTGGAAAAAATAGCTGTATTTAATTTAGTGATAAAATAACTACTGGTTCTATGATTTTTTTCTTGTATTTACACAATCCTGACAAAAACTTTAAAAACTGGGGCAATATTTGCCTTACCTGTGTAGCATCTGTGGGGCTTTCTGAATAAATTACAGTTAATACAGCAACATTTTTTTACATCAAACACAAAATTTTTTTTGAAAGTCTGGTCTTAATCTATTAAAGCCAGGATATTTAGAATAAAGTTAAGGACCTGATTTTGCGCCTTTCCCTGGCAAATTCTGTGTTAAGGGGATCAAGCTTTGAGCCTATTTTGCATTTGATGTGTATCCAAAATTCCTATCAAATTCAAATTAAGTTTTGAGTGTTCAAAGACTCTGAGTGTTCAGGAGAAGTGAAATCCTGGCCCCATTGAAGTCGGCAGAAGTTTTATCATTGACTTCAATGGGACAGGATTTCACCACAGCCTTGTTTGGGATTCAGACCATTAAATGTAGGTATTACAGCTCAGATGGGGCTTGATTCTGCCAAGTTCTAATGCTATATAGAGGGGATATAGTCCTATGGAGTGTCATTGAAAACAGGAGTGGCAGTATCATCTATTGCTCCTAGGGTTCATGAGCAGAGGATATAAAAGGCCAGATTCTTCATTCCACATGTATTCCTAACTCTTATTTACTCTACTGGGATTGGGTCCAAAGCCTCTAATATCTAGGTTCGGAGAGCAAGTTAAAGATGGAATTACAGCAGATCTTAAACCTTAAACAAACACTGAATATTTTAAGTGTTTCTTTAATCTTAAATTATTTCTTTAAGATGCAAGTCAGCAAAGGAATCGAGTACCTCCTAAACCAAGCACTCTTCAGTGAAAAATAAGGATGTTTCGCTCTTGCAGCAACAGGACCCTAATTAGCTAGTGGTCCTGTATCATCTTAAAACAGAAAAGCAATATATGCTAGTATTTGTTGTTATTTAAAGACTTGCCACACAATTTGTGTTTAATCACAGTTTATACATACAGGTTTTAGCTGTATTGTATAAGTGATCATGCTGGCATAAATCATTGTGAGATTTTTCTCATGTTCTGTTTGAAAAGAAAGGAAATGTTTCCACTCAAGAACAGGATTTCTGACACTTAAGATATACTATTTAAGAAATGTTTACTACAAATTCAAAAAAATTAAATGCATATAGATTTTTTTAAAGAAACAAAACAGACTTTATGTAAAATAAAATCTGTAAATGCATTTTTTAAAGTCTTATGGTCAAGATTTTCTAAGCAGTACAGGGACTTAGCTACATCTCTCTCTGCACTGTTGTGAAAATGCCATCCTATTTCATTTTTACTTTGTGCATGAGAGTTCTGAATCTATTGGAAAAAAAAGGGAAGGATGTTGTTTTATGTTTGTGTATGCATGTGCATGTGTCTTCATGCATGCGCCTTTATGGATCTAACTACTGCGATTCAATAATGTAAATTAATGATCGAGAAAGGTTTTTAAAAAAATGAATGTTTTCTTATAGGGCATAACATTTTCAAAGTTATGTCTGTCCTTCCAGTGAGTATTTACAGACTTAGATTCACAAAGTATTTGTCTGCTATGGGGCTTTTTAAAAGGAAAAGAAAAACCTGATTGCATGTGACTGAGAAGGATGCTCTCATTTGAGGCCATTTCAATAGGAAAAGTTTACTTTAATATTCAGAGCACATCATCCAAAGGGGGGAAAAATCATTACTACAGTTTTAGTGTTTTTTTTTGTATCCCTCCTTCCTCAAACTGATGCCCATAGGCATAAAATATTTCCATTTGCATCGAACACTGAGGGCCTCATTCTCTAGTCTTTTACTCAGGCCAAATTCCCATTGAGTGGGGATCAAGCCCAGCGTTAACAACATGCCTAAAAAAAATAAAGAACATTTAAGGGGATTTTGCCCAAGTCATGTCACGAAGACTTACTTCTGCAATAATGGGCATACCCAAGTAGGAAGCAGGGGCGAAGCTCTTAAGAAATACCTGTCAGGGCCAAGGAAGAGAATCAATGTGTGGAGGGTTGATTTAGCAGCATCCAGACAACAGAAAGAAGCTCAGCACCGGCAGAGAACCCGCCCCCCAATTAAGGAGCCTGGAGTTTAGCACTGAAAGCCTCCGATTTTAGCGCCCGGGTCAATCCCTCTCGATTGAGGCAATCCTGTTTTTTTACATCTTCTTTTCATTGCACGGGAGGGCGAGCACATCCATCCGCAAGCAACGAGAGGAAGCTGCTGCCTTCTCTCTTATTAACTTGTCACGTCCGAGGGGCTCGCCCGCGCCTCCGCGTACGAGCGAGGAGCCCCGAGCGCGCGGCGCGGGGACCTGTCGCCCCTACCCAGCGCCAGAGAAGCCGCAGCCCCGCGCTCAGGCCGCCCCAGCACGGGAGTTTCCCTCTCCTCCGCCACCAGCCCGCCAGCCTCGACGCTGCAGGGGTGCACTCCGCTTGCGTGTGAGGAAGGCACAAGTCATCCCCGCCCGCGGAGAAGCGGCAGGTCGCGGAGCAAGCTGCGCGGAGCCGAGCGCCCGCAGCGCCACTCTCCCGAGTGATTTAGCCGCAAACCCCTTTCCCACCCGTCGCCGCCGCCGCCTTCTCACGCAGGCCGCGCTCCGGCCCCGCGCGGTGGCGCTGTTGCTTTGTCTTGGGATCGGCGGAGCCCGGCGCGGCGCAGCACGCGGCCGGGCGGGACCCCCAGCGCTTCCCGCGCGAGCCGCGGGGAACACCGG
>NW_017728995.1:51528428-51531126 GCF_001723915.1 Gavialis gangeticus
CGGGACCCCGCGGGGCGACGAGGCGGGCACGGCCCCCCCCAGCTTGCGGCACTGTCTGCCTGAGGCGCCCCCGGCGGAGCCGGAGAGGGGCCGGGCGCTGTCCCGGGACGGGTCAGGTGCTGCTCCCGCCTGTCCCCGGAGGTCGGAACCGCTCCGTGCGGAGCCGGTCCCTGAGCCTGTCCCAGCTGCCGCCGCCAAGTAGGTGTGGGTGCGGACCGGGTCGTGCCCCGCCGCCGCCTCCCCCAGCCCCGGGGTTGCCTTTGTTTCCGCGCCCCGACGCGAGCCCGCAGGACGCCGGGGGGCGAGGAGTCCCAGCCCGCCTCGGCCTGCCCCTGCCCTGCGCCCCTCTGTCCGGGCCGGGTGGCGAGGTGACCGGGCTGGCCCCTCACCTAGGTTTGGGCTGGTCAGACTGCTGGGCTGGCCCCTGTGGCAAGTGGGGTTCGTCTGCCTTGAGCACTTTGCTTCAGGCTGGCTCTTATAAATTAGTGGTTTTTTCCTCCGGGGGGTGGTGGGACTGCAAGGGAAAGGGGTTTCTGGGTCTTTCTCTGCTGGTTTAGTACACTTTATGCTAGGAGTAAATGATCCTCGCACAGCCCCAGAGCTTGCTCCCTTGACTGGGATTCCAGAGAGGTGCAAGGCGCTTCAGGCTTGGGCTGCTGGGTATTTAAAATAGCCTCGTCCGTACTTTTGTTGTTGTTCTTGCACCTAGGATTGGGTCCCTGGCTTCCTGCATGTGTGTGGCTAGAGAAGGGGAAGCAGGCTGACCTCAAAACATGTTGGAGGAAGCAAAGGTGTTTTTCTTCAAGGGCAGGAAAGCATCTCAATTGCAAGAATGTGTTATCTGCAGCGCTTGTGATGGCTCAGATATGCCGCAGGGCCCTGCGTCTGCCCTGGATATCATGGTTCCCTCCTTTTTTAAAAATATTGACATGAGTATTGTAAATGGTAGTAGCAAACAGAAGGAACAAAGGTGTTCATTTTGCCTTGGAAGGAATCCCTTTGAAAATCACTTGCAGCTCCACCATGCTGAAGAGGGTAGAAATGTGTGATAATGCCAAATCTTAATAAACTACATTGCTAACCTTTGCCGCTGTGTAGTCACCTGTGTAAGGGACCGTATCAAATGGAAATAGTAATTTTTGTATATGATCTGAGAGCTTTTTTTCCCCAGTGTGGCTAATATCTTTTGGGGGTTTTTTTAGTTGGGAATGATTTTTTTATAACGGGTGGGTGTTGGTGAGGGAGGCCCCAAGTGTCTTAAAACACTGTCCTCAGAATAAATTTTTAAGGTACTGTAAATGAAATGCATCTCAAGCTTAAAGCTAAGAAAAGATAAAGTCAATAAAGATATTGAAGTAAAACATTTAAACCAAAACTTTTTTTTTTCTTTTCAAATGTTGGATATGATCTCACTGCACATATGGAAACACTTGGGTAAATACTTTTACTCACATTAACTTTTTTGGCAACTGAAAATTTAATTTATTTTATTTCTGCCTTCCTGCAGTTACCCTGTTGGATTCCAGATCAGTTCAGGGAGAACTCGGGTGGATAGCGAGTCCTTTGGAAGGAGGGGTAAGTTCTAAATTGCTATCTGATCAAAAGGGTAAAAGGGAGTGATTAGTAAGTTTCTGGAGAGTCCTAATGGCTCGATTATTGTTGATTTGTGGTGAGGAGGTCAGGTTTCTTCCATGGCCTAAGAAGTGAATTATGCTTTGTTGGAGAAACCCTATACTCCCTTTGGATAGTTCTGTCATGGAAGAACTGGAAACCAAAAGGGCAGAAAAGAGGTTTCAAAATTAGGAGATTGGTTGAGGCACGGACTTAGATGCCTATTTAAAACTGAAATAATACTAACAAGAAATGTGATATGGCTACCAAACTGGAATCTTACCTCTAATTGTTATAGCTATGGACAGTCTTGACAGAGCTACATTCAGAGCAATTGCTGGTCTATTTCTAGACTAAGAGGTGGGAATCAATACTTAAGGTGGACCTTTCTGATGGTGTGAAGGGACAGTAGTGAAACAAATTCATTTCAGAGTATAAACATCCTACGTTTTGGTCTCTGGACAGATGAACCTCAGTTGATAGGGTCATCTCTCATATGCTGTGTTAGCCATCTGAATTACAGTCAAGAATCTTTCTAAAGAGATAAAACAATAGCTTATTTAGTTTACTGCTGATTGTCAAAGAGGTTCACAGGTCTAGGGGGGTAGGCAGGCTTCTGCTTAATCATCTCTATGCAAACCTTTCTTGATAATTCTACAAATTATTTGTAAGTAAAACCTGCTGCCGCCAATGTGAATCCAATCCTGAAAGGTGCTTAGCACCTCTTGTGAGGAACTTATGAGAACATCCAACTTCCACTGATGATAGTGAGAGTTGATGGCTAGCCCGGCTTTTGCAGGATGATACAAGGGCCTTGTTCTTCATTAAACTGCTCAAAATAAACAGTTTAAGAAATCTTTCAGCAATGTGTACCCTACTTCTGTTAAATTTAAAATACCTTCAAATACCTTAACATTTTCTACCTTTCCAGAATTAAAACATTAAAAATTGGGGGTAGGAGGGAAAGAAGAGGAAACGAGACAGTAGTAAACAGAATTTGAGGCTGCTTTATTGTAAGTATGCATTATGCACAAGCCTTGAATGAACCCTAACATGGGGACAATGGGGAATTGGTTTGCCTCCATTG
>NW_017728995.1:51536126-51543042 GCF_001723915.1 Gavialis gangeticus
ACTTCTGTTAAATTTAAAATACCTTCAAATACCTTAACATTTTCTACCTTTCCAGAATTAAAACATTAAAAATTGGGGGTAGGAGGGAAAGAAGAGGAAACGAGACAGTAGTAAACAGAATTTGAGGCTGCTTTATTGTAAGTATGCATTATGCACAAGCCTTGAATGAACCCTAACATGGGGACAATGGGGAATTGGTTTGCCTCCATTGCTGTTTGCCTGAATTTGACTGCAGTTCAAGCTGTGCACTGTGTCTAAGCACACTACGCTACAGTGTCCCCCAAACCATTTTAAAGGGGTAGCAAGTGATTGGCAGGCCTCTGGCAGTGTTAGAGAGCACACATTCACTGCTGATTGCAGTCAATTGCCCTCATCTTTTGACAGTGGGGAAAAGGTACAGCTTTATCTTATTGAGAGTCAGGCCTCCTTGTTAATCCTACACCCTGCAAAGGTCAGAGATTCAGACTGTCTCTTTTATGCTTTGCCAAGAGATACCTACACTGCAGATTAAAACATAGCAAAGCTTTAATAAGTCAACAGCAGAATTGATGACCAAAGGAGACCTGTATATTATTAATAGTTTTAATGTGTTATATTCTCCCTCTTGTTCCTTGAGTGATCTCTCAAGCTTGAGAAGGTGATGCATACTGCTTTTTGTATATGTGACTAGTTTTAATAAACCTGCATATGTGTGTTCTATTTTTAAGCTGCTAGTGAAAAATTTAAAAGTACATGTTCTCTCTTATGTGGCTGGCTTATTTCAAAGCAGCAGAAAAGAACTATTTCCCACCCCTCTTTTTCATTAAAAGAACCCCTGAAGTTCTATCCTTTAGTGGTGGCTTGTTTTCTTTTTAACTGCGTGTAGCATTCTTGTATGTAACAAAAGACTGTTTTCTAGATTTATAACAGGCATCTCTCTAGGTGTGAAGCATTTTGTATGAATATGAAATTTGGAGATAAAAATACGTTTTTACCAGTGACTAAAACTAGCCAAATATATAGTAGCCCCCAAGGAATCTGTGTATTGCATTGTAAATGTAATTAATGGTTTGCCCTTTAAATTTCACAGTTGAAAGGGTGGTTTTGTCTGGAATGCTTTACTTTGCCTCATTCAACCATGGGAAGAGTTGGATTATAAAAGTTAATTTTAGCTGCAAGGAAAAAAAAAAATTTTAGCTGCAAGGAAAAAAAAAAGATTTTCTTTATACATTTAGAGTCACTGGAAATTCAGAGCTCTGGTTTTTGGCTCCTGGTTATGGAGGAGACGCTTTGTTTATATAAAATGGATGTAAATTTAACAAATTTTGAAGGGGTTGGGGCTTTGTTTTTTAAAGTGAAGCTCAAGATCTCAGTGAGGTCCTGATCCAAAGCCTTTTGTGTTTTTGATGGTGCTCTTTCTATCAACTACTGCAGGCTTTGGATCTGGTCCTGTCACTGCATCAACTGTCATGTAAACGCAGTAAAGGAAATCCCATTGACAAGTATTATTTTCCTCCCCTCCTCTCTCTCTCTCCCCTTTCTTCCATACCCAGTAGTAGTAAGACAATTGGAGGATAAAGAGAATAGAAAGGGATGGATTGTAAAGGCAGGATTTAAACTCCAAGCTGGTTCCATGGCAGCTGTACATTTTAAAGAACTTTGTCTAGTTACTAACACAGTGTTAAATCGCACATCAAAAGATAACTTTCAAGTTTTTTCCCTTTTCCGTAATATAACACACTGGCTATTGATTCTCTCTTCCTCTTCCCCAACCTTCTTTTTTTAATTTGTAGGTATCTCTAGGCAATAAACTAAAACGTTATTCTCTCTGTTTCTGGTGACTCATGGGGCTAACTGCCATAGTCTGTAAACAGATTCAACTATACTGTAGTCTTTTTTTTTTTTTTTTTTAACTAAAGAGCACTTGCAGAAGAACAATCCTTTCTGAAAAGAATGCAGCATACTATGTGCAGAGCCCCATATTGTTAAGAACATTTCCATTTATCAAAGCAAAGGCTTCAGGAGTTTTCAAAAACATTTCTAGGAAGCCTCTTGAAAGTTACATTTATAACAATTTTGGAAGCATCATTTTCACATGCTTCATTGTCTGACTTGGAATCCCAGATTCATATTCTCTCTCTCTGGGGAACTGTGATGTTTGTGTTTTTTTTTTTTGTTTGTTTGTTTTTTAAAAAAACAAAAAGACAGCTAATGCTGCTTTCTTTTCTGCATCATATGATTTATAATAATTTTTCTTTAATACTTTTTTTTCTAGAGCTGCTATTCATCATTTTCTTTCTTTTTAAGATAAATTCATCCTATTTTTCTGAAAGTCTGGTTGACATACAGGAGGCTGTATGCCTTTCCCCATAGTTACCTTGGGGACTGAATTTGGCCTTGTACAATAGTTGTATTGCTTCTTAATTTTATTTCATTTTATTTTTTAATTCTACCATTTCCTTTTCATTTTGAGAAGAAAATGCTCAAATTTGATCTAGGGAATAAGAGATTTAAAGCATGTCACAATTGGGGGTTTAGTAGACTATAAATTTAACTACCCTTTTTCCTGAGTTTTATAACTACAGGATGTCATGAAAATAAATATAAAAGGGGGAAAAGGACTTAAGTTTATTGGGAAGTAGAGTTCTGGGATCTTAATTAAATGACAATATATTCTTCTTATCCCATTTTACCCCCCGTCTTTAATATTCTGTATGTGAATGTCTAGCCGCAGTGAAGCCTAACTGCTTTCAGTGGAGCTAGAATTTTACCCTGGAACTTGGCAAAAATGCTCAGCAGGAACTTTTACCTTGGAGTACACATAATGAATATTGTTTTTGTAAATGAATTTGTACCACTATCATTCCAAAAAAGATAATATAATGGGTAAACTTTGGTGGAAGCATATAGAAATAGGTACTGAGAGCTTAGAGAGAGTGAAGAGCGATTGACTCAAGGGAATGGTGTAGGTGGGGACTCTGGAAAATGGATGCAGTTTTAACATACAGGGACTCAGTATGTGGTGTCTTATTTTTGTTGTTGGTGGCTTTTTTTTTTTTAATTTTGTACCCAGGGGTATGTTTATCAGCCCAGCCCACTTTCAACTTGCAGTTGAAAGTATCTGACTAGTTGGGTTCAGGTACTCGGTAATATATGTGACTTGATCTAATGGCTTTTTCTGTAAATGGAAACAAGTCTGCATGCCACCAATAAAAGAATGGATTAATTATTTGGTGAAGCTCTGATGTACTTAACATTGATGTATTTTTCTACCCTCTCTAATTCTTCACAGTGGGAGGAAGTAAGCATTATGGATGAGAAAAACACTCCAATCCGCACCTATCAAGTCTGCAATGTGATGGAGCCCAGTCAGAACAATTGGTTACGAACTGATTGGATTCCCCGTGAGGGGGCTCAGCGGGTATATATTGAAATTAAGTTCACACTAAGAGACTGTAATAGCCTGCCAGGTGTCATGGGAACGTGCAAAGAGACTTTTAACCTCTACTACTATGAATCCAACAATGATAAGGAGCGTTATATCCGAGAGAGCCAGTTTGCCAAGATTGATACTATTGCTGCTGATGAAAGTTTCACCCAGGTGGACATCGGTGATCGGATCATGAAGCTGAACACGGAAATCCGTGATGTGGGGCCACTAAGCAAAAAAGGGTTTTACCTGGCTTTTCAGGATGTAGGTGCTTGCATTGCTTTGGTGTCTGTTCGTGTTTTTTACAAGAAGTGTCCATTGACAGTTCGCAACCTGGCTCAGTTTCCGGACACCATCACCGGGGCTGATACGTCCTCTCTGGTAGAGGTTCGTGGTTCCTGTGTCAACAACTCGGAAGAGAAGGATGTGCCAAAAATGTACTGTGGGGCAGATGGTGAATGGCTGGTACCCATTGGCAACTGTCTGTGCAATGCTGGGTATGAAGAGCATAATGGGGAATGCCAAGGTAGGAGCAGCCGTGTTGTACTTTTCATTAGCGCTTAGTGCACATAATTGAATTGGAGATAAGAGTAAGTGGACTAAAGCCAGTAATTAGTAGCTCCTGGGGGATGCAGTGGGATGGAGGGGTCTAATGAGAGAGTCCAATAGCTCCAGGTGGCAAAGCTAAGAAGTATAATACTGACACAACAAATGATGCTGCCATAATCACCAGAAGGCAAAAGACATTTGCTAACAGGCACTTAAATTTGAATTGGCTTGGGAGTAGCCACTGAAACTTTGAATGAACACACAAGTTATGTACTTGAGCCATCATCATTTTAAAGGGACAAAATCTCTCTCTCTCTCGCTCTCTCCCTCCCGCTACCTTTTTTTTTTTTTTTTCTCTCAAGGAGATTTTAAATGCAGAGAATGCTGCGTTCTGCCAGAGAAAAAGATAAAACGCACTTTTTTTTTTTAAGGAGTTCAGCCATAAAACAGGGAAACAAAGTGAGACGCAATATAGTGTGGTTTGATTATTTTAATTTTATTTAGGAAATGTAATTTTTTTGGTGTTTTACTCTGTGTATTTTTGCACTAAACAACCCTTTGATATTTGACATTACTGCCTTTGTCCAAATACTTTCATTTCTCAGAGGGTCTCTGTTGTCTTTACAATAAAGGTGCTAGGGTACTCTTAGAAATGCTAAAAGTCTTTTCCTTCTACCCTGCGTGCTGCAGAATTAGGATTAAAGTTTTATATAAAAGGAAGATTATTCCTCTCTCCCCTTCAAGGTTCTACCATTGCATAAGCAAACCATTAGGGGCTACATCTTCCCAACTTTTGCCTATGTGAGACTAAATAATGATTAGTCTAAATAGTCTTTTAATGGCTAATTGCACAGATTAATGGGTCTAATTCCACCATGGGGGTGCACAGCTGTTTCAAGGATTTTGCCCCAAGATTTTCATTGAGGCACTCTGGAAAGTTGGTTTTGGTCTTAGTGGCCTCCTTTCTGTTTAAGGCATCTTTTCTTTTTCTGAAGGAAAATTCAATGTCTTGTTGCTGTGCCTGAGAATGATATAGCAACATGACCAGCTGATGGCTGCTTTTCTGGACCAGTTTGGAGAACTGCATCCTTCTATTCCTCTCCCACCTCTGCTCACCCCCACCCCCCTACTTTCCCAAACCTTCTTAAAATTCCAGTTGAAATTGGCTGTAAATCTTCATTTAAAATAATGTGAAATTCACTTTTATGCATTGCAATTAACAGTTGGCATCAAAGCAGAGCTGAAACACAAGCGTCTGTGTTCGTTTTAGCATTTTTGTTAGATGGAGAAAATGTAAGCGTGTCATATCATCAACACAATTACAATGGGCTGGAGTGAGAATTGAAAAATGAATAGCACAATGACAGGGCACCTTATTTAAAGTAAATTATTCTGTCTTGGAACCCTGAGAGACAGAAACTTGGAAATTTTTGTGCCTCAAACACAGGAGCACATGGATGTTATGCTGTGGGCACTGTTTAGGACAGCCATCAGGTGAAGAGACTCTTTTATTATTTTTTCAAATGGCCAGTAACTTCTAGGCAATGCTTCTTGACACTTCTACAGTCCAAATCATGAGTGGACGAAGTGAATGGAAGAAGGCATCTTGGTTTGTTGTATGGAGATTATGGAGTGGTTCTTTTATAGGACTACTGGGTCAGTACAGGGTCACATTGATTGATGCAGCTCTAACGCTTTTCTTAGCCACTGGCCCAGACGTGATGAGCTAATTGCATGACAAATGCTGCGTTGTTCCTGGGAAGTCACTCGAGAGGTTTTACTGGTGGGCAGTACAGATGGTGAAGCTCTTTTATTTTATTTTTTTGGAATGGACCTTGGGAATGAATGTTTCCAGTCAGATTACCTATAAACTCAGCTAGACCCATGCAAGTTGGACTTGAGAAACCTGACTATCCATTTCCCTAGTTAAAGAGAAATCTGATGAGGTCATATCTGAAAGAGAGAAAGAAACCTTTGTCTACTAGGTCCTCCAATGTAAAGCTAGCCTGTTCAAGTTCTTTTTCAAAGGATGCAAGCCAACAAGTAATTTTGAATAGTTAAAACCATTTCATCAGTGGTTATTTGTGGTTTCCTTTTTAACATTGCCATTTCCCAAACCAGAGTAGTTTACCAAGAAGTTCCTTTTAATTCATGAAGTTTACTGCAAGTTCACAATTCATTCTCTGATGGTTTTCACTAAGGCTAAGTTTGTAACAATCTGGCTTCTTGACATGGTTGCACAGCGTTTCCCTTTTACCTGTTTCACTTAACTTAGAGTTCAGTACATTTTGCTGTAGGTTTTCTGCAGTGATAAAGGTTAGGATTCCCACAGGTTTGAGGGAATGGTAAAGGGAAGAAAAATCTCTTAAGTCTGCAGAAAACTATAAAAGGATACCAGTTTAGGACTTGAACACAGTGAGCAGGTTCCACCCCCAGTTGTCTTTCATTGGATTGACTGTGGCAGGGCAGATACAAGAGAAGGTTAGAGATCATCCGTTTCCTCATCCATCTTCCTCTTGTGATCTTGAGGTCAGAGTTAAGATTAAGACCTTAATTGTTTGATTAAAGGCTTGATGGCACAAATAGTCTGGGCTAGTGTGGGACTTAAGACATCCTTGTTGTGGGATCTAATGCTGGTCATTTCTGGAAGACTTTAGGACTTTAGGACAGAAGTATACTTCCTCAATTCTCACCTCCAACACTGTGTGCTAATAGAGTCCAAGAATGAGCAGGTATGTCAGAATTTAAAAGATGGTGCTCCAAAAGCAGTGGCAAGTTCATTCCAGCTTCTGACATTAAATAACATGTTTCTGAACTTACTTTTTTTTCTGGTTTTGATTGGAGGTGGGGAGGGGAGGAAAATGTGTGAAGCAGTTCCTCTGTCAAGGAGAACATGCGGTTGACACTTAGAAGCAGTTTGACTTTGAGTAAATTGTGCTGAGAATAGGTCAGCAGAAG
>NW_017728995.1:51543256-51554475 GCF_001723915.1 Gavialis gangeticus
CCCACCCAAACCCCAATCCCAAAAAAAATGTTGCTACTCTTTCTGTATTTGTGTATATATTTAAAAACTTCCATCCACTGTGGAGCTCATGATAATTGGTCACCTGTCAAAATCAAGGTTTGGAAGTGAAAAATAACATCTTAAACTGTATTTGAAATCAGGATGTTTTCCAGATGCTGTGCTGTACTGTACATAACTGTGATTTTTTTTTTTTATACTTAAAAAAAAGTTTGGAACAGTCATTCTCTACTGATGGTAGGGGCTGCAGCTTTAACTTATCAAATTTTTCATTAATGGCTAGTGCTTTAAAAAGAAAGCACAGGGAATATTGTTAATGAAACATGAAATGACCTTATCTAGTGACATATATCTCAAGACCAAAGTAATTACTGCTTTAGGGCACAGTAAGGCCATGACTTTCTTTTTAACTTGAATGTATCACTGTGACTTAAATTATTTTGTTACACATTGATACAGTATGGTTTGGATTTAGTTACTTGATTTCCTAATTGCAATAAAATGCTGGTCTTGTGTGCAAAAATAATAAAGAAAAAAGAAAAGTGAACGGGGGGGGAGATTAGAGAAGTAATAGGCTGTAACTGATTGTGGTGATTCTGATGCTGTGAGATTACAAATGTTGATTTTTAGACCTGCCATTTAGCAAAAACGTGTGATAATCAAGATTTTCATATGGAAGTTATAAGAATTAACTGCTCTTGTCTTCAGAATGCACAAAAGGAAGGGTATATAAGTGTGTGTAAACTGTGCGATTGGCAGAAAATCCAGCCCCACTGAAACCATTCTGAATGGCAGTTTTATATCCTGGCTGCTTGGAACTTCCCTTCTTTAATAATAGCATCTTGAAAAAAGTAATAATTTGAATATGATTACCTTTTTATCTCTGTAGCTTTGAAGAAATGAGTGTGATCATTGAGAAGAGCAATTCATTTTTGTCAGAAGAGCAGAGTTTAATTATTTGTTTGGTTAGCTTGTATGTGTGTTCTTGTTTGTTTCCCTGTATTGATTGCATTTTCTTTTGTCAAGGTCACAATACCATAGGTGCATATTCTTGTTATATAAAGGGTAAGCACTGGGATTACCCTAGAAAGGCAGATTTGAGCTTGCTTACTATTTGCCAAGCTGTTCAGTTTTGGCAACAGAAAAAACAAAGAACTAACAGCATTAACATGGTAGGGTTTAACAGACTTGTGAAGACAGAAGCTTCTTGGAGGGGTGGGGGGTGTGGAGCAGAGGAGTTGTGCCGAGGCACAATCTGTTTGAACCAGACTAATTAAGAGTTTTTCATCTATGAAATAAGTGATATGGCTGTGTTCTGCATTAGCAGAACCTGTCACATCCTACAGGGATAGTTCTTGAAAGGACTTTGTATCACACAGTGTGCTGCAAAATCACCACTTAAATATCATACAGACTTGGAAAAAAATTCCCCTTTAGCTATGTAGCTAAAAGGTCCTCAAATAATGGTCCCTTTAGACTCTTCCTTGGAGCAAATTTTGGGATTGCTTCCATCAGAATCTGACAGCTTCTCTTGATTCATTCAAGACTATCGGGCCCTTTCATTGTTAGTGAAAAGGGAGATCAGCAAATTATGCTAATCGAAACCAAATGAAAAATGATTCATGACTACAGGACTTCATAGCATCTTTGGCAGTTTATTGTAAACTTAAGGTAAAAATCTCTCCCTTCACGCCTCCCCAAACTTGCGTGATATGTGATAAGACCTAGACTTACAGATTTTGGCCACTTATGAATTATTTATATGTCTGATAACATGATCCAGTGATCTTGGATCTTTTATTGCAACTGTAAAGAGAAATGATTAAGAGAAAAAAAGTTCAGCTATATACTTCTCTTTTTTTGAGAGTACTTGTTTTTCTTCCCCTTCTCCCTCACATTTCTCCCTGACATTGGGATAAATATCTCTTTTCAATTCATCCCATTATGTGCTCCTTTTGATGTGGTGTGTGTGGTTGGTTCTTTGTTTTTCTTTTGTGGGGGAGGGAGCAGGTGAGGTCACAGTTTCATGAATTGGAGACCATTAACACTTCCATGACTAAATGGATGTTTTATGAATATTCAGAGTGTGTTTCACCTCCCTGGGAAGAAAACATGTTGGTTCCCTTCTCTTCACTTCCATTGGAGACTAGGAAAGTTTCCTTGTGAATGGGGATTGTCAGCTATCTGGCCAGTTTGCTTTTGCATGCAGCAGATTCCTCATTTGCATATTTTGTATATACCCTCATGCAAAGTAGCACACCCATTTCACAAAGGAGGTAAGAGCTTCCTTTGGAAACCTCAGCCAAAATCTCCTTCTGTTTATGCAGAGCTCAAAGACTTGGATTTCATGCAAATTAATTCTGTTTTTTATTTAAATTCTTTGTTTAAGAGCTACAAAATGCAATATTTGCACAGTGTTCCTTTTGTATCCCAGCTCTCTTCTTTTATGGATATGGCTGGCTGGCACTCCTTTCTCTTTTACCCTAAATGCTGAGGCCTGGTTGCTCACTTCAAGTTGACATGTGGGAAAGTGCTCCGCTCTAGTGAAACTCTTTAGCTTGTTTGTAAAATGATTACTTTAGGTGCAAATTGTACCAATGTTTCTAGTGTCATGAAGAGATGAAGGCTGTTGAATACTATTTACTCAAGATGTTTATAGGTGACCACAATGGTACTTTCGTACCTACATCCTCCAAGGGAAATGACTAACTCCAGGAAGTGAACCCCCCACCCCACTAAATAAGCTTGAAGTTTTGTGCGTGAATTTGAATGGTACTCAAAGGGGCCAGTTCAGCCCTGGTATAATTTCATGACTTAAATGGAATTGGCCAGAACTCTCTTTTGGGACATGAGGAAAAGTCACAGTTTAGTGCTAGGGCAAATATGCACAAATTAAACTGCTATATGTGATTATCAAGAGAAAATTATCATTTTTTGAAGATACTTTCCATATTTAATTCTCCAGTTGTAGATTCCCCCCCCAATATTTTTTGGTTTAAGTGGCTTTTATTTATTTATTTTCTTAAATTGCCTTTGGCCTGAAGTTGGGTAAAGCTGAGGCTCATTAAATACTCCCAAAACACAGGCTTGTTTGGGAAGGACTTGTTGAAAGGTTTATTGATCTTAAGTCGGAACACGTGCTGAATGTATGTACTGTATCTTTTTGTGTGCGCGTGTACTGTTTTTTCCATTTTGTCTTGTAAATAAGTGGTATGAAATTAGGACCATGGCCACATTAAGGCTACATTCTGTAAATGAATTGGAAAAGGAAAGATTTCTTGTTCTTTGCAAATACAAATTCACAAAGTTTTTGATAACCAGTTAGTGTTTAACTTGAAGCTAATTTCACAGGGCAGTAAACTTCACAGTGTCAAACAGCATACCATAATTAGGCTGAGGGAAGGCTCTTTTAGAACAACAAAGAAATGTGTAAAAGTTTCTTTTTGCCCAAAAGGATTCTTAAGAAAATAAGACACTTGTTCAAAATACAGTACAAATGGACTACTGATGTAAATAATACTTTCAGGTACTCTTCATTTGGTTTTTGGCATGGGTAGTCATGAGGAGGAAAACTTAAATTCTGGATAGGTTCAGAATAGTATTTGCTTTCTGGTAACGCCCAAGAAGGGCCCTCAGAATGAGATAAGGACTTTATTTTATGTGTTTATAATATCGCCCTGTGTCAAAGAGCATCCAAGCTAAATAGACAAGGTGGACCAAGGATGAGACCAGGAAAAATGGAGAAGCACTATTAAACACTGATAGATCTTTCTCTTTCTCTCATCACAAAGAGGTTGAGCCTGTAACCAAGCTGAGCAGTGAATCTAGCCCAGGGACACTTGACTTGGACTTGACAGCTAGTAGACAGTACAGCATTTTGCTGACATTAGATATTTTGATTAAAAAGTGTGAAGAGACCAGGGCCATCCTTCCCTCCAACTGATCTACCCTCAAAGGTGATCCTAGTAATCACTTTCTAATAAGGTACAGATCTGAGTAACTACCATTTGAACTAAATCAAGTGATTAATTTTAATTTGCATGTGTGAATATTTTACGGAGCCCCAGTACAAAGCTGTAGTACAGTGTCTTAATTACCCAGATAATCCTGTTTGCTTGTATTTTTAAACTATGAAGTGCTGGGTAATTATTCAATTCTTAATAGAAGGCAAATGGCAATGTAAACAATAATTAGGATGTTAGACTAATGCGCTTCAAAGCAAATTGGATTTTTTCATACTGTTCAGCATGAAGTCCCATAAAGCTAACAATTTAGTGACAAGGAAGCAAGTTCCATTTTGTTCATATTTTATGGTGTTATCTCTTCATGCCTTGTTTCTGTGAATAAGTTTGCCCCAACAAAACTGCCTGCTCCAAAGCCAAATGTTGCTTTAACAATTGGCTCCCTGCCGTTTTATCATTTGGCTATGCTCTCCCATGGCTCCAGATTGGTTCTTTGTCTACTCCAGTTCCCCAGGGTCAGAGGCTAACAGAATACTGATTTCCTCCCACAGTACTGATGACCAGTAAATATGGGCAGATCTGATGCTTAGTTAAGATGCAGTCCTGGTTGGGTAGCTTGTCTCCCAGGCTCTTTCTATAGGTGAACAGGTGTGATAGGCTGAGGTTTTTGGGGGTTTTTTTCTCCTTGGCTACTCTTTCTGAATCTTGTTACCCATAAAGGGGTCCAAAATCCTCTTGAGGTATTCCCAGTGTGATTAATGCAGCCCTGAAATGGAGATGGACCTGAATCAGAATCTGAGATCTGAATTCCATTTTTACTTTGGAAAAGTTAGGATCTCTGTCTAATGTTTGTGACTTGTCCCTTCCCTAAAATGGGCTGAAACCGCAGCCCAGTTCAGATCTCTGAACTTGGAGAGCACCACTGAACTTCAAAGCTCAGCTTCCTCTTTACCAGAAGAACATACATGTTCTGAAAATAGTTGCAAATTGTTCTCATTTTTTTGACTTTTACAGTAAACTGTTTGTCTGTAGGGTATGTTAGTGCTTCCAGAGACCATGAAATAAATCTTGTCACTTATATAAATTACTTGCATTTGTATTTACCCATCACTCAAAGATGGTGCATATTAGTAACAAAGGCTGCTGCTTCTGCTTGCTTAAATATTTTAACAATGCTTCTGTCACACAGGATGCGTCCGGCTCAGTCTTTTCTGTGCATTCTCATCAGCAACTAAATGGAGTGAACAATCAGCTTTATTTCCTCATTATCAACACTTTAAGACAGGCTGAAGCATTCTTCAGCATTGCTGTTAATGAATTATAGCATCTTAATTACTGCTGGATTAATTCTTATCCTGAGAAGAACAGGTGGTGGGGGGTGGGAAAATGGAGTCAATACAATTCTTCAATAGTTTACAGGTTATTTTTATCTTTTATTTTTAAATAATCTGCATTTTTGTTTCAAAGTAGAACAATTTTCAAGGGTGAAGAACACTTTCTTTATCCCAGAGGCTCCCTGCCAAGCCAGATTGTAAAAGAGTTAGTTAACAAGTCTGTATTTCCATATATAAAACATATCTGGCTGGAGAGATGGAAAAAAGTGGACTAGTGCTTCAGTGAACTTGGTATTAAATTCATTTGTTTTCCGTTTAAGTATCTTCTGTAGCTGAAAAAGACATTCTCTCTTTGAAAACAGTTTTCTTTTTGAAGTGTCTAGCCTGGCAATGATTGAAACAATGGCTAGGCAAATTAGCATGTTAAAAGAATTGGTTCAATACCTTCCCATCTCCCTTGCTCTCTCTAGAGCAGAGAGTTTGTGTAGCACTAGGAAGCTCTTGACAGCTATGCCAGTTTCAAGTGAACTGTCGATAGCTGTATGGGTTATATGGATGTACGGTGATCAAGCTGAGACAGCTTGATCCAGTGCCCAGGCTCTTTCAAGGATGGATATTTAAAAATGGATTCGGAGGAGATTGACAGTTTTGGATAGCTCAGGGGGATAGCTCCATTTAATTATGGAGAGGATTAAAAGAAAGTGTAGGGAGAAATAAGAGATCAATACAAGGACATAGGTTGACTGAACTCCTCCTTTAGATACTGGAGCGCTCAGTTTTGTAACACTTAAAAGCCTTTGGGCTCTTACAAAAGATGAGTAAACATAAACTTAAAAAAAAAAAAAGGCGGGGGGGTATATAGTCTCAGTTCTTTCACAGAAATGCCCAGACATAACTGCTAGATCATGATTAACAGGAGAATGCCACAAATGCTTAGATGCAAAAATGCAAGTCCAACAAAATGCCAGAAGTCGGTTTGTATTTCATTAGTTTTTCTGTAACAAGGCAACTTTAAAAAACAAAACAACCCCAAAAAACTAAAACCAAACTTTCTCAGATATTCTGTTACTTGGCTGAGTCTGCCCTTGATTGACAGAGCTGTGGTCTATTGGAAGCCAAAATTTCAGTGTTTTGACTGACTCTTAACCTCAGTGCTTCAGGTATGCCACCTGTCAAACGGGGCTAACAGTTTTTTATATCCTCTCCCTCACAGGAAGAACAATCACTGCATGCAGTTAGCATTCCCACCTACATTAGTATTCTAATTAGTAGATGGTACTGGCTGGAGATTATCATGGTCAGATTTCCCCTCCTGCCCCCCAAACAAAATCCCCCCAAACCTACCAAATCTGCATACCTCTTAGCGGTTAAAATTACATCCTAGTTTTTCTGAAATGAAGAGGCCAGTCTGCTTGGAAGCCATTCAGTCTCACAATGCTTGGATAAGTTCTTGGGTTGCTGAGTGGTGGCAGCTGAATCACAGTTTCCATTTGAAATTGTTTTTTAGTAGCTTGAATATTTGTTATTTAGCTGTTTCCTCCCTACCATCTGCTCCACATACCCTCATACTCCCATGACACACATACCTGCAGGCACACTTGGTGCCTCCCTGGTACATTAACACCTATGTATTGCAATGGCACATCTTGTCTACTGTTAATTAAGGTATTGAATTTCCTGATTAGTCTGTGCTCTACTTCATGTTACTGAAGTGTCTACACTGAAGCTAATAATATGTTTTAAGACGGGAGCTGGTCCCTATACATAATGCAGTTACTCAACACAAGACCATAGGAAAGCAGAATGAGCAAATACAACTTAACACCAAGGAACCACCTGTTTCTGACATTGCTAGAGTTAGTGAATTAAGGGAATAAACAATAATATTGTTTGTAATCTACAACTACTTGCACTACAGCTTGGAATGATCAAGACTGGCAGTAATGCAAGGAGTAAGGTTATGATGTGTCTGTCCAAACAAGATGGAGGAGAAGGTCACCATGAGAGAAGTTTCTTGCACTTTCTCTTCAGTTTGGCATTATCCATTTATGGGATGGGAAAGTTGAAGAGATGAACTACAGGTTTGATTCCATGTCCATAGGAGGAAGAATTGTGAAGCAGCTTCATTTAGTGGTAGAATACAGTGTTTTAATAAGAATTGTGCACCTACCCAAAACCAGTATGTGGCCCTACTAACGTACTGGGTCTTCTGCTTATTAGGATTATGATGATGCAATGCAAATCTCCTGAACCACTTTTCTGGGTCCAGTTGAGGACTTCAAGGAGTCGATAGAAAAGTGGCTGCACATGGCTTTTTTTTTTTTTTTTTCCTTTAGTCTTCTGTATTCCTTAGGAATATTTGTCAGCACAAATTAAAACAGTCTGAGGGCTCTGACTGCTTTTTGTCCATGTGGGGTCTTTGCCCTGGGATCTTCCAAGGTCAAAAAACATCCTTGCGCTGCAGGGTAGCAGCATGGGAAGGCCTGAATATGACTTCAACCTTGCCAGAAAGATGCTTCTGGAGTGCAGGAGTGCTCTAGCCATGTGCCTTGTGTGTAAGGTGCCAGGAGCTAACTTGCTGCCTCTCTGCTTTCTTAAAGTTCATTATTAACCTCCACTTTAAGATGCACTCTTCTAAATACCTAAAAATCATGGTGGCCTTACTTCTGACTACACCTGTATTGAAACTTGTTTATATAAAACGCCCTTGTAGCAGACTAATGAATGGACACTTTAATGTGGGTTTGCTTAGCTCTCCTTACTGAGAGTTTCAGATGGCTTAGTTGACTCTTCTGTAAGCACTGCCATTTATTTGGCTTGAGGTTTACCTTTTGAAACCCAAACACATTTGTGTTGGTCTATAGTCTGACTCCCCAAGTTCTGTAAAGAGAAATGTGATTATGCAACTACTAAAGCTATGGACCTTGTTTTAAAGTGTTGAGCAACTGCTGTTTTGTTCCCTTTGTACCTCTGTAGTGTACGATGGTGAACTTGCCTTCAGCCTTCCTAAATAACTGTTTGAGAGGGAGGACCGCTCAAAAAGTTTCATCATTTAATAGCTATCATACTGCAGTGTATTTATGGACAGAGCAAAAAAGAGTCTCTTTAAGAACTAATTGTTCAAGAAGAGCCCTCTGAGGGTCTTCTGCAAATTTTGTTCTTAGTCAGTAATCCCTGTAACTTGATGAAGTTTGCTTAAGTGCAACTAGGACAAAATTTGGTCCTTAGAAGTCAGCATCTATGAGAAGGTAGAAGGATGACTAAAAAGTGACTGTAGGGTTCCTGGCTCTGAGAAGGTTTGTTTGTGTTTGGTTTTTTTGTTTGTTTCCCCTTTTTTTTTTTTTTTAACGGAGCCAATAAAGAAATTAAGACATTTTGCAAGCAATTATTGGCATATCCAGAAAACACTCTTAATACTTCCTGTGGCTCTTGTTGTCCATAGATTTGGACTAGTAGCTTGATGCAGATGTTTAATAAATTTTGTACTTGGGAGTTGGTGGCCAGGGTTGGTGAATTGGCAATGACTCATATTAAAGAGCCTCTCAGAAAATCAGGCTACATAGATCAATATTTGCTGGAAAACGTCCTCATCCTTTTCTAGATCTTATCCTTTTCAAGATTTTTTTTAGCCAATAACATCTTGAAAAAGCAGAAGCCTGATATAAAATTTAATTTTGTTCCTGGATGGCTTACTGAGGATGTCTGTCTGCTATATACAGATACTGAAAAAGGCACTGCTAAGGTTGTCCAGCTCAAGTTTCATCTTCCTTTTCTTTTCAGATATGTTTTCAGTGTCTACATCATTCTTTATTCAGTGTGTATTTGATTTCTGAAAAGAAAATTCTATAATGCCCTGAACTCAGCAGTTGTGAATCTCACAAGTAGCCCTAAAATAACAAAAGTACAGTTTAAATGATAAGAAGAAATACAGTTCCTCTCAGGGAAAAGATTTCATTTTGTGCCTCACAGGGGTTATTCAATTGGTTTCTGATTCTGATATCCTTACTCATGTTAAATAGCACTTGCTGTTGCTTTAGCTTCAGTCTGTCTGCCTGCACATGATTCAGTATGACTAGAAATATTGGACTCTGACCATACCCCTGAAGAAAACGACTGAAAACTATTAAATTCTTAAAGTAAGATAGATACAGGCTGGCCTAGCTAATTCTCAGAAGGTTGCACGTGGAGTAGGGCTTTTGGAATGATACAGAGCTGAAGACCTAGAACTGAAGTTCTCCCTTCTTGCCTATGCAGGTGCCTCAGCCTTCACAGAGGTAGAACAGTCATGGAAATAAAGTGACTTGAGCAAGTCCTTCATGCAACTTGTTCCCCCAGCAGAGTAATTTCTTTTTTAATTTCCTTCTCCTTGCTCTCCAGATTAATCCTGAGAAGTATTTTATCACTGAGAGCTCTACTGTCCTTACTAGTCAGCATCTTTCTCTTGTCACAGTGAGATAGGAGTCACTTACGGTGCCTCTAGATCCATTCTGCAGTCAGAGAGGACCTGACTATATACATCTTTCCCCAAACGTCATTCCCAAGATGTTAGCATACAGAGCTACAGCATGTGTTTGGCTGGCATGTGGCTACCCCTAAGAGCAGAAATCATATCCACGATTAGCAGAGGCATACAGTTCCAGGCTAGAAGTGCACTGCAGAAAGAACAAAACCAAGATATTTACCTAGGATCTGCTAGCCCAGGAAAAGTACAAATGTACAGAGCTGTATCAGCACACATTCTGAGAGTCCTGTTTTGATGTACTTATTTTAGTTCTCAGTAAAATATAATTACTACAGTTTAAAGAAGCCTAGTATAGGATGCATTTATTAAACACATTCCTGTACTTCCGTTTTAAATGTGCAGCTTCTCTTGGCTCAATTTCATATTTTTCCCATGTACCCAGTTTTTTGCCAATTTTATCTCAACATGTTGAAAAATGACTTTTTTCCACATAGACAGAAATCTTTCATTTGCATCCAGACCGGTTTTAATGTGCAGCGCACACATTCATTTATTAAACTAACGAGCAGATATCTACTAAGGAGAGATGGGCTGCACAGGTACTGTTCTATATCTGTTGGGAGGTAGGGAAGGGATATTAAAATTGTTTATGAGATCAAAGCTATACCAGTCCTTGCACCCTCTCTGAGTTATGATATCATTACCCGAGCTGTGGGAATGGAGAAATAAAGCCCTTTACCATGAAATATGGGAAGTGCTTATGACTTAAATAGAGAGAGAGAAATTTACACTCCACATTTCAGTACATTCTTGCTTTGTTGCTGTTTTTGTTTTTCTTTCTTTTTTCAGTGACACAGAATAGATTCTGAATTCATTAATGCCTACAACAGAACAAGCCTTATTTTTATGGTTCATTTTACCCAGGGTTAAGCCAATAACATTTTTCTCTCTTAAATGTCTTAATTATTCAAGATTTATTTAAACAAATGTCTGTCTCTATGTAGACAGATCTATAGACTTACAAATATCTATTTATCTATCCAGCACTGGTAACTATTGGAACAAGTCCTATCACTTCTATTCTTTGCTAAAACTCTGTTTCCCATCATTTACTTTGAGAGTAGCTTTTTTCTTAGCCACTATGGAGAGAGCATTATTGTATTTGAGCCAAATGAAAAGCTGCATTAGAACATCAAATTGATCACTGAAGCAATGTTGATTAAGTGGATTATTCTCAAATAAAAATAGATAAGTGTAGCTAATGCTTTATGTTATGAAATGCATTATCAGCTTTACAGGGGGTCAAAAACAGCTGATAGCTGAGTTCTCTATAGACAGTCTTTCATACCAGTTGTATCAGAACATACTTTGCAACAAAATTACTTAATTCTGCAAAGTTAAGTAGCAGCAGAGAGAGAAGTTGAGAGTTTTATAGATAAGAAG
>NW_017728995.1:51559475-51561284 GCF_001723915.1 Gavialis gangeticus
CACCAAATACCACTGGTGCAGCTTTCCCAGACACCCTGCTCCCTAATTAGCATACAGCCATCCTGCCAGCCACCCAGCGCCTCACCTGCACTTCTTGGAGCCTCGCCCAGGCCACTCAGTGGCTCCTAGGCACCACCCAACCCTGACATGGGTGCCAGGGAAAAAAACCCTAGGCCAAAGGAAAACATGTGCCATGAAGTTTGGAAGAGTTATGCCAAATAATATGAGATACCTTGCATATATCAGGAGCTGTAGAGACGGTAGTTATCACATCAGCCCTCCTAAGGTTATCTGGCAAAGTATAGAAGATTAAGTCAGTAAACAGATTAATAGTCTGCTTCTAAAAACATATTTCTGTGCTCTTATTGGTTTGTCTACTGTCATGGAGAAATACATTGCACAAGATTTTGGATTCAAAATCCACTGAAGTGGGTAGAAAGATTCCCATTATTTTTAATGTACTTTGGATCTGACCCAAAACACAGTCTTTATTACACCCTTTGAAGACTTAAATGTTTCCTTGAGTCCCTTATGTTGTTGGACTTCACACCAATGGTGCTTTGCATGTGATCTTTCTGATGTAGATGAAACATCAACAATAGCTACGAATAGGTTTGTGCATGTATGGGTACACACAAACTAAGTAAACTACATTTCTCTTTCCATTCAGGATATCAAAATGAAGGTTTCTTGTAATAGTGGGTTGCTAATATTAAATAGAGCTGCAATTGGATGTATTGACAAGTCTGTATCAAAGACCATATATATAAGTGCCAAAATATATTTTGATAAATTTCTACAAAGCATTTTTTTTGCTGCAGCTTGTGCATGTTATTGTAGGTTTTCTGTATGAAAAACTGGCATTTGTCATCACTTGTTACAGCACTATAGTTGTCATAAATTTGAACACTGTAATTGAACTTGAGTTTACTCTGGGTTAATTTACCAGATCAAAGAGTAACTTTGATATATGCCACTCACTCTATTTGCCAGCATAAACTTCTGGGCTCAGGGAATTACCAAAGAGAGATTAGTTTTTAAATTTTGTGATTTTTTTTTTTTTGAGCTAACCTTATTTTTCAAAAAAATAAAGCATGAGGTTTTTTTGTCAAATAATTCTATATTTATATCGGGTGTTGTTCTTATAAGTCCTGAATGCTATCCAGTGAGTTGCAGTAGGGTTCAAGTGTATCCTAATGATCAGTTTTGACACTGGAGAAGCAGAATGAACCTAACATTTATTGGTACACTTCTTTTTTTTGTCTTGTTTTTTTGATGTGGGGAGGGTGGGAGGGCTGTATACATGAAGGAGGGTGTCTTATCAATCAGTTCACATAGTGAACCCTTTGAAGGCCATGATCTTTAAGAAAAAAAAAATCCCAGGTGCAATTACATCAGTATAGATGTACCTGTTGAAGCTCTTAAAGTCCCTTATTCCAACTGGTTACTCTTGCCCTTCTCAGTGGGGTCCTTGTTAACTGGAACTTCCCAGGCTTGCCATTTGGGACTTACCTCCTTTGTCTTCCAGCCCTCTTGCTGTGGTTCCCCTGGTTAGAGAAGTCAACGGGAAAACCTTTCTGCTGATCCCCTGGCTCTTAGCTCTCTGGCTTTGGAGAGGCAACAAGCAAATCCTCCACATCTTGATCCTAGAAACTTTGGGTGCATACGTTTGTTCACCGCATCTTGTCTACATTTACATGGCTCACTTTAAGTGGCATGAATAGAGACCAGGAGGAGTACATACAGGTGTTTTCTGGTTCCAGGAGCTGCTTAGGGCAATTGGGGTAAGTAACTTGCAGTGGGGGGAGG
>NW_017728995.1:51568126-51580335 GCF_001723915.1 Gavialis gangeticus
GGGATGCCAGATAACAAAATATGCCACTTAATTAAGTAGCCCAGTCAGTGTCAGGGGGCAGTGGGGGAGGGGTAAAAAGAGTGCAGCCTCAGGGCTGGGGCAAGCAGCTTGGCTTTCTCAACCCTGGAGCTTTGCTCAGAACATGTACAAGTGTTTGATAGATCTGACAAACCCATTCCCAATCTAAATTCATCTTGGGTGAACTAACTTAAATTGGGCCTTAAAAATTGTAAGTGGTGTTGCATATGATAGGAGACTTCAGTTTTTGACTTCGAAACAAAGCAAAGAATAAGTTGTACCCCACACTTACTTAAGTTTCTTGCTTGGAATTATATTGCAGTAACAGGAGGAGTATCAGGAAATATGGACTAAGGTTAATGATGGCAACTTAATACAATAAGAAGGGGTGTTTCATTAAAATCGACTTAGTAATTTTAGTGTAGCAGTCTTTCTCTAGATCATGTCACTCATCTTTTCTTCCCCAAGAAATAGAGAAACACCAGAAAAAGCTAGGAATAAGCTTGAACTAATGGTTAATGAATTATTGGCTTTGATTAACTAAAAGATTTTATTGTTTTGTTTTTTTTGGGGGGGGGGAGGGCAAGATCCATCTAAAAGAATGCACTAAATAATGAAACATGGAAAGGGAAAGTTTTAACTCCTATATTTCTAACTTTGCTAAAGCTTAAAGTCAACAAAATATTTTCTTACCATCAACAAAAGGTGGCTTCCTAGAAATAGTATGCACTATCTCTGAGCTTGTTCTAAAGCCATCCTAGAATGTTATACTTTTTATTACTTCAAAGATGAAAATCCTAGTGGGATGGCATGTACAGATGCTGCAAATCTCACTTATGTCGCAAGGGCTGTTGACTGCTGAAGTGGGGCAGTATAACTCAGGAATATCAGTACTGCTTGAGCAAAACTGATTTGGCTGATTTATGGTGCCTGATTCTGTACTGTGATAAATATTTTACTTTTTATACCACTCGTTTATTTTTAAAGTATTGTTTAAAGGTGGTGTATCTTCCTATCTAGAAGTACTCCAAGACTGGGGTTTCCTTGATTGACATCAAATCAGTTATGTTGGTTCCATTTGCAGTCCCTAGTATTAAGCCACCTATTCCCAGTGGATGTCACATCCTAGAAATGCCATTGTAGCTGAGCATAATTCAGAGTAACTTGGAGGCTGCTCTAATTTTCCCTAGGAGCCAGGCAGTTCCGTGGTCAGCCCTGTTCGGAGGGAAGTACAAAGACAGCAGAAATTCTGTTTAATCCAAGTTCTTATACCATACTTGTGACATATCATCTGAACCATTTCTTTCTTCCCCATTCCATCCCTCCACAAGGTGTTCAGATGAGTTGGAAAATCAGGAACAGCAGGTTTAAATCCTGGCACAGACTTAGGATAATAAGTAGAAGGAAGAGGTAGGAGTATTTATAGCCTTTTTTTTTTAACAGTGTTGTGCACATGCAACTTAGTGTACAAAGGCAGTTTGGGGTCTGAGATGAAAGCAACGTTTACTCCTTATGGATGGACACAACAAGAATGCATTTAACCAAAATGCAGTGGATCAAGAGTGTTTTTTCTTTAGACTGTTCTGTATGTTCATTTTAGAGTTTGGGTTGTTTGTTTGTGTATTTATTTATTTATTTTGTTTTTAAATTATTTGTATAAACAGCATGGCACCAAAACATACTTTGGAGCTTCTGAAGTCAGTGGGAGAGTAGGTGCCCTGAATGCCATCAGCATTAATGCAAATTGTACAGTATTTTGTTTAAATCTGAGCAAGAGCAAGTTCATGCTCAGTATGTGGTTTTGCATCTGTGTGCACTATGTCATTTTAAAAGCAGTCTTGGTCTCAAATTAGTTTGCCATAGCATCAAGAGTTTAAACTAAAATTGGTATAAAATGTGTTAAGTAGGAAAGAATAACTGCTTATTTCCTGCAAAAGGAAATCGTGTTGGTGAGACTGATTTTTGACAAAGTATCTGCTTAATTTTTAATCATTTGTATAGAAGGTAAACTGCCCATGACATCTAGTGGATAAACTAGATTATTAAACCTCAGTCTGTCAGTTTTTCATCTTTCAGGAGGACCATTCAAACCATACTGTGACCAGTAAGCAGTATCTGAAATTCACATTGCAAGCACCTTAAGGTTGGTGGCTTCATTCATTGATGCCCACCCCCTTCAAAGAACAGACATTGATTTGAATTAGCAAATGATCAGTCCATCCCAATTTTGCATTCCAAAACAAGTGCAAGGTATTTCCCAATTAATATACTCTGTGTTACCTAAATGCACTAACAGCAGCTTTTGTGTTGCTAAAAGACAGATATAATATCTTTAAAAATGTGTGCATTGTTTATTATTTTTTTTAAATCTGGGAGACGAATTTTTATTCATACTCATGACAACTTTTATAAATTGGGACAGCTATTTCATTTGCATGCAGTTTCAGAGGCAGAAGTATCATGTAAATTTAAAGTATAGTGATGGACTATAGAGTGCAAGCAGTATCACTAACTCTGAGCAGCCAGAAAATAGTGGGCTTTGTCTTCCTCCCTATAAGGAGCAGTAAATGTGGTAGAGGTGATTAGACCAATTAAATAGTTGCAAAACACTTTTCTTTATTTGCAAACTTTTGGACTTGCCCTTGCTCAGGCAAAGGAGAATGCAAAGACTGTAAAATATCTCTCAGGTAGAAATGAAACTTCAGATTGCACAAGTGAGCTGGAGGGTGGTATATATTTTCCTGGGTGGAAAAGTTCATTTTATGCAATTAGGCTCAGATAAAAGTTGGAGCCTCCAAATTTGATTCGGAAAATGATTCAGGGATTTGGAAGGCAGTCTTTCAGGAGAACAAACTGAGAAAAGGGAGGGGGAGCAGGGGGTCACCTGTAGCTGTCTAGTGACTATGATCTTTCCCTGAGTCCCCTTCCAATCACAGTGCTGTAGGGGAGGGATGTAGAAACAGTACATAAGCCTCTGTCCGCAGCCTTTCTTTTGCTTTTGTGAGCTGCTTCTACCTGAGCACCGGGAAGGCCCCTGTTACAGGCTACCATCCCTGCTGTTTTCATCCTGCTGTGCCTTAACACGTACACAGTCACACGTCATGAGCTTTTCTTGTCAGCACATTGAGTTACAGCTTCCCAGAAAAGCCTGCATCCATGTCCTTGAAACATGGCAGGCTTCATGGCCTCAGTAGGGGCTACCATCCCTGCTGTTTTCATCCAAATCTGCCCCAAAATGACTAAGTTATAGGTATTTCAGTGATTTCCCATTATAGTCTATGGCCAAATCACTGCACCTCTCCAAATTGGCACCAAATCTTCTGATGCTGAATTGATTCAGGACAGTGATCTGAATCTCCAAATTGAATCACTGTCCTCTGAATCGGCCAAATCCAAATCAAATACTTCTCTATTCGCACAGGCCTAATATCTTCCATGTTTCAGGGAAAAAGGTTGTAGCTGTGTTGGTCTAAAAGCAAAAGCAGTCATGTGGTAGAAGCAATATTTTTTTTATTAGACCAACTAGATAGTTTCAAAAAAAATTGTTTATTTGCAAGCCTTTTCTCCCTACAAAGAGAACAACTTAAAATCAGTCATTGCAAGACAGCTTGAATAGATGCTACCTATTCATATTCTTTGCCTTGTGATTATTGACCTCTTATGGAGCATTCAGATCACATTCTCAAATTTCTGTCTGCAACCAGGGAAGCTATATAAGCTAGCTTTAAAAAAAAAAAAGAAAAAAGAAAACGTAAAGTAGCTTCAGGTGCTGAGACTTAGTAAAACATTTAATATCATGCAGCTGTTACAGCAAGGACATAGTTTTCATGTACCATGTGAATTTGATTTTGTCAGTCTCCAGTTCATAGATGAGAATCTCTTCTTGTTTATTTCAGTGCAGCTCCTATTGATTCCATGTCTGCTGTTGTGTGTGTGTTTTTTTTTTTTTTTTTTTTACTTCTAATGTATGTTCAGCCTGAAGACAGGTCTCATGAGGGTGCTAAAAAGATCATCAACTTGTAAAACTAGTTTTGTATTTTTGGATCTTAATTTATGGACACATTTGTTTTCTGATCACTTGTGAATTATTATCCTTCCTATAGAAAAATGATGCTAATAATAATTTTACTGAACCATGTAGTACCATACTTCTTGGAAATATTGTGACAGCATTTTATTCTGATAAGTGTTCTCTCCTGTAGCTGAGAAAATCCATGAGGTTTTGTTCTGTGTGGTTTTCTTTCTCTTTGCAAATAGAAACAGGTTTAATGCTCTGAAGAATGAGAGTGGTGATCAGCACTTCGTAGACATAAGCAGGAATTGGTTAATGTGGAAAATAAAAGCTGTACACAGCAGATATTTTAAAAGTGGGCTGTCATGATAAAACCAACAGAGAAAGTCATCGTTTGTGTTCCTTTTACTATTTTGGGGACTTATGTCATTGACTGCTTAAAGCCCCATCAGCTATAAAGCCCTGAATGTGTGCTAGTGTGATACAGCTATTATACATAGGGTGTTTCAGAGGCTACTGTTCTTTGACCTTGCCCTCTATGAAGAGTTTTAGACTTCCTTATCTGGATTACTGACTGCCCTCTCTCTGTATCTCACTTTCACCTTAGCTTTCTAAAAATGCAGTGGCAAACCAGATAGCATTAATGGAAAATGCCATGGCCCAGAAAACAGCTTTTGCTGCTGACAGAATGGACTGATGGAATCAGGGCTGGTAGGACATGCTATTTTTGATTGTGAAAAGTGGTGTATGTTAAAGGCTTGCCAGAGGTCTCTAATGTGGTGTTTTTTTTTTTGTTTTTTTATGTTCTTTGTTGGTCATTTCTAGCAGCCAGTGGCTGTAATGGATGTTGCTATCATAAAACATTTCATCAGGGAAAAGTGACTATATGGTAAACCTTTTTGTCTTTTTCCAAACAGAATCTAAAACAGCCATTTATCTGCTTCACATTTTCTAAAAGAGAAATTAACGCACAACAAGGGTGTGTGGGATTTGCTAGGACTGGTGAAAATGGGTATCAAATTCATTATTACATAGAAAGGATGTTGCATAGAAACCAACTTAAACGTTCTTTTATTAATTATCAGTTTGTACAATTTCTGCTGTCTTTCGTGCATCTGTCTAAGGAGATCTGATTCGCACAAAATTTCACTTATTTCCTGCTGAACCTGGAATGTTTGGATGTAGAATGTTTGTTTATATAACAAACAAACACACACACACACACGTAAATATATATGTGATATAAAATGTAACATCCAATACTTTTTTATCTTTCATGGCAACACCCTCTGTCTCAGCCCACGCAGGTGAAATTTCACAAGCACTTTATCATTGCTCATACCTTAAGCATCCAGACACACCTTGCTAATTGTCATTTATATCCGACTCTCCTTGCCCCTGGCAGGTGCTGAGTTCACACTTCCACATAAGATGCTGCAAAGCATTTTGTTTAACAAGTCACTAACACATGTCAAACTGTGAAGCCCCCAAGAACCCACTGTGCATATCCTTCAGCTGTTTTCCAGAGCTGAATGCTAAAAATCAGTCTCCTGGAATCTGTGTTATATATTTTGCATATACAAAGGATTCTGAAACTAGAAAACTCTGACCTTGAGTGCTTCAGTGCTTTGAATTGCAAATGAGTTGTATCATGGGCTCTGTTCGTGCAAGTTCAGGTGGCTAGATTCTGAAGCAGTGGGTTTAACCTTCCCTTGCAGAATGTTAAGGACAAAGCAGCATCAGTACTGCTAATACACAGGTAAATATGAAAGTATTTAGATGCTCAGGCCGTTTCTCAGTAATAAAACTGTAAAAGCTTTTAATGAACAGCTGCTCTGTTACTGTTGTGTGTATTCAGCCTCTTTTAATGCTTTCTGCCTGACACCGTGCATTTCCATGAATGGAGGAATTCTTTTGGATTGCTGCTATCTTGCGCTCTCACTAGAGCAAGCCTTATCAGTATCCCGGTGGAGATCACAGCATTCACAATGAGGAATCTTGTTTCACTTGCACAGAATTGAGATGCACTGAATCAGGACAGCATCACAAACACATTTTAAATTTTTTTTGCATGCGTGTGTGCTGTAAACAACTTCAACAGGGTTGTTGCTGCGCATGAATGATCCTTTGTTCTCTTTTCTCTGCTGGCTTAAAGCAGTTGGGAGCAGAAGGGGAAATTTCATTTAGAGCTAGAATTCATTCTGACTTTGATAGCCATTCAAGTACTGCACTCCAGTAAAAGCCTAAAACAAACATCCAGGTCGTCATTTTTTTTCTTTATGACCAGAATTATGTCATCGAATATCTGCACAATCAGCTCCCACTTTACATTCATAAAGGCAATTAATGCTGCTATTTTGTAAGATTGATGTACATTCCATGTGGATTTGTGCACTACCTAAATAGCTCTGTTAAGCAGCATGTTAAACAAAATGTAGGCAGATACATAAAAATAAAATACAGGAAAATATTCATTTCCCCAGCACCCTTATTTAATGGCTGATCTTGCATATTCAGAGTTCTGACAGACACGGAACAAATTTACTGGATTGTTAATGGCTGCACCTTCACAGGGAAAAAGTATTTAGAGAATAAACTTGATGCATCAGATGTGCTATAACTGTTTAATTGCAGCTACCACTTTTGTCCTTCATTCTTTGCACTCCAGTACTATGGCACTTTTCTGTTTTTAATAGAAAACACCATTTTTTTGTTTGCTCAGATCAAATACTCTTTTTTTTAATCAAACAGATATAGGCAAGGAAAATTATGTCTTTGTTAACTAGTTGCTCTTAAAAGAGCATGGAAAGTCGATGCTCATGTTGTAGTTTGAGTCAGCTGCTTTTAAGAATGTGTTCTACTATGCATATCTAACAGATTAAAAGTTCTAAGAAATATAGGGTGATTAGTGTTACAAAGTTAAAGTAAATATTTGAGAGTCTATAATTTAAAAAGCCAGTGTGTACATTATACTCTCTGAATGGTCACAGAAATCACATTTCCTCAGTGCTTCATGTAAAAGGATTTTTGAGGCTTCTGTTGAATATGCCTCCATATATTTTACAAATGTCACAGATACGGAAAGCTTTAGAAAATGCTCAAATAAATGGCAATCCTGCTAGAATAGAATCACTATGGCTAGGGACAGAAGGTACTGGTAGAACTGATAAGAAACCAGTTCAAATCTGTAACAGCAGAAGTTCAGTGCCCATAAACCACTTTTAAAATGGCTGAAACTGGTTAACTGATAAACCTGGATGGATGTAGTATCAGACTTAACTGATTTAGGTTAAATCAGTTTATTGAACTTCTGTCCTAGATTCCTTCCAGATTCAAGTTAACTCAGTCCCCCAGCATCCCAGGATGCTTTGCACCTCCTCTGCACCCTCCCTTTGCAGGGTGGCTGGGCTAGTCCTGGCCCAACTGTCTGCTCTAGCCAAGCAGGGAGGTGTGCTTTGTTGCCCCCTACCTTTTGGCCTGCATTTCTGGAATCAAAAGTGAATGTCTATTCACTTGCTTATCAGTTCAATCTATGTGATTTAGACTAACCTGCAAAGATTGAATTGTTTCAGCCTCAGGCTTTGACTGGCTGTACTTTGGTAATTTCCTTTAATTATGGGTTAAGACACAACCTTGCAAACACTTACTGCTTGTCATAGTATTTACTACATTGAGTGGCCCTTTACTTTTGTTCCTGTGTAGGACTTGCTTCACCTATATAAAGTGACTTTAAACTGCTGTAATGGTTTTCTATATGAGGATGAGGAGAAGGTTGTACAACTAACTCTACCACTATATAGAGTTGGTAACTATATGTGATGCTGCGGCTAGTAAAGCAACCAAAAAGCTGGCTTGCATCCATAATGCTTCTCAAGCAAATCCCAGGATGTCCTTCTCCCCCTGTACTTGGCTTTGGTGAGGCTGCAGCTGGAGTATTGCGTCCAGTTTTGGCTCCACAATTCAAAAAGGCTGTGGAGAAACTTGAGAGTCTAGAGAAGAGACACGCGCATGATCAGAGGTCAGGAAAGCAGACCTTACGACGACAGGCTGAGCCATGGGACCCTTTAGCCTGGGAAAGTGCAGGCTCAGGGGTGATCTGATGGCCACCTATAAGTTTATCAGGGGTGACCACCAGTCAGAGAAAGAAAATGCTGAAGTAAATCAGTGGGACATCTCATGCCAGGAAGTAACTACTCATAGGAGTGTATACCTGTTTGGCTACTTAAAGCTGTGTATTAATGCAAGTTCCTATTGCTATGAGTGGGAATTTTGTCTGAATCGTGGTGGTAGCAAGAAGTCCAAATTCTTGGCAAATTAAGTAGGCCATCTTATCTTACTCTTTTTTTTAACAAAATGGGGAGACTTCTAGCTATAAAACAAAATGCAATTAGAGGTATATGAATTACCTGTAGTGAAACTGGTAACTCTGCTTTCCAAGTTCACTTCACTTCCGTGAAAACCAGCCTGAGACACCTTTTGTTTTACTTGCAAAAGGTGCAGTGGCGTTAGACGTTTTGCTTCTTCATATGTTTTTGATATCTGTGCAGATTTCATTGTAGGTTTCCTCCTGAAATTCTTCTAAACCTGTGGTGTTTGGGGTTAATTTCCTGGTATCTTTTCAGGTGATTAAATGATCAAGAATGCACTTCAATTTTCATGAAATTACACATTTGCTAGAGATTCTTTCACATATGACAGACATTTTGAAAAGCATTGCCCATAGTATTTTGGCAGAAGCAAGGGAGCAGCTATTTATCTGTTTTGAATTTGGCATCAGTAGGGAATTGAAACAGTCTATCAGTGTAGTTTTCAGACTCAAAGTTTAACGTATTTATTTTGCTGGTTAAGGTTACTCTCTCAGTGATGTATCGAAGTCTTACGTGTACTAAGCCATCTTGTGCACAGGGGGGACATTACAAGTAGCACTCTGTTAATCACTTCTGCAAAATTAAGTCTTGATATGGTTTATTGGAATTAGATAAAAGTAATGTCATAAAACCTGGAAATGTACAGCTTTTATTGTATCAGGAACACAACTGACTGAAAGGTGATGTGAGTTACCCATCAGCAAATGAGTATATTGAAAATCTTGAGGCTGGATTCTTAATTGGTATTAAGTGTCTTAGCTTCATTAAAGGTAGTGATACTTGCATTGGATATGAATCTGTCCCTTAACAAGCAATTATTTAATGCATATGGTTATACCTTTAGTATCCTAGGCTTCTGTATTTACTGTCTTGCATTAATTTCCATATCAAATGTATCTTTGTTGAGCAAGTTAACCTGTCATTTATGAAGGCCTACCTGCAAAACCTGAAGTCATTGTGCTCATCCTTCCTATTTAAAGGAAGCAGATGCTATCCTTAGTTTGAGTGAAATCATGGTTTTTCTAACTAATAGCCATGCAGCATCAAACAGGGATCTGAAAGTCTGCTTCCTGTTCCATTCTTCAGCAGCATCTGCAACAGCAAAGACCCTGTAGGTCAAATTGTCCTGCAGTCTGGTTGTCTTTAACTTATGCCATCAGTCACACCTGTGCTGCCCCATATTGCTGTCAGTACATGTGCACCAATATCACTGATTGGAATGGTTTGTAATGTGGTAAATTCTGTTGATGACAAGAAGAAATAGCACTTTTCTTAGCTGTGTTTGCTTTGCAGGGGTTTGGTCTCTGAATATGTACAGGCAGGCTTGTTCATTTGTTTTGTTTTTAATTTTAATGGTTTCTGAGGGAAAAACATCTTGGCAAACGGGTAAATCATCAGTCTTTTGCTCATGTCAGCAGCAGTCAGCAAACATCTACCTATATACTTTGAGCTCTTTAGTTTGCTTCAGCAATTGTCAAGCATGAGATCCTTTCTCCTCTTAGAAGTAATAAGAGCATTGACATTACATATTAATTATTATAGTTAGGTTGTAAGCTTATGTCTTTATAGTACTGGCACTATGGGGTCTCTATCTCTGCTTGCAAGCCCTAGGCACTGCCACAATGCAAATACTGTATAATAATTATTCTGGTGAAGGAACAGATGAGTGGATTGATAATTTGGACATCTCCTGAAGCTGTTCACTAGCCCCATTCACCCGATCACAGTTCATCATTCCCATGAGGCAACAACTTTATCCATTAGAATGGCATGGAGAAGACTAGGTGAGGGAGGAAAAATTTACCTCTTTGAATGAAAGCTCCCACCCAGTGTTCTGACTGAAAATTCAATAAAACCATTTTCAAATCGTAATAAAAAATTGCCTACAGCAAGTTGGGCCTAATTGTCTGATAGTTGTTTTGTCAAGTTGTAAATCAGTTTGTGATCAGGACTTTGAAGACTAAATGTTAGACGCGTAGCATCTTTCACAAAGACCAAAAGGACTTAAATGCTGGGTTACATATTTCAGTGTGAAATTCAAAAAAGTATGTAGTGATTAAATGAGACTGATATTCTAACTTCCTTTCATTATATTTCCCACAGTAAACACTGATGTAGTCAAGCCTTGGCTGGGGACTTCCATTCATTACTCGTAGGACTTCTTGGTTGTGTTCATGGAGTTGACATGAGTGTGCCATAAATTCCTTTAATTCCATTCACTTTTCTCTATAAAATCTAGGTGATTGTGAGAATGGATTAGAGAGTTCAGACTTAGTGGGGTGAGACAATGCTATAATAGTTTCATAGTTGGTAGGGTCAGAAAGGACCTGAGCAGATCATCAAGTCCGACCCCCTGCCCTGGCAGGAAAGAGTACTGGGGTCAAACAACCCCGGCAAGGTGTCTATCTAGCCTCCTTTTGAATACCCCCAGGGTAGGAGCGAGCACCACTTCCCTTGGAAGTTGGTTCCAGATCCTAGCAGTCCTGACTGTGAAGTAGTGTCTCCTGATATCTAGCCTGAATCTACTCTGTCAACTTTATGGTCCCCAGTAGTGCTCAGGGGAACAGGGACTTTCCCACTGCCTGCTAGTTTCCCTTGGCCAGAGGAAGCAGCAGTAATATAGTTGCACCTACCCATCTCTGAAATTCACTCATAGCAGAATCTGGTCCTGTCAAATGGTCTTTTCAATGACAAAGAGCAATTTAGCAGGAACAGATGAAATCTCCCACTTTAAGGTGATCTGGGTGACTGTAAGGGGCAATGAATGTTGGCAGGTGTTGCATTCCTTTGTCATACTTTTGTTGTCTGGGAAAGAGTAGGATGCCAAAAGCCCTTGGAGATGAATTCCTTGACTCCTTCAAGTTCATCCAATTTAGAATGATAGTGTTTATCTAGATGGTTGGAGGATTATTGAGATCAGCAAATCCTTTTCACATATAAATTATAAATCACCTTCAGCAATGCCATGTAAATTATCAAGTAGTGTGAAAACATGCTCATTTGTCTGTGACAATCCTTTAACAAAAATAAATGAAAGCAAGGGAGGATGTTATCTAAGGAAAAATGTATCATTTGTAACAGTGAAACACAAGTACAATGAAATCCCTTTTAAACTGTGCACTACATGTGGATGAAGATAGGAGTCGCAATATTAGCAATAGCAAGAAAGCAACATGGCATTGTAACCACCATTGTGCAATGCATTATCTACGACACATTATTGTTTCTGTTCATATCTAAGTACATTCAGAATAGTTTTCCAAATTATTGTTTTCTTATCTACAGTCAGATGAGTTGCCAATTGGCTGGAGGGCCACACCCAGAGAGTGGTGGTGGACAGATCATTTTCGACCTGGAGGGATGTGGGCAGTGGGGTCCCCCAGGGCTTGGTCCTCAGACCTGCACTGTTCAACATCTTCATCAGCGACTTGGACGAGGGGGTGAAAAGCACCTTGTTTAAATTCACAGATGACACTAAGATGTGGGGAGAAGTGGGCATGCTAGAAGGAAGGGACAGGCTGCAATTGGATCTGGGCAGGTTACAGGGGTGGGTGGATGAGAATAAGATGGGATTCAATACTGACAAGTGCAGGGTACTGCACCTAGGGGGAGAACCAGCAGCATACCTACAGGATAGGGAACTCCCCTCTCATTAGCACAGAGGCAGAAAAGGATCTTGGAGTCATTACAGACTGTAAGATGAACATGGGCTGCCAATGTGGGGACGCAGTCAGGAAGGCTAACCGCACCTTGTCATGCATCCACAGATGCATCATGAGCAGGTCCAGGGAGGTGATCCTCCCCCTCTATGC
>NW_017728995.1:51580460-51584568 GCF_001723915.1 Gavialis gangeticus
TGGAGAGGGTCCAGAGGAGGGCCACTCGCATGATCAGGGGACAGCAGGGCAGGCCCTACAAGGAGAGGCTACAGGATCTGAACTTGTTCAGCCTCCACAAGAGAAAGCTGAGAGGGGATCTGGTGAGACATCTGGGGCCAGACTGTGGCTTGCCATTGTGAGTTTCACAAGGTTGGGGAGAAAGTTCTGTAAGTTCCTCTTTCCCTGCCTCTGATAAACCTTCATTAGGAAGGGGTGGTAAGTAGGGCTGCGCGAAATGACATCGTTCCGCTTTGACTTCCGTTTCGGCAGAGCAGTGTTTCATTTAGAGTTTCATCTTGTTTTGAAAGCGCTGTTCTATTTTGTTTGAAACTGTTTCGCTGTTTCAGCACAGTTTTGACATTTTGCCCATAGGCTATAATGGAGAAGCACGAAACTGCCTGTAACTTTGTCATTCCTAGCTTGATTTGGATGAAACTTGCAGGGATGGTAGCCGCTTCTGAGGGCATGAAGCCTGCCTAGTTTCAGAAAGATCGGTGCAGAGGTTTCTGGGAAACTGCACCTCAAGTGCCCTTGTTTCATTTTGAAGCTGTTTTGAAGGCTTTTATTTCATTTTGATTTTTGCTGTTTTGAGCTCAGAATGCACTGAAATAGCTTTGAAATGAAAAACCTGGTGAAATTTTGCACAGCCCTGCTGGTCAGCACTGTAGTCCATGTGCTCAGAGAGTGACCCTGAAGCCAGTGTGGGCAAGGAGAAGGACAAGGCTCTGCCCCTAAGCTGATCACAGAAGGAGAAGGGTATTTGTCTTCTACAGGATACTGCTGTATGAACATTAGAGAAGGTTATGCAGGGCAGTACTTTAAAAACACAAATTGTCCCTAGCCCTAAGGATCAGACATTACACACAAACTGGCTTAAGTGATCAGAAACTGGTTTAAAGCTGTAATAGAACAGATGTTCAGTGCACATAAACCAGTTTGAAAATGGCTGATATCGGTTTGAGAGAAATCTGGTTGAATGTAGTATCAGATTTAACTGATTTGGGTCAAACCAGTTTATGCAATGTCTGTCCCAGACCCCTTTAAGTTAAATCCGACTCCCCCAGCATCTTGGTATGCTGTCTGGGCTGGGCAGGGCTCTGCTCCACAGCAGGGGTGGCCCCTCCGCTCTGCCCCCTGGCTGCAGCTTCAGCAGAGACTGCAGGTGTCTGCCTGGCTTCTGCTCCCTCCCCTCCCCTCCCCTCCAAGCAAGGATTCTGCTGTCTCCTCTGCCTTGCACAGATGCACAGCGTTGGCTAGCAGACCACATGCTGTACAGGCCGACGGGACAAAGGCAGAATCAACAGGTAGCTGGTAACGTCCCTCTGCTGTTTTCTTAATGTGGTGATAAACACTGTGTTAATAATTCCCTGCTGGGCTCTCTCCCTAATCAGAGGTCCTGCCAGGGCCTGGCCATGCCCCACATCTCCCAGCTCAGCATTGTGGAAGGGAAGGGAGGGGTTATTCTAGCATTCCCTGGCTTGTAGCCTGGGCCACTGCAGTTATGTGCTTGCATTTTTTCAGTCTGGAGGAGATGCCTGTTATGAGTACAAACTGGTTTAGCCTAGCCAGGTTAGTCTAACTTGCAAAGATTTAATCAATTCAGGCTCAGGCTTTTTGAATGTCTGTCCCTAGCCCAGAGGTCAGTGAAAGAACCAGGAGTTGAACCCAGAAGAGTTCTCTTTTCTAGCTATCGGATCACACCCCACCCCAAGAACACTAGGCCAAAGGATTGTGTCAGAGCTAAAAACCTCACAAAATAAAACAGCATCTTTTGTTGTATTTCCTTGTCAGCATTTTAATTTTTGCAGACTGGAAAAACATGGAACAGTTTTGTAGTTTTAAATATAACCAGTATCTGTCCTATGCAGGGCAGACTCAGAGAGATTAAATGGGTAGAAAGCCTGTTAGACCATTTGAGTTTATCCCTATAACTACAGGCAGAAGGTTACTTCTGTAACTACAAGAGGTAGTCCATTGGTAAAGAATGCATCAGTTCACGTGTGTGTGTGTGTACACACAGTGATAGTGCCCTTGATCTAAGGCAGAAGACCAAAAGCAATGGGTTTTTTTAATCTGCATACTCTCTGCATAATAGAGAAACAGTAAAAAATATTGTCTGTATGAATCTGAAAGGCAGTGCGCTACAAAGCAGCCGTTTCCTTATTTGTTGGCATTAAACTCTGTCACTCTTGGCATTAGTAATAAACTAATAATGGTCATGAACCCCAAATATCAAAGGGCAAAAAAGATGGAGCAACTTATCAGATGTATGATTGTCTCTGAAATGTCATGGGTAATCAACTGTGTAGTAGCTAATGGACTGTGATTTGCATGCCACTATTTTGATTGATGTACTACTTAGATGAGGATTGATAGTTTTTACAGTGATGCTTATGGGAGTTTTTCAAAATTATGTCCATCTATTTTCTTTAACATTCAAGATGGCCATAGTGTTGTTTGCTCTGATGCTATTATTTTCCTTAGAAATTATAATGGCTTTGTTACACTCAGAAAAGTGTACAAGAGTTGTTAGCATGGATTTCAATCTTGCCTTTAGTCTAGGCTGTGCCGGGGAGTTGAGGATCTTCCTAAACTACGGTGCCAAACAGCTCATTGGGGCAACCAAGTAACTTATTTTTTATCCTGCAACACAGGGTGTTATTACAAATAATCTATTACTACAACTGGTGTGATCCATGAAGTCCCATAGGAGGGGTCCTTCTCATTTCTGTGAAAACTGCCCAAGCAACACTCTAAAGGGAGTAACACCCCAACAGTGTTGGTGAATTCCCTAAGTCTGCTTAGGAAGGGGAGCTAAGGGACAGAAATGGGGATTGTATTCAGTAGGTTAGAGACTACAGATCAAATGACTGAACACACCATGGCAGTGGTAGTGATAGAAGGAAGATATGAGCGTGGGTACTACAATAGGGGTTGTAGTGACTCCATACAGCAGCATCTGCTTAGCTGTATGCAATGTGTATAAATCAGGCCGTTGCATAAGTCTCTCCAGGATCATGACATCAATAGTCAAGGCAGACAAAATGTTGGGGTGGGGGTGGGAGCAGGTAAGGGGACATGACTTTCCTCTTACATGAATTTAGGTAAGTTGCAAAGCCCAATATAGATCTCAGGACTCCTGATTTTTCAGTCCAGTGCCCAATTTGCTTCCTTTGATTGATTGCCTTTGGTGATGCATGGTTTTTAACTCAAGTGTGACCTTTTTAACACTTCTCAATTTGCCCATTTCTTTCCAACACTGCTTTACAGTGTATTATAAGGTTCTCATTTTTGGTGGAATCTGTGAATCCTTGGGGAAAGGACTGTAATTGTAATATTAGTATAGTGCCTAAAACAACTGGGTCCTAACTTGGTTTCAAGCTGCTATCAGAGTGCAGGTGTAAATAGCAGTAATAGCACAGACTCTTGTACCTGTGTGGAGTTCTGCAGAAATGCATGGTCTTTCTCCTGGGCTCAGTGCTAGAGAGTTCACATTCAGGATCTATGAAGATTAGATAACTAAATAGAATAATGTAATTGCAAACAAATTTGGACTCTGTACTAGTTTATAGAAATTATTGGTACATTTAAAATAGTTCTCCAAACTATGGTGTATTGGACACCTTTTTGTGTATCTGACCAGCCATCCAGTTAATGATAGGTAATGCTTCTGTCAGTAGCAGGTGGACCTTTTAAACAGTTCTGTCAAGGCTGAGTGTTAGAGCAAAGTGAACACTTTGAAATGGAAAGGCCTATCATAGACTTCACCTAACTTCAGAAAGTTAATTGCCTTTTTACAGAGCTGTTAAGATTTAAGAGATGAGAGATAATCCCAGACTGACTGGACAGTGCTTTAAGATATAGATCTCCTTTCCCATCAGTGCTTTTCACTGATTAGGGAGAGAAGCTGGTAAGCAGGTCTCCTGACAAAGGGATTAGACCTTGTTAATGTGGTGATTCAGCCAATTAATCAGCTTTCACCAGAGTGTATTGTAAAACTTTAGTTATTGGTGTATTCTGCAAACCTTGGAGGCTCACCAAATCCTGCCTCTCCTCCCCCCCCCCCCCCCCCCCCACAAAAAAAAAA
>NW_017728995.1:51584647-51588596 GCF_001723915.1 Gavialis gangeticus
GCGGGCGCCCCCCCCCCCCCCCCCCCCCCCCCCCCCCCCCCCCCCAAAAAAAAAAAAACAACGAAAAAACAAAAACTCTCCCCTCCTCTCCCCAATTATTTTAGATTCAGGCACATAATAACATTAGTAACATGGTCATAATTATAATTGTTGAAACATCACTTTGTATGCTAGATCTCCTTTTGCTACATGTATTCAAGGGAAACTATATTTTTTTTAAAGTTGACTAATTATTTGAAACAGATTTCCTTCATACCAATAGCTTTGTAAAAAAAACAATTAAACTCCCAAAATTAGATGAAGTCTGTGATGTAACAGTGTTGCAGCTTGAAGAAAGTCTAGCACTTAGCCCTGACTGTAATACTTTAAAGGTCTAGTTGTTATTGACACAAGTGCTAGCTGGCATTAAATATGTGTCTGCACTGAAAAATGACAAAAAAGCCCCCCACTCATTTCAAGTTTGAGAGTGCCCTTTCAGTAGCATGAGCTGCATTTATTGTTTCAAGCCTTTTTAATAAAGTTTCTGTGAGAATGTTGAATAGGGATGAATTCCTGAATTGAGGACTAGGAGAGCAGCAACAAAGTACTTAACTACATGCCTGATGTTAAACACATGCTTAAATGCTTTGCTGGATTGGGGCCCGACTCCTGTTTATAAGGGAGAATGTAACACCATCTTATATTCTCAGATCCCATGTCCTGTTCTTTCCCGTGTGGTACCTGCCTGTATCTCTTTAGTTCCATTTTCACTGTTGCAGGCCCTAATCTTGTGGGGGAGAGTAGAGGTGGCTGGAATTTTAATTTTCCCATGAGAAAGAAATAAATAACTTTTCACTGAAACCCATTCTGGTTTGTTTGGTTTGGTTTTTTGTTTTGTTTTGTTTTTAGGCAACTGAAGTTTTTGTCTAAAAAGCCAAACTTTTTCATCTAATCCTCCAAATTTTCAGTTTTGCAGTTTAAAAATTTGACAATTTTTTTACCAGCTATGCTGGAATAGGCCCAGAAGCAGACTTTGAAAACGACCATTCCCACTAGTGAGTAAGGGAGTACAAATAATGACCAGCAAAGTGCAAGTGAATGTGGTATCAAATGCACTACCTCCCCTCCCCTTCTTCCCTCATGAAAAAATAGAGGAATACTTTTTTTTTCTCCCTAGCTTTTTCCAGTGATCATAGAATAAAGTATTAAAGTTATAGAAGGTGCAAAAAGTTTATACAAATAGGAGGGTTTTTTTCCCAAGTTGATGATTATTCCTTTATATCTATTTATAGGTCAAGTTCTATTTTTGGTGATCAATGAAGATTAGGTTAATTCCAAAAAGTAATTTTTCATGTTGGGCACCATCCATTTTAAAGGCACCAAGATATTGTAAATGGTGTTGCTTTCTCAGGGCCAAATCTTTTAGTGGCTCAATAACGTCAATATTGCTCTAGGGAGGGAATCCTGTGTTCTAGCCTGGGCCTCTGTTCCCACTGAGACTGAACTATCCCAGTACTGTTTATCCATTTTCCCTATTAAATTTTAGGCTGGGCTGCTTCAAGGGGAGGGTTAGAAATCACTCTGACTACTACTTAGCCTATAACCCTGTTGCTATAGCATTTACTTTAAAACAGGAGGCCCCCATTAAATGTGCCTCTTGGTAATGGGGATGCTCCCTAGGAGCTGCATCTCCCACTCCCCAGTCAAGTGTCCTAAACACTAGACAAGCAGGCTAAAAGACAGAAGGGCCCTTCTATGTTTTATTTCTAGCAGGTATGTGTGAAGTATGATTAGGCTTAGCAGGATTCAGTTTTTACTGCTAAATGTTGATAACTGTTGGTTTCACCTCACTCGCAGACTGACAAAAAGAAAATCTGGGATGGGGTGCCCACGCATGTGCGTACGTACATGCACACAGAGAGGCTGCTACAGGCAGGGTGTGGGGAGCCCTGGCTGCACTGCACTGTGCAGCTGCTGCAGTAGCTGGGGGCTGTGGTGGGAGGAGGTGTTGTCTGGATGCAACAGAGCCTGGAGGGGCAGTGGGGGGGTACTGCTGTGGGGTCCCACCACCAAGGGGTAGGGCTGTTAGCAGCCAGGAGCCTGGTGCCTCCAGGTGCTTGCTTTGCCCAGGTCCCAGCTCAGCCCTGGTGTGCTTGGGGTAGAGCACCAAAATCCTGCCAAGTCCAGCCTGGCCCTGCCCCTGCACTCTGCACCATGGAAGTGAAGGCTCCAGCCTAATACAAATGTACTACCAAATGAACAGAATGATTTAATGCTGGTATGCTTTATTGATTTATGGATATTTACTTTATATTTTGACATGCGATTCTTATAAAGCTTTTAACAGTGTACTGTCATTACTAAATTGTCTGCCGCCCACACCCCTAATTTTATGTAATCCAGAAAATTTAAATTGATAAAAATCAAAAGAAATGCTTAAAAATAAACATGAAATGCAAAAATCTAGAACTCTTGGTTCAGAGATGATACCTTTTATTAGACCAACTATGAAATTTAAAAAAAAATAGCTTTTTTGAAGGCGAGGTTCTTTGGGTGAATCTGATATCTTTTTATTAGACCAACTTAAATAGTTGGAAGAAAATTTCTTAGCAAGCTTTCGGGTTTAAAAACCCATCATCAGGCTGAGGAAGCATCTGCAGTTGTTGTGTGTCCTCTTCCTGGATGGATGGAATGTGAGCTTTCTGGCTCACAGCTTCCAGAAAAATATTTTGTTTGCAATTTCTCAGTTGGTCTAATAAAAGGTATCATCTCTGAACCAAGAGTTCTAGATTTTTGCATTTCTTTTGGTCTCAGACCAACATGGCTACCAAATACATCCCTAAAAATAAACATCAATTTTATCTGTCAAAATTATTTAAAAAAATAAAAATCAAATTCTGCAAAGCCTATGAATGATCGCATTTCACCTCAGGTGGAAACAGAATGCCAAGCTAATTTTAATTGCCAAAAATTGCAGTTTTGCAGTTGTATACATGAAGGTGAAATAGGATCTGGCCCTATATATCTTCATGATACTTTTGACACAGAGGCACATGGGGATTTGGTAGGAGAAAGATATATTTTAGAAAAGCTGGAAGAGGATAGATGAGGTGGGGGGCATTCAGTTTTACAAAATGGTTGATTTATCAGAAGAATCCATTTTGGGGTTGGTTTTTATTTTCTTTTTTTTGCTTTTACATTATTTTTAAAGGAGCAGCATATTAGATTGGAAAAATCCTGAATGATCAGAATAGGTTACTGCTGTGCATAAAACTAGAGATGCACCAATATATCAGTGTTAGGATTAAGAGATTAAGGCTGATTAATAGTTACAGGGAAATGGCTGGAGGATGTTGTAATGCCAGAGCTACTGCCACTGCTTCTGCTTGCACCTGTGAGGCTTCTGTCCAGGCAGGACCACTCGCCATCGGCACTTCCACCCAGGTCCAGGTTTAGCACTGTGGGGACTGGGACTTGCAGGTTCCTTCCAGTGATGGCCAGGTTAGGGAGTGCCTGCATTGTGAGTGATATCTCCTGGTGGTGTCTCTCGGGCAACAGGCAAGAGCTACAGGAGGAGGTGGTTACGCTCCAAAATGTCCTCTGTCATGAGGTGTTAGTTGATTACATGCTGGAGGAGACCTCTGGGACTGTGGAGGAAGAAATGCCAGATGCAGTGCTAGAGAAGAGAGAGGACATGAATACCCAAGAGGGAGGAAGCTGGAGGCTTGTGACTTATGGCAGGAAGTAAAGATCTTCACCTCCACCTGCAGTCATTCATTTAGAGAACAGATATGCAGCCCTAGCAGCAGAGAGGAAGAAGCATGTTCCTTTGGTGGAGGAAGACGAGCCAGGTCTCACCAAGGTGGCAGGGATTGTGATGACCGCCACCAAGAATAAACGATGGGTGGTGGTGGTTGGAATCATAGAAGTAGGGTCGGAAGGGACCTTGTAGATCTTCAAGTCCGACCCC
>NW_017728995.1:51593596-51596289 GCF_001723915.1 Gavialis gangeticus
GGAGTTTCCCATCTTATAAGTGTGCTGCTGGTTACTACTGCCCAAGTGCAGCACCCTGCACTTGTCAGTATTGAAGCGCATCCTGTTTTTGCTAGCCTACCCCTGTAACATATCCAAGTCTTGCTGCAGTCTTTCCCTCCCTACTAGCGTGCTCACCTCACCCCAAATTTTGGTATCATCAGCAAATTTTAAACAGGTTGCTTTTCACCCTGTTGTCCAAATCGCTGATAAAGAAATTGAACAGTGCGGGCCCAAGGACCGAGCCCTGAGGGACTTCGCCGCCCACTTCTCCTCAGGTCGAATATGACCCATCCACCACCACCCTCTGAGTGCGACCCTTCAGCCAATCTGCAATCCATCTGACTGTGTAGGCATCAATGCCGCAGTCACCCAATTTCTTAATGAGGATGGGGTGGGAGATGGTGTCAAAGGCCTTGCTGAAGTCCAGGAAGACTACATCCATGGCAACACGTGCATCCAATGCTTTTGTGACCTGATCATAAAAGGCAATCAGGTTGGTCTGGCATGACCTGCCCCTAATGAAACCGTACTGGTTGCCCTTGAGCATCATCTCTGAGGCCAGCCCATCACAGATGTGCTCCATGATGATCTTCTCAAAGAGTTTCCCTAGGATTGAGGTAAGACTGATGGGCCTGTAGTTGCCTGGGTCCTCCCTCCTCCCTTTTTTTAAAGATGGGGACCACGTTGGCTATCTTCCAATCATCTGGCCCGAGCGCTCATAAAGCCATGTCAAGGGCCCTGCAATAACCCCTGCTAGCTCCCTCAACACCCTGGGGTGGAGAGCATCTGGGTCAGACGGGACTTTGGCACAGCTGGGGACAGAGGGAGCCACCTGTTAACCTGACCTGTTGTGTTGGGAAGTCTGTTGCTTGCCTGGTGCCCGGATCTGAGATGTCACGGAGGTACTACTGAGGCTTATCTGGCCCTCTGACTAATACGTCATGCTGCTCATCCATGTGGGCACCAATGATACTACCAGGGGAGACCCAGAGCTTATCAAAAGTGATTAGAGCTCTGGGTGCAAGGGTGAGGGTGTCTGGGGCTAAGGCTGTGTTCTCATCAATCCTTCTGGTAAAGGGAAATGGCCCGGACAGGAGCAGGTACATGCTGCTGATCAACACCTGGCTGTGCAGGTGGTGTTGCCAGCAGGGATTGGGCTTTTTCGACCATGGGATGTTCTTCCAGGAAGAAGGATTGCTGGGAAGAGATGGGATCCACATGACAAAGAGGTAAGAGTGTCTTTTGCAGATGGGCTTGCTAACCTAGCGAGGAGGGCTTTAAATTAGGTTCGCTGGGGGATGGAGACCAAAACTCTAAGTTAAGTGGGGAAGCAGGAGACCTAGAGGAATAACAAGCAGTAGGGGGCAAGAGGGGAGGTGCTCTCATATTTCCTGAGAAATCAGGGCAATTGACTAGTTATCTCAGGTGCCTGTGCCATTATCAGGTCCCATGGTCATCTCATGGAATTATTGGGCAACTGTGGCCTCGGCTACATCACAGTCCGATGGCTGGTTTCCAAGGTCAGACCGAGAGAATGGTAATAGATGAAAGTTAAATCATCGTGGTGCACCATGACCAGTGGGGTCCCCCAAGGCTCCGTTCTTGGGCCTATACTCTTTAACATCTTTATTAATGATGTGGACATTGGTATCAGAAGTGGACTGTCCAAGTTCGCCAATGACACCAAACTTTGGGGTACAGTGTCCATACCTGAGGACAGGATGGTGATCCAGGCCAACCTAAACAGGCTCAGAAAATGGACGGACAAAAACCTGATGGCGTTCAATACTGAAAAATGCAAGGTGATTCACCGGGGGGGGCTGAAACCTGCAGCACATTTATAGCCTTGGCAGTGCTATGCTCACTAGCACCACAGCTGAAAGGGACTTGGGGGTCATGACTGACCAAAAGATGAATATGAGCCACCAGTGCGATGTTGCAACTGGTAAAGCGAGCAAAACTCTGGCTTGCATCTATAGATGCTTCTCAAGCAAATCCCAGGATGTCATCCTCTCGCTGTACTTGGCCTTGGTGAGACTGCAGCTAGAGTACTGTATCTAGTTCTGGGCTCCACAATTTAAAAAGGATGTGGAGAAGCTTGAGAGAGTCCAGAGGCGAGCCATGTGCATGATCAGAGGGCAGGAGAGCAGGCCTTATGATGAGAGGCTGAGAGGTATGGGACTCTTCAGCATGGAAAAGCGCGGGCTCAGGGGGAACCTGATGGTTGCCTGTAAGTATATAAAGGGTGTGCAGCAGGATCTGGGGGACTGTCTGTTCACCAGAGCACCCCAAGGGATGACAAGGTCAAACGGTCACAAACTCCTCCCAGACCGTTTCAGGCTGGACATAAGGAAGAACTTCTTTACTGTCTGAAGCCTCAAGGCCTGGAACAGGCTGCCTCTAGGGGTGGTGCAAGCACCTACTCTGGACTCCTTTAAGAGACATTTGGACATTTATCTTGCTGGGATCCTTTGACCCCTGCTGACTTCTTGCCCCTGGGGCAGGGGGTTGGACTTGATCTTCCGAGGTCCCTTCCAGCCCTAATGTCTATGAAATGCACGGAGCCTGGGAAATGAGCAGGAAGAATTGCAAGCCCTTGTACAATCGCAGAACTATGACATGATTGGCATAACAGACTTGGTGGGAGTTTGCATGACTGGAGCACTGTCATT
>NW_017728995.1:51601289-51621195 GCF_001723915.1 Gavialis gangeticus
TAACATCTTTATTAATGATGTGGACATTGGTATCAGAAGTGGACTGTCCAAGTTCGCCAATGACACCAAACTTTGGGGTACAGTGTCCATACCTGAGGACAGGATGGTGATCCAGGCCAACCTAAACAGGCTCAGAAAATGGACGGACAAAAACCTGATGGCGTTCAATACTGAAAAATGCAAGGTGATTCACCGGGGGGGGCTGAAACCTGCAGCACATTTATAGCCTTGGCAGTGCTATGCTCACTAGCACCACAGCTGAAAGGGACTTGGGGGTCATGACTGACCAAAAGATGAATATGAGCCACCAGTGCGATGTTGCAACTGGTAAAGCGAGCAAAACTCTGGCTTGCATCTATAGATGCTTCTCAAGCAAATCCCAGGATGTCATCCTCTCGCTGTACTTGGCCTTGGTGAGACTGCAGCTAGAGTACTGTATCTAGTTCTGGGCTCCACAATTTAAAAAGGATGTGGAGAAGCTTGAGAGAGTCCAGAGGCGAGCCATGTGCATGATCAGAGGGCAGGAGAGCAGGCCTTATGATGAGAGGCTGAGAGGTATGGGACTCTTCAGCATGGAAAAGCGCGGGCTCAGGGGGAACCTGATGGTTGCCTGTAAGTATATAAAGGGTGTGCAGCAGGATCTGGGGGACTGTCTGTTCACCAGAGCACCCCAAGGGATGACAAGGTCAAACGGTCACAAACTCCTCCCAGACCGTTTCAGGCTGGACATAAGGAAGAACTTCTTTACTGTCTGAAGCCTCAAGGCCTGGAACAGGCTGCCTCTAGGGGTGGTGCAAGCACCTACTCTGGACTCCTTTAAGAGACATTTGGACATTTATCTTGCTGGGATCCTTTGACCCCTGCTGACTTCTTGCCCCTGGGGCAGGGGGTTGGACTTGATCTTCCGAGGTCCCTTCCAGCCCTAATGTCTATGAAATGCACGGAGCCTGGGAAATGAGCAGGAAGAATTGCAAGCCCTTGTACAATCGCAGAACTATGACATGATTGGCATAACAGACTTGGTGGGAGTTTGCATGACTGGAGCACTGTCATTGATGGGTACAAACTGTTCAGGAAGGGCAGGCAGGGGAGAAGAGGAGGAGGAAGTGTTGTATTTTCTGTAAAAGAGCCACATGATTGTTCAGAGCTCTAGTATGAACCTGGAGATAGGTCTGTTGAGAGTCTCTGGGTTAGGGTCAGAGGGGAGAGCAACAAGTGTGATGTTGTAGTCTGTGTCTGCTATAGACCACCAGACCAGGAGGAAGTGGTGGATGAGGCTATCTTCAAACAGATAGTAGAAGTTTCCCTGTCACAGGCCCTGGTTCTCATGGGGACTTCAAATTACCCTGACATCTGCTGGGAGGGCAATACAGCAATGCTCAGGCAATCCAGGAAGTTTTTGGAGAGTACTGGGGTCAATTTCCTGGTGTAAGTGCTGGAGTGGCCAACTATGGGCCATGTTTTTCAGGGAAAAATTGGTAGGGACTGTAGTAATGAATGGCAATTTGGGCAGCAGTGACCACAAGATGATTGAGTTAAAGATCCTGAGGAAAGAAGGATGGAGAGCAGCAGCAGAGTAATACTGGTGTAGCCGATGATGTACCACGGCTCTATCCCGCTCCCCATCCTAGCCCTGGGTCCCATTCACTGCCATGGCAAGGACCTAGCATCCCCAGCCCCCGCCCCACTCTCCCTGTCACCATGGGGGCCTTGATTTGCCTTCCCTCCCCTCCCCCCATGCCAGTTCCTCTTCACAGACTTACCTGCAGGGCACTGCTTTCCATGCTGCCCAGCTTCACTCTTGACCATATGCATGCTGTAGTTGTGTGCATGCACACTTTATCCAAAGCCTGCCCTATATCCCTGCCATAATCTGCTTGTACCCTGGGCTGTGCTAACAACTGCTTATTTTTTTTTTACAATGCATAAAGTTGCTGAGGCACCAATTCTGGGTAGCACAACAGATGTGCTACTTAGCTGGTAGCATCTAGTGGTTCCTAAATACTCCTGCAGGTACCTACAGCCACCATTTCCCCCCCAGGGTTACCCAGACCTTCTCCCATTTGACCCTTTCTTCACCAACACAACTTCTCTCTGCCAGCAGCAAATTCATCTGTAGTAGGTTTGTCACTTATTGACATAAATTACAACACTATATTATGTAATTGAACTTGACACAAGTAGCAATTGATTGCTTCCCCAATGCTATACTATCCTTTACTATTGTTTTATATTTTTTTTCAATTTAAAGCTAAATTAGTAAGACTTCAAATAATACATTGAAAATTGACAAGCTGGGTAAAAATTGATTCATTGAAGTTGTTCAAACCTGATCTTGCTAGGTTCAGTTTTTGCAGGAGTTGAGAACTAACCATTTCTGACTGATTTGTCTCTACACCTCTAACCTCTAGGGGGAATCTCCACAGTCCCCTTCCATTTATTCCCTCTCCCACAGGCCTTTTTTTTCCTACTGCTATCCCTAGGGGCCTTTCACTTGCCTGTTACTTCATCCACTTCTAGAGATCAATAAGGTCTTTTTTCAGGTTATCTGGTTAGTTCCTCACTTGTCCCTTGAGGGGTACAACATATGGAGACTTTTCTAAGGGTGCATACAGACATTGAAGGAGGTTAGGTCATGTTAAAAAAAAAAAAAAAGTCTTCTGAGCTAACTGACTTCTCTCAGGTGCAGACCTTACACTTAAGGTGCAGACAGAAGTGCCACTCCCTGGTCTAACTCATGTGCTTCACAGAAAGCATCTTGCGTTAGACTGACCATCCTGACCCAACAGATGTTAGCTGTTGGATTGGGAAGGTGGGGGATCGAGCTCCAATTTGGTGCTGATCCAGCGAGAGAGGCTGTCTGTCTGCAGCCTCTTCCTCTAACCCCAGCTCCCCTCTCCCTGTGCTGTCTCAGGATAGGATGGGGAGAAGGCAGTGGAGGAAAGTCCATCCTGGTGTTTGCCAAGCCATGCTGGAGTGGTGGGGGTGGGTAGATTGGAGTCCCTCACCTGCTTTAGTCCAGTCACCTGAGTGGACAGAAGTTAATGAAGGTGCTGTGCTTTGGAGCTCCTTAATTTGAACCCTCATATTGAACCCTGGCACCAGGCTATTTTTATCACCCTTGCCCCCACCCCCAGGTGGAAACCCCCTTCCCCCACTATGGATCAGTCAGCCCCCCTCCCTCCCCTCAATTCACCAAACCACCCATTCTGCAAGCTGCTCCTGGTGCTGGTTGTATCAGCGTTCACTAATGCTGGGAGTTGAGGAAGTAAGTGCCAGTGTGGGGAGAGGCATGAGGGATGGGGAGATCAGTTTGCTGCAAGGTGGCTGGGGGTATAAAAATAGCCCCTAGTCCTAAGGGGTTGGGAAGAGAGCCCTTCATCCCCCACAAGCCCTTCTGCAGACCCTACAAGCTCCCCTAGTCCTGCCAAGCCCTCCTAGACTCCAGCAAATCCACTGTGGATGCTACCTACCCCCCCAATCCCCACCTCCTCTGCAGACACCACTAGCCCTCCCATCCTCCTGTGGACCCCACTGGCCCCCCAGTCCCTCCAACAGATGCAGCTTGCCCCCACAATTCCCCAATCTCCAAGTGGCCCTGGCCTTTCCCACACCCGACTTGCCGTTGTGTGGATGACCATTTTTAACTTGATCTGAGTTCCCCCTAACCTCCCTGAATATTTGTACCCAGCCTAAATCTGAAAAGTTTTTTTTTTAAGGAAGGCTGTCTGGAAGTAGCCAGTCTACTCCCTAATATGCACAGATGAATAGGAGAGAAGAGAAAAGGGTAAACTAAAAACAAAAGCAGACAACAGCAACCTCCAAATCTCTAGTGTTGTAGCCAGGGAAATCTGAGGATTTCCTTAACAAGTATGCACTGCATTTATGGACATTTACTTTGCTAGCAGATGGTAGCACTGGGACACTCTTCCTTATTTTTATTTTAGTTGTGCCAGCACTGAACGAGGACTCTGTCTCTCCTCCCTCCCCTGCTCTATGATACAATCAGACCACTTTCTGGGACCTGTAATAAAATAACATCTATATTTAGGGAAGGTCCTGATGGCAAGCCCCAAAAGTACATGAAAAGAACAGTTAAGACTCCTGCATTTCTTGCAGAGTTGAAGAAATAGTCAAAATCCAGTATGGACACCAGGCCCTATTCCTGAACACAGGAATGATTAGGATGGAAAGTGTGGGGAGGCCAAATAGACACGAAACATGCAAAGAGTACTGGTACAGAACTGCTGTTTTTTTCTGGATTCAAACTGATGTTGGAAATCCCATATGAATGCCACGTTTCCCTGATTTTTTTTTTTTTTACTTTGAGGTCCTGGTGAAATGTTTCTCAGTGCCCTACTTATTTAAAAAGAAAACATTATCATTGAAAAGACACCATTGTGGTTGTATTTTTTTCGCCCTGGGATTTCTTTATATATATGTAACTTCATTCAATAAAAATTAACCTTGGTGCTTAGAAAATGTCTCTCTCAAGTGTGCGAGCTAAAGATGTGGAACTGATTTGCAATTTGTAGAAAAATGTGAAGTCTTTATCAATAGGAGACAAAGATCTTATAACACAAGCATCAAAGAAAGCTGACTTTATTTGGAGACAGCATTTGGTACATCACATCAAATTCTACAACTTGACTTTTAAGTAGGACTTGAGAAGGTTCCCTTTTTTTGTTCTAAGGATCTTTATTTATCACCCTCAAGGGCATTACAGTGAGTAATTAGATTGGACCGGAAGAACGACTTAATTTTACAAGAAACTCATTAATTCATCCTATTTAAAATCTTCTCATTTTACCCCAAAACCAATTATGCTTACCCTGGCAATGATCTGGAAAGGCATTGTCTCTCAGGTATTAGGGGGGCCATTGGGAGTCTTATGGCATTCATGTCGGGGAGACAAGGGTGACTCTTTCTTTGACTTTTAGGTCAAAAGAACTAGTCTCTGGGACAGCTTGACAATTAGAAAACCCTGATGAGCATTTGGAGCTAAAACAGCTGTACAATCACTGAGGGGTTCATGGAGCGGGGCAGAAAGCTCATCAAAAGAGCCTATCCAAACAATTGTTCTATAATTAACACACACAAATCTGTTCAGAAATGGTAATAACAGTAAAAAGGAGCTGAGAAGAAGCTGCCTACTTAAGTGGCAGATGTGGTTTTGTTACAATTTGAGAGAGAAAATCCATCTATTTAAAAAAAGAAAAGAACATTAGAGGGAAAAAATAAAACTAACTTTTTATCTCCCAGGATGCAGTTAAAATATTTCCAAACTAGTAGAAATTGTTGAAAAAGTAACTACTGATCACTAATTCAAAAAATTGTTTAAGGATGTTATCAAGGTTTTTAAATATTGGTTTAAAACTAATTTCTTTTCTTGTTCCTAATTTCAAAATAAGTTCATTGAGAACTTGAAACTGAAATCTGATTGCTTTAAAGAACTTCATTTATCCATCATTGGATCTACCAGTATGTTGTTATAAGGCTGCTCTTGAAATCTGGGTTGTTGCTATGCAAAGAACAACAACTCTAATTTGAATTTAGTCTTTTTTAAATCATAACTACATCCAAAGCACTGTGGAGAGTTTAGAAGTGATCTCATAGATGTTCAGATGATTTTTTTCCATTATAGAAAATGCAAACTAGCTCTTTGCAGGATAGTAATCCTTAAAGAGCAGTTTAGTGTGTTTTTCTAAAGTCACATATCAACAGTCTGGGTATACATGCCTGTAATGTTCCCCTCTGACACAAGCTACAAGCATTCTTTCCTGTTTCGTGACACTGTACTGAGAATTTACTAGTTTTGCATCAGATATTCTCCTGGCATAAGACCATTGAATTTTTTTTTTTTTTTTTTTTTTTTTTTTAGTGGAGTTACTCCAACAAAGATTTTGGTCCTTGTCCATTAGTTCAGCCTGTCCACTTTTATTAGCTCCTCATCTGGGATCTGAGATTTCCTCCATTTTATTCCACAGTAAATTTGCTTCCTCAGCATTCTTCAAAGTCAACAGGAAACTCCTTCAGGGTCCTTCCTTTTTGTTTGTTGTGTGGTCCCCTAACTTGATCATCTGCTAGGAAGCTACTGTGTAGAATGGGGGTGGGGGAGTGTGGAATATGGCCTGCGGGCCACATCTGGCACTCCAGGCCATTCTATCTGGCATGCGGGGCCCCTAAAAAATTTAGAAAATTAATACTTATCTGCCCTGGCTGCCTGTCAACAGGAGCCAGTGGCAGTAGGACCCAGAGGAAGGCAGCGACAGGACCCTGCAGCTACAGCAGCATGGCTGAATTTTTTTGGTTGAAATAAACATGTTTTTCACGTGCATCCAATATTGCCAACCCCACCTTCTTAAAAATTATGAGACAAACTCTTAAAAAGCAAGAGGTTTGGAATCTAAATCATAAGATGCTTTTTTGAAGTGTGTGTGTGGGAGGGGTTATTTGTTAAGGTGTGGGGGGCTGTGGGTCTCTGTGGAGTTTGAAGCCCAGGGAGGGGAGGGGTCCCTACACACCCTGGCAGGATGCTGGGTACCATGGGTCAGGAGCAAGGCTGGGGGCGGGCTCCAGCTTGAGAGTGAGGGACAGACGGACAGAGGCAGGGAGGCAGGCAGGATGGGTTGTAGAGTGTGCAACAGAGCCATGGGTGGCTTGTCCAGAGGTTCTGGGGGGTGGGAGGGGCACAGCTCCCCGCCTCTATGCACGCCACCAGAGAAGACATAGGGGGCACATTCCCCCTTCTGATTTGTGCCTGGGGTGGAGGTGGGCTGTGGGCTCTCCACCCTTCTGTCTTTACCTTGGGAGTCGCATAATGCCTCTGGGTTGGAAGGGGATGCACAGCGTTGCCAGTGTGTGGCTTCTGGGGCAAAGGCAGCAGGATGCAGAGCCCCAGGCCACAGCGGGCAGCCTGCCTCCATCCCAGGCACAAATCTATGTAAGTATGTGTGCCCTGTACCTTCCTCAGGGGTGTGTGCAGCAGCAGGGAGCCATGCCCTCTTCCCCACACTCCTGGATAACCTGCCCAGGCCCTGGGACCCCATCCACCCTGGCCACACTCCCTCCCTCACCATGGGGGCTTCAGTCTGCCTTCCTGCCCCTTTCTTCTCCTGTGCCCTTTCCCCTCCACAGGCTTACCGGCACGGCACTGCACTGCACTACACATGCCAGAAGAAAAAATCCTGAGATTTGATCTCTCGATCCTGAATTAAGGGTGATTTAGCTAAACTCATTTCTCATCCAGCCATAGAGCTGGTCAAGGCTTTCCAAATTTTAATGAAAAATCCAACTGAAATGTCAAAAGAAATCAATTTTTAGTGATTCTTTAAAATCTTTTTTACCTGGATAGGATTTTATTTTTTAATTATTTATATTCTCAGTCTTAGCAATGGTACCACTTATTAGTTAAGATGAGTCACAGGTAATAATTTAAAGTTAGTACTTCAACTAACTGTGCTGTACTTGTGGCAGAAAATAATCTGTTTAGAATTTACCTGCTAGGAAAACTGTATTTTCTTCAACTTATATTTCAATATAAATATTTATTTTCCTGGAAAGAGATTCTGAAAATAGGCTTCATAATGTGCAACTAGAATTTTCAAAACAGACTAAGCGAGTTATATATCTTAGTCCTATTAAAATTTAATAGGATCTTGGCCCATAATTCTCTAAAACTCCTCTTTTTACGGTCTTAACTGTATTGCTGAAGAATGGTGTAAGAAAAATAGACTTTTTGCTTGTTGTGTTCAATAAGGTCACTTTTAATTTAACATAAAGACAAAATACATAGAGTTTCTTAAAATCAACATCTGTGTGTGGCTGAGTCTTTGCTTCAGACTTATTTTCACTCTTATAAAACAGAATGATTCCAGCAAAAATATACGGGCGTCATAATTTTGGTTCTTCAAACTTGGAAATGTTTCTGTTTAAAATTCATCTTTCCGTCTCTAAAGACGATTGTGTCTTAAAATGTAACTTTGCTGTTTGTGGGTGATCTGAATGGAAGAAAAGATTTTTTCCCCTGTCTCTCTTTTTCTTTCTCTCTTTCTTTTTTCTGAAACTAACAGAAAGAACCAATTAAGGCAAAGCTAAGGAACTGAATTCAAAGTTTGTATTGCACATGTGAACTAATCTTTTTACAATGAAATCTTGCAAAAGCTGTGTAAGAATAGCATTCAGGCCCTGTCTTATCCGGCAAATCCTCCCCAGAAAAGGAGCAGAATTGAAGAATTGTCATGAGCAGCAATAAAGACTTTCAGGGAAGGGGTTCTATACAGTCTTCTTGTTGGTCTACTAATTCATTTCCATTCTCAAATACTGTATAATATCCTAATTAAAAAAAAAAAAGAGTCCACTGCTGATCATAATAGGTGTGTCAGTTGTATTTCATGCAAAGAATAACCTTTACAGGGTTAGATTCAAGTTTTTAAGTAAAACATAATGGAACCCCAAGGAGTAAAAGACTACTGAATAAATGTAATGTATTCTCTTGTGTTAAGTGCTGAAGTATATGAATCTTTGAACATACTGAAATAAAGAAAACCATGCGTTTAGTAGTAGGTAATTTTGTACAGCTGAAGCAAAATGGCTGTGTGCTTCAGAAGCTGCCACTGCATTTAGAAAGAGCTTTTCTTAGCTCCTGAAATATTAATGACCAGGGTTTAAAATAGTAGGAAACAATATGTTGCATGAAACAAAGGGAAAATTGAGTTGTAAAATTTCAACCTTACCATGCTACCTGTTCCCTTGATCCTTCCAAACTACAGATTTTTAAAAAAAGGATAAAAATTGGGTAGTTTCACAAAATGGTAGCCTCCTTCTAGTTTTGTGATTTTAAAAAAAACCGCTAAAGCCATAACAGACTCTCCTTCTATTTTACTGGACTGGGTTATTGTTTATAGGCACATCTTGACATTAGAAACAGTCAAATGGTAGTCATTCATGTAATGGTTGGTGTAAGGCATTAGTAAAAGGATAAATAGTTGAATTTTTAAAAACTCAAAAAAGAAGTGGAGTTTGCAAAGTAAACGTGATTAAGATGTGTGTTTTCTGTTCTCTGCATCTAAATTTTGCCATTTACAAATTATTCTGGTTTGAGTTATAGAAGTGCAAACTAGAAATAAAGCCATTATTTTGGCTAGAGCTACAACTGATTTATGCTGATGTAATCCAGATCAGAATTTAAGTGTTCGTGGGTTTTTTTTAATCAGTTGGTAAGGGTAGCATTATTACTTCAGCTTCATTAGACATTGCAACTCAGATGTAAAAAAGTAAAAGGGTAATTTTGCCCCTTTTTTGGTAGTTATTCTCACTGCAAGCAGAATAACTCATTTTACGTAAGTTGCTTTTGTTTACTGTGACCAACTGAGCGACAAGCAGAACCCAGTGGGTTTGTATTTGTGTTCAGGAACTAATTGTGTTTGATGTAGGGAGCCTAGGTTTGACCCAGTGCTTCTTCCTTTCAAAGCTGTGGTTTCTGATTTTAATCGGAATCCCAAGGTCATTTGAAGCAGAGCCAAAAAGCACCTTGCAAGTTGAACCTTATCTAATTATGTGATGCGTGTAAACTTTGGAAGCATAAATCTTAATTATTGGAGAAATGCATTTTTATAAAATTCTTTGGTCCAGTGAAAATTCTTTGGTCCAATGACAGCCAAATAAGCAAGAAGGAGATTGACCTCACAGTGCTCCTATTGATGATATGCCACACGTCATAAAGTTTGGACTTGTTAAGGAAATTCCATAAACAGCTTTGCTTAATAAGAATGAAGTAACGCCGTTACAAACATGTTGCTAAAAGTCCTGTCCATTTACCATTAAGAATGTGTTTTTTGTTTTTTTAAAAGAGAATTTAAAACAACTTGCTTGATGTACATGGGGAAGGAGAAAAGCTTTTAATGGAAATACATCCAGCTTTTTGAAGGCATGCATTTAACAACAAAGGGACCCTAAAGATAGTGTAGGTGATAAATGAAGAGATGTAAGAGTGAGTCATGCTGTAAATATTGGGAGTAAGCCTCCTTGTTTACATGTCTGTCTTCATAAAAACACCTAGATATTTTCTCTCTTTCCTTAAGGGTTGACAGCCAATGATGTTTGTTGACTTTTTATCTTTAGCCAGGGGAGAGCTTTCTAAGACGACATACCTGTGGACCTATTAAACCGTGTTGCTAGTGATACTAATGAGATTTTTCCAAGTGATGTAAAAGTAGCCATTCATATAAGCATTGCATTTATGAAGATGATGTCACTGAAAGCTTGGCAACTGCACCTAGGATTTAGTTCCAGCAGAACAGCTATTGGTATACCCTGATTTTGAGGAGGGAGATCATGCTGATTTCCTCCTTTGGGAACAAAGAGCCAGGTTAATCCTGCCTTGCCAGAAAGGAGACATGCCATTTCCTGACGTGTTAAACTAAGAACCTCCTTTCCAATCACAGTGGGTGCCTATTCCACTCCATCTCAAAACTTGGCAGCATTGACCAATCAGCCTACATTCCTTAAGTGGTCATGGAGTTAAACAATTGTGCCCTGTTTACTGCACTGTACGTATGTGTGCATGCAGGTGGGCACAAGAGGCGTGACATGCAAGTCCATGTATAACCCAAAGATGAACCAGATTTTCCAGCAAAGTCAGTAAAATAATATGTTTGTAGGTGCTGTTGTAATGTCTCCAGGCCAGCTTGGTAAAAGACCCTTGTTTGAACTAGAAACAGGCATCCCTGGAGGCAAAGTTGGCAATTAAGAGGTGGCTAGTTTGTTAATTTTTCACCTGGGGCTAAGTGGACATAATTTAGTTTTGTGAATTCCTAGACTTTGAATAAATGATGCAGCAATTTATTGTCACATCCTTGGAAAATAACACTCTCTGTTCCCATCTCTCCATCTAGCTTGCAAAATTGGATACTACAAGGCTCTCTCAACAGATGTTGCCTGTGCCAAATGCCCGCCCCATAGCTACTCCATCTGGGAAGGCTCTACCTCCTGCACCTGTGATCGGGGCTTTTTCCGAGCTGAAAATGATGCTGCCTCCATGCCCTGTACTCGTAAGTCAAGTTCTCTTCTCTCTTTTTGTACCCCACTTCTTCCTCTCCCTCTTTCTGCCTTAATAATTTATTTGAAAAATATTCCTTTGAGATACTCATCCCACTTAGAGAAGAAGTGCCCTAGTACTGATAACAGTTTTTAGCAACCATTCCTTTTCAAATAAGTATATCCAACCTATCAGTACTGGGTCTCCTCCTAATATAAGCGTGTAATGAAATTTGTAATTAACGAAAGATCAAATAATTTCTTTTTAAAGCATTTTACCAGTAATCAAAGGTCTTGTTTCTTGCCTTATTTATATTTTGGTGCCCTCTAAAGACTTCAGCCCAGGTTGAAGTTTTGTTTTGTCGGACATGGGTCACACACAAGAATTGAGAGAGCCTCTGTCCCAGACAGCTTACAGTCTAAACAGTCATGACAAATGCCAGTTGGAAGAAGAGAGAGGCACAGAGATTAACTGACTTGCCTAAGGTTGTGCAACAGGTCAGTAGCAGAGTTGGGAACAGGAACTAGAGCTCTTTAGTTTGTCCAGTGACTTCTTCCATCAGATTACATTATCCCTCAGGCTTTTAAGTATTAACATTCGTATGTATTGAGATAGTTGCAGTTAATGAGTGCAAATGAGTGACAATATCAAGGTGTTTAGTGAGAATGGTCACTATGAACGACTTTATATTTAGACTCTGATTCTTTAAGAATTTTAAAACACCTCTTTTAACAACTCCTCCTCCTCTGTAAATCTACTAGGCATTTGCCAACTCTTTTTGGGCAAGTGACAGAAGTCATTTAGCGAATCTGTGTTTAAGTAACTACTCTGGAAGAAGTCTCCAAGTTTGTCCACCTGTCCTGACATGATGTAGAGAGAGGATGAACATAAACATTAGAGAGACTTTCAAACTGATTTCAGGCTTTAATCAGTTCTTACCAGTTGGTTTAACCAGGTGACAAACCCAATTCCCTTGTGCTGACAGCCATAATAATCAGGCACCTTCTTTGTTCATTATGCTGTCTTTAACCCTGGTATTCTCATTCAGCCCTGCATTTAGTAATCGCTCAGTGTGACGGCACACTAATGAAGAAATAAAACACAGTATCTGAGATCCATTCTTCTAGCAAAAAGAGACTCTGCTCCATTGGCTTGTAAAATCAAGTTTCTGTTCACTTCGAAGACTATTAGACCAGGCGAATAAAAGTAGCATTGGGTAATTTGGAGGGAAACACCTGGAATGGGCTATGGATTGATCACTTTTTTATTATTTCAATTTTTTTTTTTAATGAAGAACTTTAAACTCTTTGGATATGGGGGTGGTTTTTTTGGGTAAAGGCTTTGATGCACAGGTATCAGATTCTTTTAAAAATAAACTGGCTGCTCGCCTCATTTTATCTTGTTTTCTAAATTAGGGGAGTAAGACTGTTGCAGCTTTTCATTAGCTAGCTTATACCTGAATGTGGGTGAGAGGGAATTAGAGCTCTTTTTTTTGTCTTACACAGTTTACATGGTAGGTAATAAAAGCTACACCAAATTCCTGATGCACAAAACTCAGCTCTGTTCTCCAGAGTTTAGAATGTTGGGACTTCAACCCCAATGTCAGGGATTTGATGAGGAATATCTTTTATGTTCTTTGTTTAGTGTTCAGTCCCGTAAACTTATTTAAATCCTTACCTGTGTGTGTGTCCTGTAAATGTGGGCCAGATTTTACTCCAAGTAATGCTGGTGTAAATCCAGAGTAATTCAGATGAAGTCAGTATTTACTACTGTTTTAAAACTGGTGCCTGAGAGACTGCAAATACGGCTGAGCAGGTTTGCATGGGTGTAGAGGACAACAGATTTGGACCCACAAGCTGTAGTAGGGACCTGATGGGAGGACAGGTGTAAATTCACAAAGACATCTTTACTTAGGGTTCAGAAAATACCTTTTCCTTCAAGCTTGTCTTTTTGATGTGTCATTGCTGAGAAGAGGAGCCCCTTTGTCCTCGCATACAGTTCTCCTCACTCTGGATGTGCCTCATTGCCTAAGTCAGGAATTCAGACTTGCAATTCGGAAGCACAGTGGCCTTGTCAGCTGTGTGCTTGGGCATGGAGACTGTATGAATGACCTGTAATACACTTGAGCACAAACTGGAAAACATTGTCATTGTTTCTCTCTGGAAGCATGGCAAAAGTTGTATTAATGCAACTCTTCAGACCTTCATTATACTTTAGTACTTGCTGAGAAGATGGGTCTGTGTCACAAGGTTAGCAGTTTAATGGACTGTAAATTGCCTACAGAATACACAGATCTATGAAGCTAAACAGCAACCAATTTCAGTCATGATCCTCTTTCTGAATTTGTCTTCTGTGAGGGTGCAGATTATAGATGGACTTCACTAAATTCTACATTGGCTTAAGTAGGCGTTATTTCTACTCAGTGAGTGTAACTCCAATTTTACATCGTTTACAACATTGCTCTTTAACTGCCTATACAATACATACATTTTAATATGGTACAGGACAGTTTTGTATTGTTTATATTGTCTGTTTGCTCAAGATTGTTAATGATTTTTATTTGGGAACATTTTACAAAAGAGAGATTATTACTGTAGACTGTCCAACTTGAAATCTGTGTAAGTAAATGACCTTGAATAATTCAGTCTGTTGTGCTGTCCAACCAAGGACTGATTGATTGATTAATATTTTGGTATGACCTAAAATATTCCAGAAACAGCTGCATTTAAGACAGCTGCATTTAAGATACTAGATGCGCTTAGCGCTAATAAGGGTAAATTTAACAAGATGCATGGCAAAAGTATCTGCTTAAAAAAAGCTTTCTTCAGTGTAGGTTATCAAGAAATCGAAAGAACTCTACTTCAAACAGCAAACGTCACTTAGTTTCTCTTTACATTTGCCTGTTCTAATTGAATTTAGCGTGCTGCTATATTTCCTCCAGAAAGTATATTGTTTTTAAATTACCATTTCAGTCCTATTACTCAAGGCCCCTACTTCTAATGCTTTCTGACAGTTATCAACATAATGAACCATAATGAAATGATGAGCAATCTACAGTGGAAGCTCAATGTGGATTCCACTAGTGCTGTGTGACTGTTGTTAAAATTTGAATGCAGATTAAAACAGCACTGTCCTTACTTGTTTCCAAGGTCAGGGATTTAAAAAAAGGGTCTGAAAAGTCTAAGCACTTTAAATTTGCAAATATTACTGTCTAATATACATCCTTGATCCTATCCCCTCACCTCCTCCTGCCCCATGCCACACTAATAAATATTTCATAGAGAAAACTTTGGCCTATATTTAAAAAATATATGGGTGCAGTTACATGCTGAATTTTCATGTACTGGTATATAATCATATGTACAAGTGACTGAGCTCTCTTGACTGACCATCTACTTACTATAGCTGTTTATATTTTTATATAAACAAATATGCCACTCATGTTTTTTTTAAAAAAAACATGGACCTTTTCTGCCTGCTAAATAGACTCTAATTGTCACCTCTTCTAGTTATATAAATTTTTGGACAATCGTTTATGCAAAGAAGGGAGAAAGTAGAGCGTATGATGTGTGGTCATGTGAGAAGCTGTGGGTTGCAGGCAGTGGTAGCAGAGAAATTTTGCCCAAGGTCTTCCAGAAGCTTGTTCTAACAACTCACTTGGATTGGATTCAATGAATATAATTCTACTCGCTTATCTGCAAAAGATACACTTTACAATAGATAAAGTTTACAATCATATGTGGCAGCATCCTGTGTTCAGAAGACAATATTTCCACAAGTAATAATGTTGCCCCATCTTTACAGAAGATCGCTGTTCTTAAACAACTGATTTAGGCCGTGTATGGCCATTACATTTGTATTGGGAGAATTGCTGCTGTGCCAGTAGAAAATGGGAGTGTGCTAAAGTTTGCTTATTTTTCCTGGGGGAAACATGTTCTTCCAGGGGAAAGATCTTCCAGGTGTCATTCCCCTTGTGGGTCTTATGAGACAGGTTTTGTTGTGTGAGGTTCCACTTCATTTTTAAGGAACAACAATCCATAATTCATAGGTAATGTAGATTGCCATTGTATATAGCTTCTTTGTACAACCTATGTCTAAACAACGCGTAGGGTAAAATAATGTAATTGCAAAGACATAACAGTGAAGAGAAAAAGAGATGCATGAGGCATAGGCAGTAAAAGGAGGGATTTTTTTTTTTAGATGAGATTAGGGAAAATTATTTGGGCTGCAGATAAATTGGAAGCTATTTCAATTGGCAGGAATTTCACAGGAGATGTCTCTCTCATTGTAACCAGTGACATCTGATGGAAGTTTTGAGAAGCTAGGTAAAGGAAAGAAAAAATAACTCCTTAGAAAGGGATGGAATAAATCTTTGGGAGGTTTTAAGAGCAAAGATGGCCCAGATTCTGATGTGCATTGGGAACCAAGGGAGTTGCCTAAGGATGCATCTTTATAATCACTGGCACTATAATCCACAGTCAATTAAATTGCAGGATCCACTTGAGATATTAGCCATTTTCTGCTTCTCTTTGTCCAGAACTTGAAATTAGTACTGACTGACTTGGGAGTACAGATTATTTTGGGAGTCTGATGTGGCGAAAAGCAGGGTCCAATAATGCAGGTCATTCTAATGCAAAATTCCCATTTCAGTAAACGAGAGCTGTTCCACAGTAAGGAATTCCAGAATTACTTCAGTAACATAAAATTAAATGTTTGGTTTTTTTTCTAGTGCATACCCTCTTCTGTGAAAACACCAAAGAATCTTCTGCTATCTATAGTGGGTTTGGGCTTGCTTTCTTTTCAGCAAAAGAGCAATTGTTTGGCTAGTTGTTCTTGTCTGCAGCATGCTAGTTAGTGAAGATGTGGCTACGCATCTAAGTGTATCTGAGAATGCAAGTAGCCACACATGTTGTTCTTAGAAGAGTTTAGCAGCTACTCAGAGGAGTTAAAGGATTCAGAGTCCCTGCAGTGGCTGCCTGTCAGCCTCAAGCTAACAGTGGTAATTAGAGCTTCTCAATAACTATCTTAAGAGAAAAGGAAATATCCATTTCCAATATTCTTTAAATTAAAGAAATGATGCCTATTATGAAACTGGTAACCAAGGGTCTTTGGCCAGTAAATAGAAAATGATACATGCCAGGAAAATGGACATTTCTATAGCTGGCTCAGTTCCAAAATCCCTCATCAGGCAAAATTCCCACTGAAGTGCTCTAGGAAGTTTTGTTTCAATAAAAAACTCAGAAAATCACTGCTTTGTTTACCAAATCACCTGCTCTGGTTGAGCTATTAAAAAGTGCAGACAAAAAGAAGGAAGAGTAGCAGATGATTGATATTTCAAGTGGCCGCTGTATTTAGTGGTCTGTTGACTTTGGCCCTAACAGTTGTAAAAACACATAGCCTGTAATGATAAATGATCAGGAATACCCATGCAGCTAAGAAGCAAGGGTTGCCCTAAGTGGTGCTGATTATGTAAACTAGCCTGCAGCAACAAGAGAGCTGTCCACAATTGCTGAAAGAAAGCAATTAGTGGCAGCAACATATACAACCATCAAGGGAAAACGCTGGCTTTATTTCGGAGTCAAAACTTACACATCCCAAGTGTTTACTCTGTGTTATAACCTGTCTTTCATCTGGAGAGAGATTAACAACAAAGGCTTATCTGAAGGGCTTTGCTGAAGGATTATTGACAGCTCTAAATTTGTACATGATTAATGAAGCTTTATGAAATGGAAGGAGGAGGCCAAGGGTGCTACTTATTGAAGGCTATGCCTTGCACCAGTGTCCCCAGCAGTTTTGTGAGACAGCATAAGAGCTTAATGGAATTGATTAGTTAGATATTTCTTCTTTTTTCTGTGCATCCACTTGGAAACACTGCATTCATATTCAACTTCATCTCTCAGGAGTTGAATTTTAGAACTATAATGGATTTAAAAATATATGTTGTTGTTGTTGTTACAAGACTTGGGAGGTTCTGGCGGGTTCTTTTTGCACATTAATATTTTGTTTTCTTTTTATCTGTTGTTTTTATTCTTGTATACCTTGAATGCAGTGTCTGCTTTTCAAACCTCATACAAGAGAAGAAGTGTTTGACTTTTTATGACTCCTTATGGATAATATATTTCCAGTTAGGTTTTCTTGCCATTAAAGGAACTGACATCTGGACACTTACCCCCAGGTGCCAGCTGTTCCTGTATCTTATCAAAGTCTTCACTGCTTGTCTATAGTCTAGCCAAGGCCAAGTTGCTGATTTAAATCAGTCCTATTCATACCAGGTCTTTTTACGTTGTAGTGAGTCATAGCCACTCTTCTCTGTAGTAAGACTCTCTCTATTACGTGGCAGATTAGGCTCTCGCTCACATAAGCCCCCCCCCAAATCATTGCATTTGCAGATGGTTAGCATCTTGCTGGATCATTTGTATAAATAAGATAATTTTTCTAAGGCCTGATCCAAAGCCCACTGAAGCTGATGATAAACTTTTTACTGACTTCAGTGAGCTTTAGCTCACACCCAGAGCTTGCATTTTGCTGCAGTTAACAATATGTTTTTAGTTTCTTGGTTTAAGAGTGAAGGTTACAATCAGTTTGAACAGCAGTAGGGTGTATTAGCATGTTATTATGTGCTGGAATAATTACAATCCTTACCAAGCTAAAGTCTGCCTTTCCAGTAGCAGGATAGAGAGATGATTTTTTTTCCCCCACGGAGAACACAGGAATGGTTAAAGAAGGTAAAAAGGACTTTTATATGTATGAGATCTCCTTATATCTGGTGGGAATTGCCAGGGGAGTTTCCTTTGGGCTTCACACTGTCAGGCAAGCATGGACTGAACGAAGGGTGACAACCGGCTCAAAAATAATAATTATCCACTGCATGCTCTGCACAGGTATCTTGTTATGTGATAGATAAATATTCTTTTTTTTACTCTTTCTCTCTCTCAATGATTTTTTTTTTTTTAAATTCCAGTGCTGAATGGCCTGATGTTGCAAGGCCTTTAGGCACTGATTTTTAAAGGTATTTATTTATATGCCTAATTCCCTTTGAACAGCCAGACATGAGTGTCTTCTGAGTCTGGCCTTCTGAAGGTCATCTAGCAGGAGTCGCTCAGTATTTCACAGGATAAGGCTTTATGAAAGACTGGTCCCAGATTAGTGCCAGGTGGTATAGGTCGGGCCCTGAATTTGCCTATGAGAAACAACATTCTGTTTCAGGAATGCTAATAGCTAAGTATGGAGCATCCAGTATAGTGTCCCAGATTTTGCTAGCTGAAACCTGGCCTCTTTTATGTAGTTTTTAATGAGCAAGTGTCAGGATCACAGAATTCACCTTAACTAATATCCTCAACTTTGAGGCCGTGGCCTGAATTGGCACAATGAAAGGAACTGCCTCTGCCTACTAGTTGCACTGCCTCTGCTAACAGAGCTCAGTCACTGTGGTCTGGCAATGTGGGCAGCTCATACAAGTAGTTCTCACTGCTCAATCTGTTCTGTCTAAACAGCCATTAGTTTTCAGTGCTCTCAGTCTAGCACCTCTCACAAGCACTTAATTCACTTTAAAAGCATGAAGAGTTGCATATTCCCCTGTGTTGTTGTTTTATCTAATAGCAAATGCTTGCATTACTAAGATGCTCCATAATGACTCCCCAGTTCATTAAAATAATAACACTTTACCTTAAATGCTTGATTCTGGAAAGTCAAAGAAAAAAAGGAGGAAAATAAAACTCTGGTTTATTGTTTCTATATAACAGAAACAGTTCAGGAATCTTGTCAAGAAAGTGTTTGTCACTGCTACTACATTTATGCTGGTTAACATGCCACTTCAGATATCATTCACAGTACAGAACATCCAAAATCTTAGAATGCTCATTTAAAAATGGAATTCTGACATGCTATTGAACTGAGGCAGCTTTTTTGAATTGAGCCATGCTATAAATTCCTCACCATGCACTATCATTATATAGAACAATGAAGTATCTCAGGAACAGTTTGCCTGGAATTCTTTATTTCTTTGTCTCCTTTTACTGTCCTTAATTCCTTACCTTCTAATCATGTACAATTGCTCAACTAAATTAATTGGTATAGTGAAAACAGTATTCCCCAAGCCAAACAAGTCTATCTAGTCCAGTCATGCAAAGCTATAATGGAATTTACTGTCATCACACACCCACAGAGGCTTTCACAGAAACACCTTGTTGGGTAAATCAGTAATAAAAATGCAATATGTAAAAGAACTGATATTAAAACTTTAGTCATAGCAACAGCTTGCGCACAGTTCCCTAGAACAGTAGTTTTAGATTTCTAACCCTAAACAGCGGGTCCTGGATTTTTTCAAAAGGCTTTTGGGATAGGGACAGGCTTTGCACATAAACCAGTTTCAGTGATCAGAAACTGGTTTAAACCTGTATCAGAACAGATGTTCAGTGCATATAAACCAGTTTGAAAATGATACCAGTTTGAGATGAACCTGGTTGAATGTAGTATCAGACTTAACTGATTTGGATCGAACTGGTTTATATAATGTCTGTCCCAGACCCCTTGCTGGTTTAAGTTAAACCAGACTTCCCTACCACCTGGCATGCTCTCTGGGCTAGGTGGAACTCTTTGCTCCTCATCAGAGCTGGCCCATTCCCTCTGCTCCCTGACTGGAGCTCAGCAGAGACTGCAAGCATCTGCCTGGCTTCCCCCTGCTTCCTCCCCATCCCCTCTGTCTTACACAGACACCCCTTAGCATTAGCTAGCAGACCACATTGCTGGCTACAGTCTGTGTTGTGGCAGGCCGGACAAAGGCAGAATCAGCAGGTAGCTGGTAATGTCCTTCAGTTGTTTTCTTAATTGTGTGATTAACACTGAGTTGGGGGTGATAAACACTATGTT
>NW_017728995.1:51621243-51621546 GCF_001723915.1 Gavialis gangeticus
TCCCTAATCAGAACATCCAGCTGGGGCGTGGCTACCTCCTCTTGGCTCAGCATTGTAGAAGGGAAAGGAAGCCCATGGAGGGCTAGCTACCCCTGGCTTCTAGCCTGAGCCACTGCAGGCACGTGCATTTCTGGGATGTCGGTGCAGTTACAAACTGATTCAACCTAGGCACTTTAGGCTAACCTGAAAAGATTGAATCCTTTCAGGTTCAGGCTTTTTGAATGTCTGTCTCTATCTTTTAAAACCATGTAGGTCCAGGAGGATTCAGAGCAGCAGGGAAATAGGCTAGGTTGGGATTCCTAG
>NW_017728995.1:51626546-51629979 GCF_001723915.1 Gavialis gangeticus
AAGATTGAATCCTTTCAGGTTCAGGCTTTTTGAATGTCTGTCTCTATCTTTTAAAACCATGTAGGTCCAGGAGGATTCAGAGCAGCAGGGAAATAGGCTAGGTTGGGATTCCTAGGGGGTCTCCATGAAAGGCCAAACTGTGTTTGTGTGCCATGGGTAGTATATGCCACAGCGCACTACCTCAGTGGGAATACTGTAGAAACATTTTGCCCCATTCAGGCATGGAAGGCACATTTTACAGCACTATCCTTTGACAAAGTGCAGTATTCACTTTGCTTCATGCAGTTAAGTTCTTTTCTACTGTGTAGTGGGGAGAGGCAATGGGCTAGGGCTCCATCCTTTATTCTTTTTGCCCAGTACTTCCCCAACATTGATGTCAGACCTTTACAGTGCTTGCACATTTGAGTGTCAGGACTATGATTGTGCCCAGGCATATGCATAAAGAGCCTGCCTTTCATTTTCTTTGGGCATGCATGCGATGCTGGACATACAGTGAGTAGACCATTATAGAAGCAGTGATCACCTACATATGATGTTTCTTGTGCTATGTGCCTTTGTGATGGGTTGATACATTCACAGATCAATTTTGGGGAGGGGGGAAGTGGAGGCTGAAAGCTGTAGAACCACTCCTGCACCACTCTAGTTGGGCTGTGCAGGGAGTTGGGCTCAGTGGCAGGGGTGGAAACAACTGGATTCTATCTATTTGCACAATCCCCACCAGCCTGGGAGTAGGTTCATAGAGGTGGAGGGTTGGAGGAAGCTGAGAATGAGGGTGTAGTCACCCTCGTAGCATCGGTTACTGCTCCCACACCCCCTTTTACAAAATCCTGGATCTTCCCATAGGCTGTACCATTATGTTTTGTGACTGTTAATCTTTCTACTCTCTAGTTAGGGACATTGTCTATTAAAGTTGCAAAAAAAAGCCCCAAGCCCTTACTAAAAAAAAAATACTGGCTCTGGAGTGGAAACCAGTAGTCCTTATGGCCACTGTGACCCAGGCTGCCAGCATGAAAAAGAGCAGCCAAGTTGATTGCCACCCCCACCCCACTGATTGGCTGAGAGATGCTGGTCAGAGGGAGCTGCTGATTGGAATGGGGTGGGGCCACACAATGGATGGCTCTCTCGTCCAATCAACAGCAAGAGGCAGGGCCACAGGGACCCCCTCAGCCAGTCAGAGGTATGGGGGGGGCTGTCGTGATAAACTCATGAAAATGGTGGTTGGCCCCGCGACCTACATGTGAAATTGGCCACCTGCCTCCTTGATTTGGGTAGGTCCCTATCCATAGTGCCCCGTTCTATGGCTAGAAAGAAGGGATTAGAGTAATTTCAAAGAAAGGTTTCTATTAACTTCAGTGGGCTTTGGATAATGTCACTAGTGGTTTTCTGGCTGGAGCCTGATGTTTTATGGGGAGGGAAAAAGAAGATAAGGGAATGGGTGAAAAAATTAAAATACAGAATGAGAGGTCAGGGCATGAGAGCTGGCACATTTTGAGTTCTCTTAGGACAGGTCTTCTGTCAGTGTGGGAGATCTTAACTTTTTGACAAGTGGTCTTCCTGAACATGAATTTGGCTGGCAGTTTGAAAAACAACACTGTGCTTAGGGTTGATATTGACTGTAGCAAGATAAAAGCCAAACATAAATTAGTAACCCTTTCCTTTTTTTTGTCCTTGTGACAAGGCATTTAGCAGAATTCGCAGATTTGTTGGAATCTGACAGGCCGCACCATGAGTGCTTCTACTGTGGCCTTGCACTTGTGACCTCTCTGGGCTGTCAGTCGTGCAGCCTAGTACCCCAGCTCCTGATCCAGCAAGAGTGGAGGGAGAAGAGTCCATTAGGTGGTTTGAGATTAAGAGGAGAACAGCAATCTGACAAGGATTATATTTGAGTTAAATGAAAACTCATTCAGATATAGAACTCTTTTAATACATCTCCAGGCAGTAGTAAACAGAGTACACTGACTTGAAACATACACGCCTTGTTTTGCCAAGGTTACCTGTTTGCTTTTTGGTTTGAGTGATTTAGGATTTTTTTTGCAAAGCAGAATTCATGGCAACAGAGAGAATCCAGTGAAAAACTTCTCTTCCCTGACTGGCTGTGGGACAAATATTCATCCCCAGTTACACTACTGATAAATGGACTGCACACAGGGTGATCAGTGTCACTCAGAAGAGAAGGCCTGAGAACACTGCAGTAGAGTTTGTTCTCCATCTCTTCCATGGGGCAGGAATGTTTGATGGTGCACATGCCCCTGAAATCAGGAGACTGGCTTGAAAATCTCAGCTTTTAAACAGTGTGCGCAGTCAGATGGCACACTTTTAAACAGCTTCTAAAAATCTTGGGGTTTGGATTCTTTTTGATTTTTTTTCTTTTTTTTTTTTTTATCCTTCTGTGTAGCATACTCGTTTACTTTGTTTTCATGGCTTTCTTTGCTACTGGGAAGGCTGTTTACTTTTTTAAAACGAGCTGAGATTCTCGTGTAATAATTTGATTCAAGCAGATGAAGCTTTTAAGAAAGCACTGATAATCATGGCATTCATGATCAAGTCAGCAGAGTTGGCAACATGGTTACAGATGTATCCTGCCTAATTTCTCCCTGACCATCACTCTCTCAAAACTTCCCTCTGTAAGTGCACAGAAAGGGAATGCAGCATTCTGGCCTGCAAGAGGTTTGATTTCCATGTGGGATCTAGTCTGTTTGGTCTCTCCACATGCTTGCTCTGCCATGGAAAAACACTGGCTCCACTAGGTATTGCCCCTCATATATCTGAAAGGATTTTCTGCTGTGTGTCATTGAAAGGATTTTTTTCTCACTTACCAGAGAAAAAACAAAGCAAATGCTCTGTTGTCAAAAACAAAGCAAATGCTGATCACAGGTGATGTAAGAAATATGCCCAACACTTATCAGCAGGTTTGTCTATCTGGAAATTCTCCCTGCTCCTAACTCCAATAGCAAATATACACCAGAATGAAAGAAAATTGCTTTCCCCTTGCCTTAATGTCAGTCCACCATTTGGTAACTCCTCCACATCTTCCTTTTCATGCTGGAAGTGGTGTGCTCATCTCTGCAACCTACAAGCATCTGCTTCTCTAGTTTTCCACTTCATTGCTTCTCTGTTTAGACACAGCCATGCCACATACTAATTACTGACTTTTTGCTTTTGTGGAGCCTGATTCATTGTGGCACATTTTCCCACGTGAAACTGGACCTGGAGCCTTGGAAAATGTCTTTAATATCTTAATGGATATCAGAGTAACTCTGGGCTTAATCCCAAGATTGCTGCAGAGTCAAACGTAGGCAACTGCTTTTTGTGTTTTAATTATTATGGGCCAGATTGTCAGAACCTTTCTTATATTTTGTACTTGCCTCATGAAATGGATAGGACTCCATGTAAAAAAAAAAAAAAAAAAAAAAAAAAAAAAAAAAAAAAAAAA
>NW_017728995.1:51630085-51630936 GCF_001723915.1 Gavialis gangeticus
AAAAAAAAAAAAAAAAAAAAAAAAAAAAATAGGTACCACTCAGTGGGAGTAAAGATTTTCCAGCCTGGTCCTGCTTTAGAAGCACACCATAATGGCAATAGCTTTGCAGACAATGCAAAAAAGATTGTTTAATGGCATAATAAATGGAATGAGAGCTGTAAGAGAAAACAGTTCTTTGACATGTCAGGTTCTCACTGACTTTAAAATGCTGAGTGATTCTCCAAAGCAAGGCACTATGTGAGGTTTTGGGTTTTTTTGAGGGTTTGATTCTGTGCAGTACTGAGCAGCTCCTCAGAAGTGTTTCAGTGTTCTCAGTTCCAGTAGATTTTCAAGGGCACTTAGCATCTTGCAAAGTCAGATCTTTAGCATGAGAGAATGGAGCAGGATTACACTCAGCTGAGATTTTTTTTCTGGATGCTTTTATCTTTAAAAGACTCTTAATTCTTATACTGTATTGAAATTGAAGGCTGGTAGAAAGGCAGAATTTGCTATGAGTGAGAAATGCTGAGGGACCAGTGTTGTTACTTCTTGTGTATAGCTTAATGATGTGAAGGAGGTAGGAAATACTGAAATTAATGAGAATTTGACTTTCACCTCTACTTAGAATCATAGAAGTAGGGTCGGAAGGGACCTTGTAGATCTTCAAGTCTGACCCCCCCACCTAGGGAGGAGAAAAAAACTGGGCTCAAATGATCCCAGCTAGGTAGGCATCAAGCTTCCTTTTAAAGACCCCCAGGGTAGGAGCCAGCTTCCCTTGGAAGTTGGTTCCAGATCCTAGCTGCCCTAACTGTGAAGTAGTTCTTATGGATGTCTAATCTAAACCTACTCTCCAACAACTTGTGGCCGTTATT
>NW_017728995.1:51632019-51640222 GCF_001723915.1 Gavialis gangeticus
TCCCTTTTTTAAAGATGGGGACCACATTGGCTACCTTCCAATCATCTGGCACCTGGCCCAAGCACCATGAGCGCTCATAAAGCCATGTCAAGGGCCCTGCAATAACCCCTGCTAGCTCCCTCAACACCCTGGGGTGGAGAGCATCTGGACCCACTGATTTGAACACGTCCAGCCCCTCCAGAAGCTCTCTAACCCGGTCCTCCCCAACCTGAGGTCTGGAGGCGTTCCCGTCGAGTCCGTCTTGCATCACAGTGGGGAAGTCCCGGTCCCTGCCCAAGAAAACAGAGGTGAAGAATTGGTTAAATAGGTCTGCTTTCTCCTCTGGCGCAACCACCAGATTGCAGGGGCCCCACATTTCCTGGTGCTTTCTTCATTTTCCCTGTATATTTGAAAAAGGACTTTTTGTTATGTTTGATTTTGGACACAAGTCCTAGCTCTATGTCTGCCTTAGCTTTCCTGACAGCCCCCCTACACGCCCAAGCAGAGGAGGTATACTCCTCTTTGGAGATAGCACCCGCCTTCCACCGGTTGTACGCTGCCTTTGTGGCGATCAGGCATTCCCGGACACCCTTGGTGAGCCAGGGGGTCTTTTGGGCACTCCTGCCCCCCTTGCTCCTCCTTGGGATGGTCACCCCTTGGGCCCTGAGTGTCGTCTCCTTAGGGAATGACCACTCATCTTGGGCACTGAGTTCCCCTGCCCTTGAGAACCCCAGTGCCTCTCCCACTAATCTCAACTCGTTGAAGTTGGCCCTCTTGAAGTCTAGGGCTATTGCCTTGCTGCTGACACCCTGCGCTGGATGGTAAACTCCAGCAAGCGATGATCGCTATCACCCAGGTGGTCAAGGACCTGGAGGCCCCTTACCAGGTCATCACCTGTGGCCAGGACCAGGTCCAACAGGGCATTTCCTCTGGTGGGACTGTGCACCTCCTGAATTAAGTAGAGGTCCTGTATCTCGGCCAGGAACCTCCTGGAACGGTCCGACCTGGCTGACTGTTCCTCCCAGCAGATGTCGGGGTAATTGAAGTCACCCATGACAACTACATCCCTTGCCTTAAGTGCCTCTGCAAGTTGGCCTGAAAATTCCTGGCCCAGCTCCTCCCCTTGGTTGGGGGGTCTGTAGTAGACCCCCACCATTAAATCCCTCTCTCCACGGCCCCCTTGTATCTTGACCCAGAGGACTTCAGCTTGCCCCTCCTCTGACCCCATTTTGCTGGCAGAGGATATGTATTGCTCCTTGACATAGAGCGCCACACCCCGGCCTTTCCTTCCTTCTCTATCCCGCCTGTAAAGCCTATAGCCCCTTATGCTAACTGCCCAGTCGTGGGATGAATCCCACCAAGTTTATGTTAACCCTATTATGTCTGGGTCTGAACTGGCTATTCTGAGGGCAAGTTCTTCCTGCTTATTCCCCATACTACAATATATAGTATATAGGCATTTAAGGCCCTGCCTAGCTGTGTGCGCCACCCCCTGATTTGGGAGACTTTCTGGACCCCTGTTTCTTACCTGGGCACTCATAGCATTTGTTACCTGTCTTGCTCGGGTTGTGTCTCCTCGTCTTCCTGTGGCCCCCTCCCCCGGCGATGCAAGTTTTAAAGCTCGCCGTACAAGATCAGCCAACCTGGAAGAGAAGAGAAGACACACTTGCCTTTAGGAGAGAGGTGAAGCCCATTCTACCCCAGCAAGCCCCCTGCCTGAAAGCATGGGTCGTTATCAAAGAACCCAAGGCCTGCCTGGTGGCACCAACTGCATAAGCGCCAGTTGACCTTGCCAGTGCAGGCCTCGTGTTGCTGTCCCCACCTACTCACTGGAAGAAGAGAGGAGAATACCACCTGCACCCCCGTCTCCTTAAGCTTGTTGCCCAGAGCCTTGAAATCCTTCATAATGTGGTCAGGGTTGCCCCTGGCCACATCATTCATCCCCATGTGAATGACAACCATGGGGTACTTCAGTGCATCTGCAATAGTTTTATACATGCTACTGCGACTCATGGTTACAGTGGTCTCTGTTTCCACTGTCCCACCTTTACTGTTGTTCTTAGGTTATTTTCACCAGTGGATTTATGCCAGTTAGATTTTATTGGAGATTTCTTCCCCTTCCATGTGGCCTCATTCATTCAATTTTACATAGAGGAGAGTTGGTTTTGAAGTTTTGGTTCTGGTCTGGGTCTCGGGAGATCTAAGATCAGTTCCTGCTTCTCAGCACACTTTCTGATTGACCTTGTGCAATTTGCTTCCTTTCTGTATACCTCTGTTTTCCATCTGCACAACAGAGACTAAACTAGTTCCAGTCCCTTGCCTGTTAGTTTTACTGGACTTGATTAAGCTCTTCAGTGTAGAGGATGTCCTGTACTATGGGTGTATGTACAGACCTGAGGACAATAAGGCTATAATCTTGGGTGAAGCCTTCAAGTTCCACCACAGAAAAAAAAGAAAAGAAACACAGAACATAACAACCTGAGAACTCCTCTGTGCTGCACAGAAGAGCGGATTTTTTGTGGCCTGACCTTCTAGCTCAGTAGATATGTTAGTCTACTTCAGGTCAGAAGTAGAAGGCTCTTTTCAAATAAATGAATTGATTTATTCCTGTGAGGTGACAAGAGGTTTTTATTGCTACAGTGGTAAGTTGCCATATTTTAAGAGCCTTAAATATAATGGGTCTCTTTATATTCATACTTCTTCCTTTACCCTATCACCCTCAGAATAAAAAAAAACCATTCATGTTAAACACTAGTTCTTTTCTCTTTGTGAAACTTACCTTGGTTTCTTGTGTGGACCCAAAGGTAACTTATAGCCATAAGGGCTAGGGATAGATCTTCAAAAAGCTGGAGCCCAAAGTGATTCAATTTTTGCAGGTTTACAAGTGCGCAGACATTCATGTTTAATTCTGGAAATGAAGGCACATGCCTGCAGTAGCTCAGGCTAGAAGCTGGGGGTGCTAGAACAGCCCTCCCCTTGTTTTGCAGCAGCCGCAAGGCTGGAGGGAAGCTGATGTGGGGGTGTGGCCAGGCCCCTGTAAGGGGCTAAGTATGATTGAGGAGGGGTTTAAACCCCCATCCTGGCCAGTAGGGACCCCAGCCAGGCTGTGCCTGGAGGGGGATGGAAGAAGCAGCTCTTGCCAAGCTTGTCCCTGAGGCCAGACACCGGCCAGGTCAGCGCCTTAGGCAAAGTGGGACATGGGGTAGGGATTAAACTCCCCTGTCTCTGGGCATGGGACCTTAGTCGGGGTCTGCCCAGCTTTCCCTCCTGGTCTTGCTCAGATGGCAGAGGGCCTGGCCAGAGCCAACTGGCATGGCCCTGCTATCTGCCCAGGGCTGAGGCTGTGACAGTAGCTGGGGCTGCAGGGCTGAGCCAAGCTGGCTTGGGGGTGTTGCTGAGGGCAGAGGCATTGGGGCAGCCCAGACTGGGGCCATGGGGGAGCATGGCCAGACTGCTCCCGGCTCCCTGTGCCAAAGCCGGGCTGAGCTGTCATGGAGCCCCAGATGGCTGGGTAGGGTCCCACAGGGTGGCCCGTGCGGTCAGGGCCCTTCCTAGGCTGCTGTGGCTGTGTGACAGCCCAGCCCGGCAGCACGGGTGGGGGCTGGCTGGGGAGCAGGCTTCCTGGGCCAGTTTGGAGACGCCGCTGAGCCCTGAGCCTGACAGCCGTCACCGCTGTGTCCCCTGTGCTGTGCAGCACCTGGGGTTGCAACTGCACAAGCAGCTGCATGGTGCCTGGGGCAGGGGGCTTTTCTGTCTCTCATCTCCAGCTGTCACTGCTGTGGCTGATGACCCTTGGGCTGCTCTGTGGGGCCCTACCCAGTCAGCTGGGGCTCCATGATAGCCCCTGTGGCCCCAGCTGCAGGAAAGACCTGAATCCAGTGCCCAGCTATCTGCCTCCACCCTCAGCAGGACTTGCCAGCTGGCAGGGCTCAGCCCTGCAGCCCCAGCCACTGGTGAGGCAGGTGGATGGTAAGGGGCCCTGTCAGCCGGCTCTGGCCATTCTTCCTCCCCTGTTGCTGGAATGGGGAGGTGGGAAATGGGTGACAGGGGCCTCAGTCCCCTATTAGCAGGGGGCGAGGAATAAACCCCCTGTCTGCTCCCTTTGCCTCAGGGGGCCATGCCTCTGTCCCTGTTTCAGCTAGTGAGCAGAGGGGCTGGGCCAGTCCTGCTCTCTGGAGCAGAGAGTGCAGCCCTGCGCAGGGCTGCAAAGCATCTGGGATGCTGAGGGACTGTGACTTAACTTGAGTCAGGAAGGGGTCTGGGACAGAAGTTGTATAAACCAGGTTGACCCAAATCAGTTAAATATGATACTACGTTCAACCAGGTTTATCTTAAACCAGTTTGGGCCATTTTGAAACTGGTTTATGTGCACTGAACTTATGTTCTGTTATGGGTTTAAAGCTGTTTCTGAGCACTTAAACTGGTTTACATGTAACTGTCCCTAGAAGTTTTCCCTTCACAGCATGCTACAGAGCTGAGGCTTCTGGTAGGTGCCCCTGATAAGTCTGTGCAACGAGATCCATTCTGTCCCTTCATGGCTTCTTAAACAGCTTAATCTCTTCAGTGCTTTTTGCTTGCAGTTCTACGATGTTTATATTTCTCTGGAACTTCAGCATGATATGTATTCAGTTCATAGGCATCACCTAATAGGTGTTTTCACACCTTTGACATTTCAAGAGATTACAATTAATGTATTTACACACTTAATGTAATTACAGCATGATTTTTTCAAATTTCAAAATAATTGAAAAATTTAAAAAACGTGAAGTGCGTATAGTATTTTTATGACTTTCCCTGCACTTCCATTTTCCTGCCAACTGTAGAACTGATCAAAATGTTTTGAATTTGAAATTACAGTGAAATAGCATACTCTAGGAAACCTGCAAACAAACAAACTTGTAAAGAGTTTATTTTTTCCTGTGTTTTTTCACTAGCTCTAGAAACCATATGTTACCTTGTAAACTTCTAGGAAAATGTTTCTTTCCAAGATTTTGGGGGTTGTAAAATGCACATTTGAAACATTAACCACATGTGATCATTAAAGATGACTTAGCCCTAAGAGGAGGGCCTTCAGTACCCCAGTCAGATTCCCACTTGGATCATTACATTCTGCCTACCCTTTTCCACACTGCAGTTTCATTTTCCTCAGAAACAATATTCTTCTTTACTTCCTATCCTAAAATGTTGTGTAATGTTGTGTAGATGCCTTCTTCTACCTGGTTGCATTTCAGTGGCTCAAAGTATTCCGTGTAATTGACTTTATAAAACCTATCTTCCAGGAAAGTTTTAAATCACTTTACCCAATCTAAGCATTCATAAATTATTAATCTAATCTCAAGTATGACACAATTCAGTTTAAAATCGCATCATTAAAAGTTGTGCAGTTTGGGTTTTTTTGGGGGAGGTTGCTTTAGAAGGTATAAATCAGTGGTGCCCAATATTTTGGCCCTGCTAACCAAAAGAGTGGTGCAGGGCAGATCTGCTGGCTAGATCAGACCCTGCACACTAGGATTGGGGCCCATCTGACCTGCTCTGGACTGCACTGTTTGTGCCTGGCTCCATGCATTGGGGGCCTGTTCTGGTACCCTGTGCTGCCTCTGCCTGCCCCCACCCTCTCCCCCCTCGAATGCTGGGATTGGGGCGCTGGAGGAAAATGCTTATATTAGAAAACACAGCTATAATAAAGACACTGATACCAAGTGATATTTGTACAAGCTGTTATGATGCTACTGTTATCATGCATACAAACTCAGGAAAACCATTGCAGCTTTAACCCTGTTTCATTCACAGCATTAGCTTATTTTTGAATGTGCAAATACAACAGTTATCATAACTACTGGTGCAGATTCCTGAGTGGTAGCTTCCTTCCCTTTTTAAAGGGATTAAAAGTTACATTTTGTGTATAGTCTTAACAGTGAATTAACAATGGATCCTAGTAGGGTAGGATTTCCACCTGTCTTCCCCTAACCCTGGTGGGGAGCTGACATCCTATCCCTCTTCCATCTCCATCCTCTCTGTCTTATTCTTAGGGGTACCTAGTATTCTCCTGTCCATTCATATTCTTTCTTCGGGTCCTATGTACCATCTCATGCCCCTCCTTATTATATTTAGATTCCTCATTATTTACCTCTCACCCATATTTTATCTTCTTTCTCCCCCTTGGTTTCTAACACATTGTGGTCTCTTTTTGTTATTTTTTCCTTTCCTTCAGTCTCCCTCCTGCAACTCTTTAGTTTTCTGTTCTTCACCCTAACCAAATCTCCATTCTGCATCTCATATGCCCCTCTTCCTCCCTGTTCTTTAAGTTTCTTGGCATTCTAGTTTCCCTCCCAGGGGGTTGCACTTTCCATTGAGTACAGTGTGACTAACTTCAGTGGCACCCATTTTTCCCCAAGCAAAAGATACTGGGGTATGATGTCCATTTTGACTGAGGAATGTCTGAGGCACCAGTCTTATTGTATGTAATGGGAGATTGTGGTAATTTGAAATAAAGGGAAGTTTGCATGTTTGAAGCCAGAATTGATAGATAATGAAAAACTTAATAATATGGTGAAAAGTTATAATCAGTATATTCTGGTTAAATGGTGTCTTAAAATTCTATGAGATCCTTTGATGAAAGGAGTATTATTTACCTATAAACTTCAACCTTCATTCAGTGCACACAGTCCAGTATCACTGATTTCATTGAGTTGTGAGTGTTCAGCCTCTCTCAGGAGCTGCAGTTTTGAGATGCAATGAAAGGATATTACTACATACTGCTAATAAGCTATGGTCTTTCATTTTTAGGTCCTCCATCTTCTCCCCAGAACTTGATTTCCAATGTCAATGAGACATCAGTGAACTTGGAGTGGAGCCCCCCTCAGAACAAAGGTGGCCGTGAAGACATCTCCTACAATGTAGTGTGCAAGAGATGTGGTGCCAATGACCTTAACCGCTGTCGGTCATGTGGCAGTGGTGTGCACTTCAGCCCCCAGCAGAATGGCTTAAAAACCACCAAGGTCTCTATTACTGACCTTCTGGCACACACTAACTACACCTTTGAAGTTTGGGCAGTGAATGGAGTATCCAAGCAAAATCCCAGCCAGGACCAGGCTGTCTCAGTCACGGTGACAACCAACCAAGCAGGTAGGAAGCTACATCTTCACTCTCTTCCCCCCCCACCCCCCTTCTGTCTATTCTGAGGAAATCCTTTGACTTCAGTTAAACTAAATGTAATATAATGCATTCAGGAAAAATACATAGCCAAGTCAGTTTCATGCTTTCAAGATTATTTAAATAGATAATGTTTAAGAGTAGCCTACGAACAGAAAATGGTTTGATTTGCCTATTTAGGCACAGCCTTGCATTGGGTGCAGTGCAGTGCAGTGCTGCTCTACACTGGGAGAGCACAATTAAGTGCCCCACAGTTGCCACTCCTTCATCTCTTCATTGTAATGGTAATGGTCACAATTGTTACACTGCTGGCAGAAAAGGACCAAGTCATGCCCCTTTTTGTCCCTGTACCCTTGGAGAGAGACCCGTACTTTTGAAATGACTTTTATCTCCTGGGATGTATAGTCTGAGTAGTACTTCACAAAGCATAAGATTGTATTTCTGTCTGGTACTTCTGAGAGTTGTGCAGGAACCAGAGGAGAATGGATTGGGCCTATAACCTTTGACAGCTACTCTAGGATTACTATTTATGCACAGAAGTATGGTTGTGTATATACTGCAGTATTACTGTATTTACCCAAATAGATGACACTGATTTATAAGATGACCCTCTAATAATTAAATTCTATATATGGAAAATTTATAAATTTAGTTATAATTTTCCAGGTATAGAATCTAATTATTGGAGATTTGCCTTGAATTTGCTCCCTTCCCACTGTTACAGCAGGGAAAAGAAACTGGGGGTCAAATGTATTGTTTTACTCTCTGCTTCTTACTCCCCCCCTTGCAGTTTTTCCCTCTGGCATCCCCTTCCCCCTCTCCTTGCTCTTAGACCATGCTTTCCCTGATTGCCAGCGATCTGGGTTTTCTGTTACCCAAGAAAAACACAGATTTTTCATTTTAACAGAGAAACCTGCAAATTTTGCAATTTTTGCAAAGATCTCTCTGCAGGCTGGCAGAGTTCCAGCCTGAAAGGAGCTGGGGGGGAGTGGGAGGAGGGCAGTCAGGCAGGGAGCGCCATGTGTATGCACATGGCCCCAGGCAGCCTGGAGGGCATCTCCTGCAGGTAAGT
>NW_017728995.1:51645222-51647247 GCF_001723915.1 Gavialis gangeticus
TATGCACATGGCCCCAGGCAGCCTGGAGGGCATCTCCTGCAGGTAAGTTGGAGGAAGGGAAGAAATTGAGACCTCTATAGGGAGGGATTTGGGCAGGGCTGGGGCTGCTGCCCAACTGGATAATACATGAGGCTTGGGGTCCGGGGTCACAGGGCCCTGGTGGGAAGAGGGACGAGGCCACGGGAGACTCATCTGCAGTTTGGGGATGGGCCAGCTCCCCACTGCTGCATGCACTCCCAGAGGGTGCAGGGGAGACCCATGCCCCCCAGATCTATGGGGGGGGTGTGGGCTGCCTGCTGTGGGCTTAGGCTCTCTGGGGACTTCAAAGCTAGTGTGGCAGGGCACAGCAGGGCTACATAGAGAAGCTTGTTACCATTGCGAGCTCCACGCTGAGCTGGCGAGGCATCTCTTGCCCATGCAGCAGCAGCGGGGGCAGCAGTGTAGGGTTGTGCACTGCACTGCTGCTGCACGGGCAGGGGATACCTTGCCAGGGCAGCGTGAAGCTCACAGTGGCAATGAGTTCCCCCATGTGGCCCTGCTGTGCCAGGTCACTCTTGCTGCGGAGGTCCCCAAGGGTCAGGGACCCTGAGCTGCATCCATCCTGTGCACAGATCTGGGGGGCATCATTCTCCCTTGCTCCCTGGGAGTGTGCGCAATGGGCTGGGAGCAGGAGTGGGTGGGGGGGCAGGCGGGCTCCATATTCCATTCTGCTGCAGCAGCTGCTGCCTCCTGCTGGCAGCAGGGGACTGCTGACTCAGTTCCCTGGCCCCACAGCCCTGGCAGCTGGGGGTCCCCTCCGGCAGGGTTGGGGGTAACAAGTGGCTGTAGGTAGCAGGAAAGTGGTACCAGCAGGACTGGGAGGACCGTGGGGTGGGGAGTGAGGGGCATCAGCAGGACTTGGGGGCCGTGGCTTGGGAGTGAGGGGTCTGGATCTGCGTCCTAGTGAACTAAGGGGGGGCAGGGGGAGTTCTGATTCTCCATGATAAAAAACCCAAAATCAGATACCAAAATGTATAGCTATTTAGAATTTATTATAGTGATTGAGGCACTGGTAGGCTTCCAAATTGCTTTAAAAATGTAAATATATCAAGAAAACATAGTGTTTAATTGATACATGTATATAGAGTTGCCTTTTGTTTTAATCATAGATTTGGGGGTTTTATCAGGGAATTTGCTGTATATTTTTATTAGACAATTTGATTTTTTTTTAATGAGGGAAAACCAGGATTCCCACTAATCACATAAAAGCAAGGAGCAAAAACAATAACTTTGAAATTAAACATGGCTATAACAATTTTCATGTAGTACCCATACACATAATTTATCCAGAATTAATGCATGTAACCTTTTTTTGAAACTACCACAAGTTTTAGCACAGGTACTCTATAAACATGCTTTTCAGCAGCACTTTGGTACCTACTTACATGCAGTACAAACTACATTTTCTTTAATTGAAAATTTTGTGTCCCCCAAGTCAAATCAACCAAATCATTTCCAAATCTGTGAGTCATTCAAGAACAATATGCGGCCCTGCTACTGGCAAGCCCCTGCCTGGGGCTTCAGATGCTTTCAAATGCTTTGGATTTGGATGCCCCCAAGTTTTCATAGATTTCATAGACATTAGGGCTGGAAGGGACCTCGGAAGATCATTGAGTCCAAACCCCTGCCCAAAGGGCAGGAAGCCAGCTGGGGGCATAGGATCCCGGCAAGATAAGCATCCAGTTTGCTCTTGAAGGTGTTCAATGTAGGTGCTGGAACCACCTCCGATGGCAGGCTGTTCTAGACCTTGGGGGCTTGGACAGTAAAGAAATTCTTCCTTATGTCCAGCCTGAAATGGTCTTGTAGTAGTTTATGACCATTCGACCTCGTCATCCCTTGGGGTGCTCTGGTGAACAAACGTTCCCCCAGATACTGGTAGTCACCCCTGATAAACTTATAGGTGGCCATCAGATCACCCCTGAGCCTGCGCTTTTCCAGGCTAAAGAGACCCATGGCTCTCAGCCTGTCGTCGTAAGGTCTGCTTTC
>NW_017728995.1:51648377-51648997 GCF_001723915.1 Gavialis gangeticus
AGTCCCACCAGGTCTCTGTTATCCCTATGACATCGTAATTATTTGCATTGAGCAGGAGGGCGAGCTCTTCCTGCTTATTCCCAAGCTCCTGGCATTTGTGTACTGGCAGGCAAGTGTCCCCTTGGGGGCTCTTGCCTTGCCCACAGATTGTACCAGGGCTGGGGCAAGGGTGGCTTCCCTTAAGTGCCTTGACCTGCTGGCTTTGCAAGGGTTACTCAGTGGGCCAGCAGTAGCGGTAGTCCCCCTGACCCCCAATGGGCTTAGTTTAAAGCTGGTGGAGCAGGTCAGCCAGTCTGGCTGAGAAGAGCCTTCTGCCCAGGGGAGAGAGGTGGAGGCCATCTCTTCCCAGCAGCTCACTGCCTCTCTCGCCAAAGAGCGGGCTGTGGTCATGGAAGCCAGAGCCTTCCCAATGACACCAGTGCCGCAGTCTTTGGTTGACTACTCAGCCATATGGCCACAGGACCAAGCTAGGGAGGAGTCTCCCACTTTGATAAAGTCGGCATATATATCCGAGATTTTCCCACTGGAAGTGAAAGTGGGAGACTAATTATGTATTACCTCAGTCAAGGTACTATCCCTTGCTACACTTGTGGTTTTCCTCAGCCAGTAGGAAAACCACC
>NW_017728995.1:51649039-51656067 GCF_001723915.1 Gavialis gangeticus
ATATAAAATTTGTACCTGAGGCCAAATTAGCCAAAACTAATTCCAAATCCAAGAGTCCAGAACCATAAGTGGCTGTACTACTGGCAAGCATCCTTCACCTGCACCTGGGGCTTCAGATGTTTCCAAAACCTTTCGCAAGCATCCTACTTGCAGACACAAAGCTTGGGGTTCGGATGACCCTGGATTTTGCTTGCCTTAGCCATAAGGCCCTCAGAGCAAGCAAGGGAGGAGAATCGCATTTCCATAAACTGGGCTTAAAGCCGCTGCACCTCAGCAGGTACTGAACCATGCCAGAAGAGCAGTTCTCCTGTGAAGCGGTTCAGGAAAACTGCCTTCTTGGACACAGATGCATGGTATTTCCCCTGCCAGGTTAAGAAGCCACTATGCTTGATCTGAGCCTTTAAGAGGTGGCAAACTACATGTGATATTAGTCCAAAGCCAAAGGCTCATGATTTACCACATTCTTCATTGGGTTGGGCCCCACCAGAGTCCATAGCATTTCAAGGCATGGTAACCCCCTGCTCAGCATTGTTCAGTGTGTGTGTGTGTGTGTGTGTGTGTGTGTGTGTGTACTCCAGATACCGCCTCACAAAGGATCCATGTGCTAATTAGCCATCCACTTGTAACTGGAACTAGGTGTTCTTGCCATGAGTCCTGGGATGCTTCAAAAATGCATATGCAAATGAGGTACGGGGCAACATAGTCTGGCTTCCCTTCATGGAGGGGAGAACCACATCATATGTGCCTCTCTCAGCCTGGCATATATGATATGGTGACAGAGGGATTCTGGATGAACTGTTTGGGACCTCATTTGGTGATGTTTGCCAGGCATTTAAAGTTGGTGAAGAAACATGGATCATTGGAAATGAGAAGGAAAGGTGCAGCTCAGGGAGTGAAGAATTCAAAATTTCATAGACTTTCATAGACATTAGGGACTGGAAAGGACCTCATGAAATGATCGAGTCCAGCCCTGCCGCCATAGGCAGGAAGTCGGCTGGGATCAAATGATCCCAGCAAGAAAAATATCCAGATGTTTTCTTAAAAGAGTCTAGAGTAGGTGCTTGCACCACGTCTAGGAGGAGTCTGTTCCAGACCCTGAACACTCGCCCTGTAAAGAAATTTTTTCTTGTGTCTAGTCTAAATTGGCCTTCCTGGAGTTTATGGCTGTTAGACCTTGTTATCCCTTGTGGAGCTCTGGTGAACAGCTATTCTCTCAAGTCCTGATGTACCCCTCTTATGTAATAGTAGGCTGCTACCAAGTCCCCATGAGCCTTCTCTTCTCCAGACTGAAGAGTCCCAAATCCCTCAGCCTCTCCTTGTACGGCCTGCCTTCCAAACCTTGGAACATACACGTGACTGTCCTCTGGACTCTCAAGTTTTTCCACATCCCTCCTAAAGTGAGGGGCCGAAAACTGGATGCAGTACTCGAGCTGTGGCCTCACCAAGGCGAAGTAAAGTGGGAGAATGACATTCCTAGTTTTGCTTGAGATGCATCGGTACATGCATGCCAGAGTTTGGTTTGCTTTGCTAGCCGCAGCGTCACATTGGTGACTCGTTCATCTTGCGGTCAATCAGGACCCCCAAGTCTCTTTTGTTCGTTGTGCTAGCGAGCGTAGCACTGCTGAGCTTTTAAGTATGTTGAGGGTTCTTCCTACTGAGGTGCAGCACCTTACACTTCTCTACATTGAAGGCCATCAGGTTTTGGTCAGCACACCTTGAGAGCGTGTCCAAGTCGGCCTGTATCCCCAAAAATGTAGGTGATGTAGGGCTCACCTGTCTGATGGGCTGTTTTTACCTATCCTTGTGTTAGGGTCATCTCAATTTTGTGGCAATGGGGAACCAGTTTCTTGCTTTTCATTTAGCTGCTCTTCAGCCTTTTGGCCAATGGGAGGATGTTAGAGCATTTTTGGCAACAGGGGAGGGTGTTGGAGCTTGTTCTGGTATCTCTGAATGCCAGCTTGATATTGCAGTATCTCCAGGTGCGGTGCTCGTTCCCTTCTGCAGGAGCAACTGCCTGCTTTTTTTTCAAAGGCCTGTCGTATTGTGGCAGACTACCAGTTCAAGGAGCCCAGTGGCAGTCTGCAGGCTGGTAATAGCTACAGCCCAACTGCAGGCAGTAAAACCTGGTTACAGGATGCCTAGGAGGACTGTGCTAGCTGATCCAAGCAACAAGCTGACCCACAGGAGGTTAAAAGGTCTTCTGGGGAAAGGAGCCAAGGAGAGAGAAGCTTCTTGGAAGGGGGAGAGTTATGTTCCTAGAGAGAGGAGCATGGGACAGGCAGACAGTCAATAGCTGAGAGCCTGGGAGCTGAGACGGGCAGACAGTGAAGAGCCTGTGAACTGGAAACTGAGAGCCAAGAGCAAGGGCTGGTCTCTGAGAGATGGAGAACCTGGGAGGCACAGAGAGCAAAGAGGGAGAGAGCCAGCAGGTCTCCACAGCAGTGCCTGAGGACCCTGTCTGGAGTGCCTTTCTCTTGGGAATCGGCTATAGACTATGAATATTTATGGTTTGAATAAACCGGATGGTCTGGGAGAAGACCACATGTGGTTTGTTTGGACAGTGCGAAGTGCTTATGCTGAGGGAATCCTGTGGGGAGCTTGCCCCATACGGATGGTAAGCAGAGCCTGTGAGCCTGTAAGAGGACAGTGAAAGACTGATTAAGGGAGCTAGTAAACCCCAAGCCCAGTACAGGGCCACATGCACATGCATTCCCATCAGCACATTTGCCCAGTGAGGGCCATATGTTTTAGTCATGCTCAGTGTTGGCTGCGTTGTCAACTTCATAGTTGGTTTCCATTGCTGAGCACATGCTGCTTCTGACAGCAGTTTAACAATAGGTAATTTATTTAGTGAGATTTCTTTGTATGTGATGACAGGACAAGGGGCTTTTTTCTGCATGCCAATGGAGGTGGAAAAAAATCATGTCTAATTTGAGTAAATGCAGTACTACTTGGAAAGATCACTAGAACTACATGGGAATTAAACAAATCTTCAAGCACAATTTTGGAGTCCTTGTTGAGGTTCCTTTCAAAATTTGGTCCAATATTTTTGTGGACCCTTTTAATTGACTATATCCCCTGAAGTTATGATTTTAGAGTGCAAGCTATTGATTTGGCCAGCCAAGAAAGGTCAAAAGAGATCAGTAACTGTGAGAAGAATCATAGGGGGTATCTTCTGGAGAGCACCACCTTACAGTATGTGAAAGTAGAAGATGAGAACACCTGCAGGAACAGTTTTAACTTTTTGGCATGAGAGGATTAGTAGATCCATACATGCATGAATAAGTGGGTGAAATGTATCTACTGTGTGGGAATTCTGCCATTTTATGATTTAACATAGAAGCCAAAATCAGATTGAATATACAAACCACAATTTGATTTTTGTTTGCTATTCATGAGTTACAGTTCTTTACATCAGGAAGTTTGTGTTTTTTGCCAGCATTTCCAATTCTGAAACATCCTCAGCCTGTCAAATGCTTCAAGGGGCTGGGAAAAACTGTGTGGGAGTGTGAATTAAAAGAAATTTGGAGGTGACAGATGCTCCCTGAACTTCACATCATTTCATGTATGTAACTTCCTGTGAGGTCCCTGTGAAAAGTAGAAACTTGTGGCACAAACCTACAAATCTTTGTTGAGTAATTTCTACATATGAAAATAGTTGCATTGATTTCAGTGGAACTTCTTGGTTGAGTAAAGGTTTGCAAGGTTGGACCCTTGGGTTTTACAAGTAGTTATTAATTTAATCATTTTAAATGGGTATCTGGAGTGCACTAAAATTCCTGTGCAGTAATTTTCTTTTGTAATCTTTCATTCTAAGACGACACTGCCATGGTAAAAAGAAACAAAATCCATAGCCAATGTGTTTGATCTCTCACCATTTATGTACTAGTGTAACTAGCTGGATTTCACTGGAGCTTCTCTTCATTTACGCCACTGTAAGTGAGTTTGGACTCAAATTCATACGTCAAGATGTTCTTTATTTGTTTTGCTAATAAATCCTTGCTCATTAAAAATTGGGCAGGGAGAAGTATGCCCTCTTGCCAGTTTGTTGCTGTCTGCGCTCCTAGAAAGAAAAAGAGATCCACTTTTTGAACACAATCCTTTACTCATATGTTCAGTCCTATTGGGTTTAAGCCTCAACTTGCTCAGGCGAACTCTGTGTCACTTCACTGAAACTGCCCGTAAGAGACTTGTCCCTAAATAAAATGCGTTACTCAAGTGAGCACCACCCATGGTGCAAAGTGCAGGTGCTTTGTACAGGGATTAAGCACACTCCCTTCTCAGAAATTGTTTCATCACTAACCACAAAAAACACAGTGCCCTGAAATATCAAAGCATATTTTTAAATGGTGATATAAAAATAATCTGCGTGAGAGCCTCTGAACAGGAATTCCGAAAAGACAGACAGACAGACGGCAGGCACTTGGGGATCATTCCTACCAAAAATCAGAATAACCCAGGCCTTAATACTTCCCAAAGTTAATAAAAAATTCAGCTTCTTTCACTTGTTTTCCTGGCAATAATATTTTCAGCATGCACACTGTATTTACTACTGTACTTGATACTAGCTTGAAGACGGGTACTGTATTTACAGGAGAGGTATGGCTGAAGGACACAGATGCTTTCTGTTTGCTCTTGCCATTTGATCTACTCACTTGAGACAGTGAAACGCATCTCTTTGCTTTCCATTATTGTTTATAGACAACTTCTGCTGTAATCCTTCTTGGTGTCCAGCACTTCAGAAGAATTTTTAAATGAAACTAAATAGATTCCACTATTGTCACTGAAATTGGGACAAAAAAGAGACGATATGAATAAAGTACTGTTCCCAGTCCCTAGTTCCTTAAAATACTGTGTTTCCTTGCCAGTTTTTTTCAAGCAGCATCAGAATTTTAGTTTGTAAGCCAATTATTGTATCAGAGTACTTTTAATGTTGTAACTGTTTAAGGATATTGGCAGCTCAGTTTTGTGCGTGTTTATTATAAAAAATGATTTTTTTTTAAAGATTGGAGACTGTGACAGAGACTATTTTCCTTCACTTAAGATTAGAAAAAGACATTGCTTTAAAGAAGTGAAACAAGCAGTGCAACACTGTTGAATCTCACTGCTGGTATCCTCGTTGCAATGAGCTCAGTAAAATACTGGCATTTATGGTCCCTAAGACCAGTTGTGCATTTGGCCTGCTGTTTGTGTTTCTGACCACATGAAATCACAGTTTGTCTATATTCTAGAAATGAGCTGAAACTACTTGTGGAAGATAAACTACTTGTAGAAGAGAGGCAATTCTTACATTATATCAAAAGGGGCTCATTTCAATGAGAAACCGTACCAGGAGATTGACTGAATAGCATGAAAATCTCAGAGCATTTTTTTAAGGATAATGCTGTGAAGCTATTCAAAATTAAAAGTAAATCTCTCAATAAAGAGACCTTGTTCATGGTGAGCAGAAAGCCTTTGTTTTATTGAGACAGCATTGTGCAGTTTATATTTTTATTAAAGATTATAACCTAGCTATTTAAGTGTCAGACCTGACAGCCAAGTTAATCTTTCTGGATGATTATAGTTTGCTAAATCTTGCAGACTTTAGTGCCCCCCCCCCCCCCCCCAAACAAAACCAACCCAAAACAAAACAAAAGGAAAAAAGGCGCTTTACTTTAAACTCTGCACACTCCCACATTGACCCCTGCACATGCCTCAGAGAGGTAGCGCATTAGTTGGATCCAGCTTGACCGATGCCTGTACAGATCATGTGCTTTAGTGGGTTTTTTTTGGCACTTTTATCTAATAGCTGTTTGAATCAGCTTTAGCTAAAAATGCTAAAAAGCCCTGCTGAAGTATCTGATCTATATAGATGCTGCAGAGCTAGGCTGAAGTAACACACAGCTTCTTCCAGTAAAGCATGGTTTTGTTTGGTTTGGTTTTTAACATCTGCAAACAGCCCCTCCTCTGTCTATATGGGTATATAGTGCAGCAAGGGCAGTGTTTTTGTATTAGTGCTAAATGAGTTCAAATAAAGGGGGACCAAGAAGTGGGGAAAACAAACCCCCAGAGATTTAAAATAGAGGAATATTATGCAGGCAGTATTCTTTGGGTAGATATGATATCTTTTATTAGATCAAGTAATAGCTGGAAAATTGTTCTTTTCAACTTTTTGCACTAACACCCTTCTTCAGGCATAGGGAGACTCTACCAGCAGAGTCTCTGTATGCCTGAAGAAGGCATTTTTGCCTGAAAGCTTGCAAAAAACAGTTTTTTCCAACTATTTAGTTGGTCTAATAAAAGGTATCACATCTACCCAAAGAACTCTGCTTGTCTTTATTTTCAGACCAACACGGCTACAACCAACAACCCATGGATATTATGCTGCCCTTTCCCCTCTGTCCTTTTTGGTTTCATTTATGAAGAGCAAGGCTTTTCTGGAGAACTTACATAGGTGATATTTATGAAGAGCTATAAACAGACTGCCTGTTGATTTATCTTGTTAGATTGCTGTTGGCTCAGTGTTTCCTTAAGTGGGCCATCACAATTAGATGGTTAACAGGATATGCCATTTAGGGTGGAAATACTATATAAATATAAAAAACCCACTGTTTTCCTCCCACCATAGCAGACAATGGATGTTTTAAAGCTGCTTATCCCTAGACTCAAGAACAGATCTCTCATATAAATATCTCAGCCTCCCTGTCCATCTCTCTTGTTCTCTTTTTGTCTCCCCCATCTGTCTAGCTGTCTGTTTGCCTGTCTCAAGTCTGCTTCATCTTGGAAGCAGAGAACTGCAGCTGACCATGCATTCCTCTCCCCCTTCTACCCTCCCCTAATCCCTAAGAATCATTCATAACCCTACAATTGATTCCTATCCGTTCTTATGCAGTAACAAAAATGGGTAATGTATTTCCAGAACTTGGCCTGGACATTTCCCCCAATGACTCAATATTTCTGTGGAACTGCAACGAACTCTAGGTAATAAAGGAGTTCAGGAAGGAGGATGCCAACAATTGCTCAGTTTCTCCCCCCCCCAGTCCCCCTTC